>NC_091133.1:54613581-55213581 GCF_040183065.1 Periplaneta americana
TTTAAACAGTTGTGTAATATTACGTAGACGTCCAATTTCTAACAGAAATTAATGTTTTCGGAAAAGAGCTAAGACAGCCTAAGACAGCCCAGCCACAAAGGGACGGGCAGAAATGGGTGGGAGAAACCGGGATGCGACGTAGGCAAACGGGCGACAGTACCTGTGCGAGAATATGATTCAATATTGAAAGCTCTTTCGTCACTGGGAAACGCGAACATAGTTCTGGAACGTACTATACTCACTAACTCAGTGCTGTTTGTTTACTATGACCGTAAGTCGACTTTGACTGTATACGCTTGGTTCTGTGTGAAGAACGGTTGGAAGTTTACTAGTAGAAGGGGTGGGAGCGAAGTACATAAAAAAATTCAGATACAATAAAAACTGAAGTAAAAATAAAATGATGTCCCTGTACAAATATTCTGATATACATAGGATAAAACGCACATTGTTTAACGAAAAATGTTTCTAATACCCTCTATCTACCATATTCTTCTGTAGCATAAATTCTGAATCATCATCATCATCATCATCATCATCATCATATACGTAGATACATACAGAGAGGCGGAGATAGAGCTACATAGACACACAATAGATATGCATATATATGCAGAAGGATTACATAAAAGAGAAATTAGATAATCTAAATAGATAGGAAGGAGAATTGACGGACGGATTATACAGACGAACATATTAGACAGTCAGACGGACAGACAAAAGAGACGGATAGATTAGACAGACAGACAGACTGACTGACAGATTAGACAATTTGAAAGATGAGACAGACGGACAGACTAGATAGACGGACAGATTAGACAGACGGACAGACTAGAGAGATGGACAGATTAGATAGACGGACAGATTAGATACTTTATTGCCAGATAAACGGACAGCTTACATAAATAGATGGATAGGTTAAATGGACAATTTAGGTGGATGGATTAGATAGATGGACAGATTAAATAGGTGGACAGATTAGACAGATTAAACAGGCAGGCAAATAATTCGGAGATTGCATTGCATTATAAGAATGAAATATAATCAGGGGCGGCTTTCGAAGAGGGGCTGCGGAGCTGCAGCACCCCCAGAAATTTGTGGCTCTTGTCTCGTTTTATGTTGTGAAATACATTTATTATACAGTCTCTATTAAGCGGCTCGAATTAAAAAAAAAAAAAAATTCGCTCTCAATGACATGCACGCAATCGTTAGTGAAGTCACTTCCTCCCCTGGTGCTGCCAGAGCGAAACCAGAGACAAGGACTATAGGGTGAAGCCACTTCCTCCCATGGAGCTGCCAGTCTCGTCTCGGATGCTTTGCGCGTTAGTTTTACCCCTCCCCCTGCTGCCCCTTGCCATGAATCCAGCGTTTCCAGGCGCTGCAAGATTTGCAGCAGTTTGTCAGTAGCGCGCAGTTTTAAATACGTTTCCTTTAATGTTGTGAGTATAACAAGTGCGGCAATGTTTAATTCTGTACAATATTTACAGTCTATTCAGTTCAGTACCTTAACAATTCAGGAGAACTGTGAAATTAAGTGCCCATCAGTTGAATCTCATAATGGAAAGAGCCGCTAAACAAAATACAAAGGCTCGCATATTTTTTGATAATTTATCCAGTATCCCTGCTTTCTTCTCTCGATCTCCACTCAGTCTGTATTAGATTAATGTGTTTCAAAGACAATTCCATCAGCTGGGGCAACAAGATGGATTTAAAATAAGAACAGTAAATGTTGTTCATGAGAAGAAGGAGCCATTGCTAGAATGTTTTCAAACCATAATGGAATCTGAAACATCTAACATCACAATAAATGAGGCAAGCGCCCTGGTGCGTGCTCTTGAAGATCCTGAATTCAATTTCTGGCTCAGTTATTTTTTTCATTTATTGATGTCTCATGTATATATATTATACAACCAACTACAACATCGCCAGTTAGATATTTCTAAGGTTCAAATCTGCATATAAAAAATTACATTATGGTTTATTTAACGACACTCGCAACAGCAGGGGTTATATCAGTGTCGCCGGTGTTCCGGAATTTTGTCCGCAGGATTCTTTTAAATGCCAGTAAATCTACTGGCATGAGCCTGTCTCATTTAAACACAACTTACAAGATAAGGCGCATGGAACTAATTTTTAAATAAAGTAAGTTGCTTGGTTTATTTTTGTACGTAGCCCCCCTTAATTCAATACCCACGAGCCGCCACTGAATATAATATTATTCGGATATGTTCACAATAAACATGTATATAAATCTAAAAAGTAAATAGTAAAATAAAGAGTAGGATGTTTAGAGGCACTATAATTTAATAAATCATTCATAATTAAGAACGTCGAAAGCAGCAACAGTAACATTAGCTAATTTAAAAAGAAAATATAGCTCTTGTTGCATTTCGCCTTCATTTTGTGAGCAGTTTCTAATGCATCCCTAATACTTTCAAGTTGAAAGACATTTTTCGTGCTGTCAGCATGAAATAAATTCAAACATACACTTGAAAGTGGATAAGAGAGAGAGAGAGAGAGGGGGGGCAGTGTTCCGGTGAGAGAGAGATAAATCTCCATTTTCCTTTCTGAGATCGAACACGAATACCTGAATATTTTGTCGGAAACGCAGCACAGGCAAGAGAACTTCAACATTAACGGACTATTTTTTTTTAATGTTGTGTTTTGAAGTAACGCTTATAAAATCTGCTGGTGCAACTTTAAAGTCACTTTACTTGGTAATTAGAAAGTCTCTGCTGTTCTCTTCGTAAGGATTTAAACTGCCGGACCCAATCCATCTTGTTGGCACGCTGCCAGGCCGCTCCGCACGCGAAACTGGCGATTCATCCATCATTTGTTTTCGCTCCTTCTCATCCGGCGCCGCACACGTCACACCTGTTGAAGGCACCCCGAACATGCATATCTTGTGTGCACAAAAATGATTTACAGCCCGGCTCTAAATTTAAGAAAAGAAATTTACCTTCTGTCCGAAAGCAGTGGGTGCTGGCTCATAGTTCAAGTGTTGTGCTATGTCAACTTCCGCTCATGCCAATGTTGATCACAGATCAGAGAACCAGCTACACGTCAACGTCCAAAGTTGATGCGTATTTCTTCAGTGATAAAAATGGAAAAAGATCTGATCATTATAAGAAGTAGTTGGGGCTAAATAAGTATGGGGATGATCACGTAGACATAGGACATGTATAGTGAGGGTCACGTAAGAACAGTTCCTAAACAGCAAATATTGCCGTCTTGTCAGTGTTGCCAACTGTTACCAGATGTTACCATATGAAGTAAATTCACGATCCTATGTACTGAATGACTTATTTACTTACCGTACTTTACCTTTATGTTGGAAGGTAATTCTAAATAATTCAATAATTTGTAACATATTTTCGTAGGCAAATTATACGAGAAAGGGATCAACATGTTAGGTATTTCGTCTCGAAATATGAAATTCACTGGTTTAACTAGACAATTGATTCACCAGACCTAACCTAAAAATGTATTTTGTTTGACCACGTGGAATTATTAGTACTAACTCCGAAAACCGAATATCACGATGAAATGTACGCTTAAGAATACTTACTCTTAATAATTTTGTTATTCTAGTTATAATTGTTGTCTCCGTGAGCATAATTCCGTCTTCATTATCTCCCTTCGGTTAAATCTGAAAGAACAGAACGCCAGTAGGGGAAGTTATCCCCAGTCTCGCAGCACGCTTTACGCTTTCTTGGTGGAGTCGCTGCCATGATTTTTCCTCTATTTAACATTATTGGAATAAAAATCTAAATACGAAAAAAGTTAATTAAAATGTGAAATGGTATTTCTATCGACTACCCACCTGCATTATCACACCTAACTATTATATTTATTTACACTTACCGGTCCCTGATTATGGTCTTGAATTGTAGCCACAACGCAACATATAAAATAATTACAGTAAAACCTCACTAAAACGAAACGCGATCGTTCCAGAATTTTTTTTCCGTTTTCACAGGTTTTCGTTTGACAAAGGGTTGAGTTTTGACAGAACTAAGAATAGACTACTGCAATATGATCACTGTAGGAAGAACACAATGAAGAAATAATCTGAAATAAAAGTTACTACAGTACGTGCAAAGTGAATTTTATTTTCATAATTATTAACTTATGTAATTGCAGTCTCTCTCTCTCTCTCCCTCTCTCTGCGCCCTACTTTCTTGGCCCCCACATTTCTTTTAAATTGCATTGCCGCGAATTTTTTTGAAGGGAATGTTGTAGGATTTCCTTCGCGTCCTATATCAATTCAGAGTGTAAATTGCGCTGGTTGTGTAACTGAAGTTGTGTTTGGTGGGAAAATAGATTAACTTCACGTTAGACAAATAAATCCTTGGATGGCAGGTAGCATTGTATAAAAACAGTATGACCTTACGACATTGACGTTTCGTTGCTCCATTAAAAGAATGAAGCCACTCTTCCATGATAGAACTTGTCATCTTGGCTTTTTTATTAAATCGCACAGATTTATTTTATTCGCACTGTTATTTAACACTGTATTGGCATATTAACACAAAACTCAGAATAAATAAACGGAAATGTGAAACTAAATTGACAGTACACTGCAATATTATTCACAGTTTTATTCTACTCGCACTGTCCTTTATCACTGTATTGGTTTGTTAGCACAAAACTGAGAATAAATGAACGAAAATGCAAATGGGTTGGAAGTAGTAACGGTACAGGAGGTCATTAACCTGCCCAGATCCTTGACAATAGGCACATAATAGTGACATGGTTAGAGAAGCTTCACTCCCATCGCCAAACAAAGATTAGCAGCGAAAGTCGTCCAGATCATTGCATGTACAGTCACACAAAAAAATTTTGCCATGCTTCGTACAGTATTATCGCAAAATTAAAAATGGCTTGATAGAATTTTGCAACAGTTACGCTTAAAATTATCCATTTTACTCAGGCTTTTCACCTAAATGGTGACCAAAAGTGATTCCGTTTTCGTGTTAGGCAGTTTTCCGTTTTAAAGTATTATTTTATATAGGAAATCATTCCGTTCCCAAATTTATTTTTCGTTTGTGCAGGTTTCCTTTTTATAGAGTTTACGTTTTAGCAAGGTTTTACTATATTATGAATTAATATTAATACTGATATTAATTAATTATTACTATGTTCAAATTTCACTAGCTTCCAGTAAACGGCTCAGAAATCTAATACAGTTTTAATTCCATGGAACTCCAGTGCCGACAACTTTTATCTCAGTTGCTATAGTCGCGACGCTGTTATTTCCGGCGTGACTCCGCCTCTTTGCTTACGTCTTAGGAAGTGAAGGCTCTATAAAGTTTAGGTAAGTAGTATCGTTCGCTATTTGCCACACCGTTAAACATTATCATGTCGTAGCTCCTATGATAATAAATCAAACACACTTTAATTCAGCAAATAATTGGGCGGCAAATAACGTCTTCGTGTGCTTTCTGCGAACGCCAACGAAAGAACCAAAATGGCGGGCGATTATATTAAGTATTTATCGATCCTTAAGAAATGAATAACGTCTTCATAAGCGAATCACAAGACGCACACGTTTAAATGTAGCCGACCTGCTACACGATTGACTGCCGGAAATTAGAGCGGCGGGACTATAACATAACAGTTAAAAATCACTACCATTTGTAGTATTTGTCAGTATCGAAATTCAAAACGAAGTTGGCAAACGAAAATTCAACCTGGAAATTAAGAAATCAACACAATCCACTTGCTGACTAGCATATGTAGTAATGGGGGAAAATGGTTAGGTTTAGGGTATGAAGTAAGCTGACCCGGACTATATTCACTGAAGAAATCAAGTTACCTATGTGAAGTCATACAGCACAAGCTGTCTCGGGGCTGTACAGTCTCTGGTACGACAGTAGTACAGAGAGGGTTGTTTTGTGGTAACTCTGTGTTTATACTCTATTCTACGGAAACGTGAAGTTCAATGATGTCAGGAACATCACGTGCTGCGCATAAAATTAGAAGTGCAGCGTGACAGCGCTTTACCGTCACAGCTCCGGAAAAACCAATGTGGCAGATAACAGCGATTTTGTCACACTGTGATTTTTGTGTTCTGATTATTCTTGGCGATTGTGAATGTTTCCCATCACAAGCCGACAGATGTTTATGTTTATAGCTCTTCTGCGAATTGAATTGGTATAACGGTGCCTAAGTATTTATATCAACAATAATGATTAGCACGGCAAGTATAACAAACAGGTACGCGCTGAGCGTTTTTTTTTTTTTTTTTTTTTTAACCTTGGGGATTTAGTGAAGTGAATTATGGCAGGCAGAGTAACTATCTCATGCCCCCATGTTTTAGATTGCTACCAGTGCACTTCATTAGAACCAGGTACCCAGCTTCGAAGCCGTTAGCCCTGTGAACTTACAATATATTTATTTTCCCCTATTATCATAATTCAGGGTTGGTATCTAAGAAATTAGCAAGTTCTTTGTGATAGTAGAAGAGAAAGAGTGGGGGAAGGGAAGTGGTCCGTGGCCCATTTCTTTTAGGGTTCATCCCGACATTTGTCTATTGCTCAAGGGAAACCACGGAAAAACCTAGAGCAGGATGAGATGTCGTGCTGACGACAAGCCAATTGGCTATAGTGGGGTCAGAATATGTTCAGGTGGGAGGTTTTAGTTTAATCATGATTCAAAGTACAAATACATTAAAGGTACATAAAAATTGTTTGCAATAAGAGCAATGCGTCTATGCTGCCAATAACGTGATGACCCTGAAACAGAGAAATAACATTATTAGTGCATTAATAGACTTGTCTGTGTGTAGAGTCAAGTGGTTATTTAGTGTTCAAGTTGGTATTCGTCTTGTACGTTGTCGTTCCAAGCTAGAGGGTGGAGTACGCTCTTAGGTCTTTTGTGTTTGTCTAATGCAGGGTTGTAATTTCCTAGTGAAGAAATTAGTGGGTTTGTGCTGCTGTACGACTTGGTGTACGTGCAGAAGGCTTGATTTGAAATAAATTCTTGAATTGTTGGAATTTCTAGTTCTTCGTGAATCAATCTAACAGGAGTTACTCTAGGAAGTCCTGTGATGAATCTTAAAATTTTGTTTTGGAAAACTTGTAATTTTTTACGGACTGTAATAGGTGCATGTCCCCAAGCAGGACACGCATATAATATTACTGACCTAATTAATGTTTTATACAAAGTTACAGCTGTGTGTATGTTTAGATGTCTGCTTTTATTTAATATTGGATAAAGCTCCACCATTCTAACATTGGCAAGTCTGAGTTTTTGTAGTACGTGTTCGGAGAAGGTGAGCCGTCTGTCTAGTGTTACTCCGAGATATTTTACTGAAGTTTTCCACTCGATTTGTGATCCATTTATGGCTAATTTTGTGTGATTTATGCCCGGTCTATTGAATTTATTTCTCCTGCTAAATAATATGGCTTGTGTTTTTGATATATTTAATTTAATTCTCCATCTGAGGAGCCATGGTTTAATGTCACGTAGGTGACCTTGTAGCCTATTAATGGCAACATTTGGCTTCCACGATGCCGTGAGAAATGCCGAATCGTCCGCGTATAGCGCTAGAGCCCTGAGCGCTGAGCGGTATTATCACGATACCACATAAAATGTTCCCTATTTATAAGTAGCCCGCGCTGATCATATACCGACGTAACACTCGGCGGAAAGCGAACAAGCAGGTTCAGCGGGCGAAAACCAATAGATGACGGTATAGGAACAACAGAAAATTCATTCCTTCCTTTACGTCATGAGCAGACTTCGAGACTTTGGACCCGATACAATAAGTTTACTGTGCATGCACTATAGGTTGTTGACTCGCTGCAGGTAGACAGAGATGTGTTGAGGTAACAACGTTGCTATTTAGAGTAGAGTACGGTAGTATGGGGAAACACACATATGTACATTTTGAAAGTAAATATACATTACACAATGATAATATCAAAAGAATGTGAAAAGATTTATACTCCTGTCTTTTATAAGCACTTGTGTTTAATTATACACAGTGTCAATGGT
The DNA here is from genome assembly GCF_040183065.1 of Periplaneta americana. NCBI lineage: Eukaryota > Metazoa > Arthropoda > Insecta > Blattodea > Blattidae > Periplaneta > Periplaneta americana. The sequence goes on from NC_091133.1 coordinate 54,621,580, forward strand.
GGAATTAAGCATGTAGCAATTTTAATTTTTTCATTTCTCCTATTGGTCGTCTTTAGGAAGTGCAGTTACAGTACCGAATTGCAATGTACCTACTACAACATGCATTCTCAGTGTCTCAAACGAAAATCTTTTTCGGTTATCTGCCAAAGTTTGTACTGTAGGAAGCTGCGCTCTACGTCGCATGACGTGATAGGAGCAAAACGAAAAATCCTAACATCATTGGAATCTCTAAGAGACAGTCCTTTATTCTCGGGTGACTCTATGTCCACTAATTTGCTGTTTATGTTACGCAATGTTCCATATCCGTTATTTTTTTTACATAAAAAAATTGATTTCCACTTCTATTTTACACGTTCAGTAACCGGTGTACTTGGTGTCTCATTAATTCTCTGCATCATTTTCTAAATTAATTTGAGGGCTTCCGGCATCTCTTGCTCTGACTTCTCTAACCGTGTAATAGTTTCAGACACAGTTTGTATGAAAACCAAATTATTCGTCAGAACTTTCAAATCCAGAGCGTTTTCCTTTGCATATTTCTTGGTATTCATTCTACAGTACCCCCACCCACTGTACGCTTTACCACTATACTCAGTACGCCGTTATGCGGATTTCCCACTGAATTGCTCTATTGGGTCCGAAGTCTCGAAGCCTGGTCATGAAAGTCTGAAAATGCCTCATATCAAAGTCCAGACACAATTGACGCCTCTTGATTAAGTTCTGGGGCATTTTTTCAAGTTGAGCAGATGAGCAGTAATCCTAGCTCTCGTAGCTTGAAATTTGTGCGGGGTATTTTCATACACTTTCTTCTTCAATGTTCCCCACAGATAAAAATCGTACGTATTTAAATCACGCGATCTTGCAGGCTATAATCCTCTGCTAATTATGTTATCACCTAACACGTCTCTTATTGTATTCAATGAACATTTCCTTCCATACGAATTTCTTATACAATTTCTTTAGCTTCCATAAGTCACGCAACAGGTGTAAATAAATATACGCCGTTCTAAATTGTAGTGAACCATAATGTATAGGTTTCGCAAGCAGGGAATACCGACGGAAGACATGCGAATGAAACAATGAGATAAGGAAGAGCGGGCGACAGGAAAGGTCACGAGATAGCCTGAATTATATTCAAGAGTACAGTCGGAAGAGAAATGACATCGATAGAATCAATCTTGCGTTGTGATAGTTACATTACGACTTTAGTTTGTTCCATTGTATGTGGATACGTGTCTTGTATCTCACGTTCTTTCGTAAATATATGTTGAGCGTTTAATTAGCTTCGAATTTTTCTCTTGCTACGTCCTTTATTTCCACAGCGATGTCCTCATTTGTTGATCTTCTTGGAAAGACAGTACTTCTATCGACTTGCACCTCTCCCCCCTCGGCGTGCCTACTTACACACGTCAAAACAGACAGCAACGCCACAATTGCTTTTCGGTAATCGTTCCTTGCGCGAGCTATACCGTACACTATAACATAACTACGAGACTGACGAATTCAAACACTTTATATTATTGGAGTCAATACACTCGTGAAATATGATTCACCTCTTTACCGACCAACAGAAATAAATAGCAGACAGAGATATTGGAGCGACATTTAAATAAGGGATTCTGTACAGAGATACATATATACATACATATGTAAGGCCTATGTACGTACTGACATACACACATACAGAAGTACGCACATACATATATTACAAACATACATTACGCACATACACACATACACAGACAGGCATACATACATACATACATACATACATACATACACACATACATACATACATACATATCTTCTTTCCTGAACCAAAGAAAGACTCAAGGTAAAATTATCCCTTACACAGGACTTCACAGCAATCATCACGGGCCATGGAAAAATCAAAGCTTACCTACATAGATTCCACATCATATAAAATCCAACATGTACATGCAATAACACCCAACAAAATGTAAACCATCTAATCTATGAATGTCGGGATACACGACAGCAGAGATCAGTTTTAATAGCAGAGATACAAAAAAATGAAGAAACTTGGCCAGTTACAAACCGACAGCTAATAACATTTCATTTGAGAGCATTCTATAAATATATTATATACTCAATTAACTTGTAGATACATAATAATGGAATCAATTATAAAATAATAATATGTTAAGATGTAAATATAGAATAGGCTATAAGAAAATAGAAGGTAAAATAGATATTCGGGTAGTCAGTCTTACTAACAATATGTGCATAGTTATAGCACGAATGGCCGTACGTGCTCGTGCGAAGGATCTTGTGTACATGAGTTTGTATAATTTATTATGCATCAATAAATGCACTTATCTATCTATCTACTAACAATATAATATATGAGTAAAGGAATAATAAAATTGCACATATGGTTTAGTTTAGGTACGAATATAATATAGACATTTTAAGTTTATAGGTATGTGATAAAAATTGGCGAAGATAAGGTGTACTTCATTTTCGTATTATGAAAATAAGTAAGATAATCATCAGGAATAGTTATTATAAGCAAAGTATGACATAACATTATAATTTTAAAAGTAAATCCCGGTCGGGGCAAGTTATCTGGTTGAGGCTTTTTCCGGGTTTTACCTCAACCCAATACGAGCAAATGCTGGGTAACTTTCGGTGCTGGACCCCGGACTCATTTCACCGGCATCATCACTTTCATTTCATTCAGACGCTAAATAACCTGAGATGTTGATACAGCGTCGTCAAATAACCCAATAAAATAAATAAAAGTAAATTACCCAATACAATGCAGGTATATAGTAATTTCAAGCTTATAAGTATAGGAATAAAATTAGTTAAGGTGATGTGTAAATTCAATTTTCATATTATGAAAGCACATAAGAGAGCCATTATGAATAACTGTTAGAAGCAAATTGTAGCATAATATTGTAATTACAAATGCAAATTATTCAGTATAATGCATGTAACATTACTATGTAATGGGGCATACAGTTGATGTTCTCAATAAAAAAACACACACACTCACGCACGCACACACACACAGTAGTTATCTTGAAAGCTAGCTCACGAACTCTGATCTCTCTTTAGTTGCACCCTGCGTTTGCATGCAAATTGTTTTACTGACCTCACTTAGCTCCTTCACGCACCAAAGTCCTGCTGGTTCACGGGGGCGTGGTTCTTTGTACCTCGTGGGGTTGGGATACTGACAGTACAATAAATAAGGGGAAAGGGGACTCCATTTCCGTGTTCTTCATATTATACAATGTCCAATCCAATTTCCCCAGTCATTTTTCGGACTTCGGTTTCTAACTGGTCTTGACAAAGGTTCCACCTTCCCCGCCTTTTTAAACCAATCACTTCCTAAGTCTATGCTTCAATGAAAAATTGACATTGCGTGGCTGAGCTCGTACGATTTATTTGTCATGGGTCACGCCAAGTGGCCCTCAAAACTAAATTAACTTTTAGAAATATAACCTGACTTACACTATGTTAATTCAGTTTCTAAACTGTACTTAGTCCACCGTTGTGGCTGAGGAGTTAGCGAGTCTAACACCGAACCCAGTGGGCCCGGGTTCGATCTCCGGTCGGGATGAGGTGCCTGGGTGTGGTTTTCCCTTCACTCCCATGGTTGAATATCAGGTAAATTTATCAGGCGATTGGAACCCCACTCATCTTCGCACTTTCTTTCCTCCCCTATCATCCTTTCATTCATCATTCCGCTAATTCTTTTGGTTTTCAGATCGCTCTACAGGCGGCCCTCCGAAGCTGCTGGCTCTCTCGACCGGCCTCCGTGGATTATATTCATGTGATGATGGATAGCTTCTGCAACGGAACCCGACCTTCTCGGGGGAGGACTTCTGCCTCAGACCGTTATGGGAGCCTTGGGGGGGGGGTTGCCGAAGCAGGAGTAGTACATGGACTCTGTTGGCTGTAGGAACCGGTCGTTAAGGGGGTCAAGTGGTTAGATCGGTGCGCGTAGAGGATCGGTGGGCACGCAACTCATCCCATATAGGGGGGTGTACAATAGACCTCAGGTCGTAGTGCGTGGGGTGTTCCCTCCTAACAAGAAAATAAAAACTGTACGTGAATTGTGATATTTCCATTTTGGTATCAAAATTAGTGCGTGCACTTTTAAATGTTTGGAAAATATAGACTACAGATTTAACCAATGTTTATTAAAATACAAATCTGAATAATATCACTTATGCTGTTAACTAGAGAATATAAAGTAATGTTAAGGTCTGTTTGCAGATGCAGGGGACGTGTTGTAGATACAGAATATAGAGTTGGATGTCTCTCGACGCGTAGACAAGTTGAACTGAACCGACCGAGCCATGGCTCAGGTAGCAATAGTCTCAGTGGGAGTAGGTTACGTTAAAGTCATTATCAGAGGTTCACCTATAGTTCGAGTTTTCTCAACATAATCTTGCATATGCCACAATTTTATGATACTAATTAATATGACGACAGGCCATTGTATGGAAGTGAAATTCGAATCTACTGTAGTTTACAAAGCAATATATTCCTTTAACTTGTGAAAATTATTCGAAGATCTATAGGTGCCGCCTTGGTAGTTGACAGATCATTGGCTTATGAGAACTGCGGAACTGGGTTTGAATCCCGGTGATGGTGGAATCGTATTCGTATTTGTGATGAACAAAGTCAAGGTTCCTGAAGGTTTTGACCTAGAACTTCAATTTCTTGTGAAATGGCTGTCACATAAAAATGCAACCCCATCCCTTGTTCTCCTTGTATTCACCTTGTTCTCCTTATAATTCTCTTCTTATCCTTGACTACCTTTTGTTCTCCTTATGTTCCCATTGTTCTTCTTGTGTTTCCCTTGTTCTCGTAGTATACCCCTTATTGCTGAAAATACACTTAGGAATCAACGACCCACTATCCGAAATAAGGGCGGATTGAAGTATGCATTAATAGAGACTATAGGCATACTGTCAAACACTCAACATAGCCTTGTGAAGGAGTTTCGTTGAACAACGCACGAATTGTATTTGCTATTTCCAGGGTGTGCTCACTGCTGTCTGTTATGTGAATTGCTTAAAAAGATACTCATTCTACTCTATTAGTCCCCCTTCAGGGGAGGGCACGGACTGGGATTGTTATTGCACACAGGCCATTCAGGTGTGCCTATTGTGGGCCTACTACTCGGGATGGAACAGTGTGCATACCCTAAGGCCCTAAGGAGTAATGGTTAGCACATCTAGTCATAAAACGAGCGGGCCCGGGTTAAAATCCTGGTTGGGGCAAGTTACCTGGTTGAGGTTTTTTCCGGGGTTTTCCCTCAACTCAATAAGGGCAAATGCTGGGTAACTTTCGGCGTTGGACCCCGGAACTCATTTCGTCGGCATTATCACTTTCATCTCATTCAGACGCTATGTAACCATAGCAGCTGAAAAGCGTCGTAAAATAACAATTAAATAAAAAAAATAGATGATCCCTTTACCTTTTCGCGTAGATCTCACTGCCGTCCCTCATACTCCTGAGCTATTTTTCAACATATTCCCCACCAGAATTAAGACATTTGTTATACCATGGTATAAACAGAGAGGTGCAGACGGCTGTCACACACTGGTTCCGATCCTAGGTGGCAGACTTCTATGACACAGGGATACAAAAGTTGATCCCATGGTATGACAAATGTCTCAATTCCGGTAGGGTATATTTTGAAAAATAGCTCAACAATTGCTGTAGCTGTTCCAACAAATTTCTTCCAATGAAATTGTGTTTTCTTTCTTTAAGCGGCCCCAGGAAAACTTATTTTTACGGCCCTCGTAATTGAGCTCGAGTGGCCAAAATCTGTATAAGCACTTGTTTTGACATTAACATGGTGGAAGAAAAAAAAATAACTTTTTTTATCTGCACCTATGAAAATGTTTGCTTGTGAGTTAAAACCAAAATCGAACGTTATATTAAGTTTTATTGATGGCTTATAATAAGACTGAAGTAACATTAAACACTCTTACTACTCTTTTAGGAATCTTTTGGAAATCAAGTGTAAAAAAATTGTTTTAGTGTGATAACGTTTGAATCAACCTAAATCTCCGCAGTGTACGTAGTAAAGCAATTGTTAGAAATGCCACATCCACTTTAACAGGATCTTCATTCACAAGTGCTGCTCTAATTCCGAGGCAATACTTTATGAAATAAGCGTAACGGACGACTATGTGCAAGGCTATAAAGTTAAAATGTCTCAGATTGCGGTTTATTGCCGGAATCTCGTTATCAGACAGGCTACTTGGCACCTGAAGCAATTATCCCGTAATTTTAATCTCAGAGTTTAATTTTATCGCTAAAACTCAGGAAATGACTGTCACGGTCTTTATCAAAATCGTCTGTAGAGGGCAGACTTTATTCTCTCGATTCCCTGTAAACGAGATGTAACGGCGTTTAGTGCGAATAATTTCCCAGGTAACTAAATAATTACTAGAGGTAAGCATGGTTTGCGTTGTACTGTGTTACGAAGTTGTAAGAGAACGAAAATTAAGTTTAAAAATTTGATTGTAAGACAGAAATAATTTTATTTCTAAGTAACTTAGGGTGCTATGCATAGACATTTCGCTAGCCCGCGCTACAAGCGTCCTAAACTAGCCTCGGCTATCCATTGGTTACTTGTACAGGATTCATATCATATCATATCATACCATACCATATATCATATCATATCATATCATACCATACCATATATCATATCATATCATATCATACCATACCATATATAATATCATATATCATATATCATATCATATCATATCATATCATATCATATCATATCATATCATATCATATCATATCATATCATATCATATCATATCATATACCATACCATACCATACCATACCATACACCATATCATATCATATCATATCATATCATATCATATCATATCATATCATATCATATATCAAATCTCATACCCTATCATAAATCATATCATATCATATCATATCATATCATATCATATCATATCATATCATATCATATCATATCATATCATATCTCGCTAACACTGGTTTATGAATACGAAAAACGTTAGTTCTCTGATCATCCACCGGAAGCCCGCGCTAAGAATGTCAATGAATATGGCCCATAAAGACGTTCAATGTGAGCTATGAGTGGCTTTAAGTGCATGGTACAGCAAAACAAAGTGCGTAGATCGTCAAAAGTTTTCATCTATGTAAAATATGCGGTAAAGGTTTATTTTCATCATTAAACAACCGGCGAAAGCGCTTTTTTCTTCCTTAACACTTCGGGTTGAATCTTTGCGAATCGGATGTCAACTCTTGAGTGAAAGCGAATACCTTGCGTCCACCCAACTTGAAATAGTTCGTTATGGTAGGACTTCTCTCCCACAGGCTTCCTGTAATGCCCTAAAGCACGAGTTGCACGTTTTTCTCTTGCAACTTGGATTTTTATGAAGCATCTTTGTTTGTACAGGCCAGCCAAGTTCCGATTACCGACGGTAGGAGTCCGAACTACTGAGCTCGTTGCATGTTTCCTGTTTATAGCGATAGCAGCGATCTGATCTCCAATCGGTACTAAGAAGTTGGTGGGCCTATACATTTAGGACTGTATTGTTTGCTACAAATCAGAAACAGGAACTGTATTTACAAAATATGGTTACTTCGAGACTTTCGATATTGCAAATTAATTAAACAATCTACGTAGAACAAGATTTTAATGGTCACCGCTAGGAACACTGATTTACAGCATTGTTGCCACTACTTATCGAATGTTCTAGTAATTTGAGATTAAATAAATCTATCGGTTTGCTAGGTAGCCTAGTTCTTGTTTTTGTTGTTGATTTTTATGATAGTGATGATGACTATGAAAATTATTACGTTACTGTGATGCGTAGGTAAAATATGTAGGTATTACAATGAATGAATGTGTATATTTGTCTTTAAGCAATATACCTTTTGGTGAGTCGGCACTTCACATTATTAGTATACAGTGTCGTCTCCCTGTTTTACAATGCCTCTCGTACAAGTCATTTAGGCCATTACTTATTTTTAATTTATTATTGCAATTCTTCCTCTAGTCTTTACTTGTCCGTTATCAATTCTTCCACTACTTTACTCCTAACCCATTATTATACCAAAAATACTATACTTCTAATTTTTGACCCCCCCTCCTGTGTGACACATTTCCCCTCACTTCACATCTCTAACTATTTGCACTTTTCACTGCTAACTTTTCCACATTGCTACTTTATTTAGGTCTTAGTTTTATTTTATCATGATTTATTTCCCCTCCACACCATTTCCTTAAGTCATACTGCTTTTTCACCTTGTTTTCTCCTCTTCCTTCATCACAGCTCCCTGAACTATCTCCTATTTCCGTTACTCTACTTCTCGTCAGCCTCGATTTAGATCTTAGTTCCTTCACCCGCTTCGGAATCGCTCCCATCTCATGTCTACTATTTCCATCCGCTTGTACTGAGGTCTTGTTCTGCTATGCTTACTGAATACCAGTTCGCGTCACTCTTGTTTCTTCTTCAGATGACGTCACTGCCTGCTTTCCGGAAAATTTCGCTGAGTTTAACACGTTTGCATTTGCCTCGCGTACACTGGCCATACTTGTGTCACTAACCTCGCCTTTTGATACGATATTCTTGATTTTTTTCTTCCAAAAATTTTCTGTTCCTTTCCTTTTCATCTGAGCCTACAATCGGTTCCTTTAACGTTACTAGACACTTCTCTACGCTAAAAACCAAATTGCTTATCTTAACTTTGTCCTTGATAAGATGTGGGTATTAATAACTACTTCAGGGCCAATAAATCTTAGTGGGAATTATGTCACAATTAGGGCACCATTGGACATAAAAGTGCATCGATTAACTGTTCCATGTTAAACAGCAAATTAAACACACGAATGAAATTATTACTGGATATGTGAGAGTTTGCACAAGAAAGTAAACATCAATTACTAAATACTGACACTCCAGCATTGAGTAAACACCACAAGATTCATGTGTAGTAATTAGTCGAACATAACAGTTTCAATTAACTTATATTTAGATATTTTCAAAGACTAATTTACATACATTTGTAATCTGATCAAAATATTCCAATTTTACAATTAATATCACCGATGTATTTTAGCACCACATGTTGTTAAAATCTACATAATTACAATTTTGTTAATTTGTATTCAATAAACGTACTGCACTAAATTACATTAAATTAACCTATTTTGTATATGATTTGTTCTCTCTGTACGAGTAGTTAACATATCGCCATCAGATCCGAGGTTGGCATGTTTAAACCCGAGGGAGGACGTTGAATTCCTAATCACATTAAAATTCCTGGGTGCAGCTTCCTTCGAAAGGGAATTAATTCATTGATTCATTTAGTGTTCTTCCCAAGGGCAGGTCTTTCACTGCAAACCCAGCTTTCTTCAATCTTCCCTATTTTCTGCCTTCCTCTTTGTTCCTCATATATGGTTGAGGTTTTTTCCGGGGTTTTCCCTCAACCTAAGATGAGCAAATGCTGGGTAACTTTCGGTGCTGGACCCCGGACTCATTTCACCTGCATTATCACCTTCATCTCATTCAGACGCTAAATAACCTAAGCTGTTGATGAAGCGTCGTAAAATAACCTACTAATATAAAAAAATGTTCCTCATATGATGCATATTTCTTAATGTTGTCTATCATCTGATATTTTCTTCAACCCTGAACTCTTATCCCGTTCACCATTCATTCCAGTGCATCCTTCAGTAGGCAGTTTCTTCTCAGCCAGTGACCCAACCAATTCTTTTTCTCTTCCTGATCAGTTTCAGCATCATTCTTTCTTCACACACTCTTTCCAACACAGCTTCATTTCTTATTCTGTCTGTCCACTTCACACGTACCATTCTTCAAATCCAGTTAAATGTAAGTAAAACTAGGTTTAAAGATCGATACAAATAAACACCCAGCAGAAAATACTTTTGTAAAGAGCAATAATTATTAATAAATAGAGTGGATGACACAATTTAAATATTTTGGATGTCTTATAAATGATAATGGGATCCATAAATGGAAATAAGAAACATTATAGACAAGACAGAACTTCTCAAAACTCCGATAATTTTGTCTTAGTTTTTAGGTATTGCTAGAAGTATTGATTTGTGTTTTTTTCTTTTTATTTTTTTAATCTAGATTAAAATTGCAAGTTTCTTGTTTATGTCAGTTAATTAGTTAGGATACAATTAATTATGATACTTAATCACTCATTTAAAGTTTGTGTGACTGCAACCTGTGTATATTTTTGTGTGGCTTTACTTTGTTTATAGTGTTTTTTCCTCTCTCTCTTTATTTTTTGTATAGCTTTATTTTGTACATAGTGTATTTTTTCTCTGTTTATTTCTATTATTGTATTTGTATTCCTGGTATTGTGGAAGAGAAGGCCTGATGGCCTTAACTACACCAAATAAATAAATATATAAATAAATAAATAAATGAATGAATGAATGAATAAATAAATAAATAAATAAATAAATAAATAAATAAATAAATAAATAAATAAATAAATAAATAAATAAATAAATTTTAAGAACTTTGTAGGCAGACCTTATAATTCAGATCTAGAATGTTCATATGTTGTGAGATGACTGTTCTGTTCATATTTATGGCGTTGAAACGTGGACGTTAGATATAATATCTATAAATAAACTGGAAGCATTTAAATGTAAACCTTACGTCGCGTCGGATGCTTAGAATATTATGGATGTAGGCCTAGATTGTAGAGAGTTTGTGATGAATACGTACTTAGTAAGCTTATAACAGGACATGAATAACGAGAATATTTACGAATATCAAAAAGAAAAAGACATATCCTATTTCGAACACTTACTGAGAGGAGAGAAATATACTTTCGAGGAGCTTGTTCTACAAGGAGAGATTAAAGGAAAAAGGGGAACTGGACGTAAACAACTCTTATGGCTAAGCAAAATTCGCCAGTGAACTGGATTGAATAGCTTTGAATCGCTTTTCAGCACTGCCGGAAATAGAGAACTACAGTAGTATAGATGAGGAGGAGAGACTTCGCATGTGAGCTGTGCGACAGGGGAAAGAATGAGCTATAAGAGTGTTTGTTTCTTGATGGTTAATATTATACAGGGTGATTCACGAGGATTTACCGTCCTTTATGGAGCTTAGGTCCATAAACCGCAGACTCAGACTAGAGGCTCTTAACTCCTGTGTATTCCCGGTGCTAACATACGGTTGCCAAACCTGGGCCCTCACAGAGAGGCAAAAGACGAACATCGAAATATGCCAAAGGAAAATGGAGAGGAAGATAGTTGGCGTTTCACTGAAAGACAAGGTCTCCAACACGCCTCTGCAGAAAATTACGGCCTCTGAGAACATCACACAAAAAGTCCTCATAACGAAGTGGAAGTAGAAGTGGGGTGGTCATGTAGCAAGGCAGCAACAAGGCAGATGGGCGCGAGAAACCACCATATGGGACCCGTACATAGGAAGGAGAACACAAGGCAGGCCAAGAAGAAGATGGGCAGATACATTCAAGCTGCAGCTGGGAGGGAACTGGTCAACCATCGCCCGCAACAGGAACGAGTGGAGACAAATAGTGAACAAACTCATATAGAACTAAAATTTGACAAACTTTAGTGTATCTCACATAGTGAATGTGAATGTAAATATTGTTCACGTGAAATACCTCATCATGTGAACCACACCAACCGAGCTTCCCCTCCTGTAGGAGGCCCTAGCCCTTCATGGGACACAGTGGCTTCATTCATTCAATTATTCATTCATTAAGGAGCTTATTTCTGAAGACATTTTGAGCAAGAAATGTCATATAAACATAGTTCCTATTCTCAATATTTTCAGAGTTACACTAATTTAAAGTTGTTTGTAAAATAATTTTTTTTCTTTAGATTGAAGGCAAAAGAATAATACAAATAGAGAATGAACCACTCAGAAGTATTATTTCTTTAATTGGCAAGTAGGCTATTATGAAGCTAAAAATGTGCTGTGAACTCCTTAGTTGCTTCGTACAGACATCTTTTCTCTATTTTTAACTAAAAAATTACATTATTCTTACGCACTTATCACAAAAATTATTACAAGTCACATCACTTCCACCAACTTAATGATTTGCAGTTCAATGTTGCATCCTAATTTACAGTCTTGGAGAGTTTACAACACATTTTAAAAATGTCGCCGTCCGCTTGAGTACACTTGGCCGCACGCTTGTGAACGGCACTCGTCGCTCTACGTAACTGCATACGGCTGTCTTTGATTTCCGTAGCGCTCACGCTGGCTGCTGACTGCACGCTGACCAAGATCACGCGTTCACAGCAATGCTTTCCAATAACGAAACGTAACTCTGTAAATATTGAGAAAAGGACCCATGTTTATGACATTTTTTTCTCAGAATATCTTCGGAAATAAGCTCCGTAAAGGACGGTAAATCCTCGTGAATCATCCTGTATTTCTATCTACTTCTATTTCTATCTAAGTTATTGCACACAAAGTGTTTTAGACTTAGTCCAAAATAAAAATTGTAAATAAATATATATTAAAATTTACAAATTCCCATACTCAGTAATAAAAAATTCACTATTATTATAAAAAAAACTTATCAATGAACCAACCAGAGACAATTATTTTAAATTTCCCTTGCTCATACAAAACAAATGACAGGGAATTTTATTAGATACTTTTAAAACCATAATTTCAAAGTTATCTCTAGTCTTAGTCAATCTGTGATGAGCAGACTTAGGATCCGAGATAACTTAAGAATGAAGTGAACTTACAGTGTAACCGAGTACAGATGGAGTGAGATGGCGAGTTGAGTTTTGTTTACCTGTACGTTATTGTACAATCTGGTTCGTGATCAGAGGTACAGTATTCTTCCGTCTCTCCCTATGAAACGAACTCAGTCCATCACAGTGCATTTTCAATTCATAGGGAACAGTTTTTTCGAACTAGTTGCAAGTATGTACATGGTTGTTCATTGTAACGCTAACGTCTTCAACGTCGCCGAGGGACATGAAAACTTGTGATACTTCATTTTCCACCTTCACTACATAGATTGTACTATTAAGAGTGGAATATAACGCAGCACATTGACGTCGTCGTTTATATTCACAGTATGCCTCTCTACTATGTTCAAGGAACTCTATAGTCAAGTTGTGTGTACATTGGTTGCTAAAGTGTCCCGGATCCTAAGTCTGGTGATGATTATAATGAAAATCTTTAAGTCTAATGTTATAATTGTGAAAGTCACTCCTTGTACCATACTTATGAAAGTTTTATTGACCAAATAATAGGTTTAATAATTATACGAATCTACAGACACGGAAGTTCATCTCGGACTAAAACCTATCTTCCCCCTCCTACCTATTGGTGATATAGGCACAGAACACGATAGATCACAGGACAGGTCTTGCCTCCTCTACTATATTACTGGAATAAATTAGTGAGAATCGGCCACACAGAATCACTGAGACACATCAAGAAGAAGGTATTTTCATATTGTTATTATTCAGAACGGGAAAGATGAACTCTAACGCTACGTACAGTACATAATAGAGAACCATGTGTTACGCTATCTCCCGGCTAGACTCATTCTCATCCCACACTCTTTGTCTGATAATGCAAATACAATGTGATAAAACTAAAAACAAATACAGCATATGGTTCGAAAAAAGACATGTCATTGGTGTGTGACAGCTGTTCTCAAGATGAACGGAATGAATCAATCTTGTTTTATTTTAATTTTTACCAATTGCTTGTTCGTCATCTTTTGTAGAAATTAACTATGCCATCAATACCTGCTGAAAACTTGCACACGAAGAAATTTTTATTGTGATGTATTTCAACAATGTACAATGTTCTCGCCACTTGAGCGAAGGATACATTTTGATTTCACAGTGCACTTCTAATATTCACGCTTCCTTCGGACGTAATATTTCATAACTTCGTCTACCGAAAATAAATAAATGAATGAATGAATGAATGAATGAATGAATAAATAAATGAATAAATAAATACATAAATACATAAATAAATAAATACATAAATAAATAAATACATAAATAAATACATAAATAAATAAATACATAAATACATAAATAAATAAATACATAAATAAATACATAAATAAATAAATACATAAATAAATAAATACATAAATAAATAAATAAATAAATACATAAATAAATAAAGTAACTAATATATAAACAAACACTCAAATAGTTAAATAACAAGTAAATAAATATACTAAGTAAGTAAATAAAAAGTAGGCAAATACTATATAAAATGGTTTATGATGGCTGACGTCGTTTTCAGATGCCTAAAGCCAATTCTCTATTGTTCCTCAATCAATCAATCAATCAATCAATCAATCAATCAATCAATCAATCGATCGATCGATCTTTATTGTAGTCATGAGCATCCTTCAATGCTATAGACAGTGTCAGTAAGAGTTTACAAAGATTAACATATAAAGTTACAAACAAACTGAAAGGGATTAAAATGGAATATTTATCTTTATATTAAAAAACTCATTCAGACTATAAAAAGGATAATTTACAAGCCATAATTTGAGTGTAGCTTCAAATTTATTGAAGATTTAAATTGTGGGCTTCAGACAATAATTTGTTAAACATGTTTAAAATCACAGTTTTAAACCACCTTGTAGTTACGTTTAATTTTGCAGTGAGCACATGTAACTGATAATTAAATCTAGTGGAATACTGATGCACATCGGATTTCACGTGGAAATGACTTAAATTATTTTTAACTTTCATTAAGCACTGAAATATATAAAGGTTAATTACCCTCCTTAACAAATAGAGGTCTGGAATGGGCGTCATAGGAAGAACCAGTAATAGGCTTTTTCTCCAAGATTAATATCTTACCAATGGCACTATCATTGCCCCATATATGAATCCCATATAACATTATGCTATTAAAAGGGCATAATAAGCATTCTTGAGGTAGGGTTTTTGGACCAATTTCTTTACTTGTCTCAACAAATAGATGACCCTAGATAATCTCGTACAAACAGAGTTTATATGAGGTTTCCGAGTCAAAGTTGAGTCCAATACAATTCCTAATAATTTCACTACCTCTGATTCAACTTCACATATACTTCCTATAGCATTCAGAATTCCCTCTAGCTTATACATAGTCTGTAAACATAAAGGTAAAATGGTGGAATTATAATTATTTCGTATAGCAATTTTTTCTGTCAAAATGCGTATGAAATCTAAATATTCCTGTGGCAATTTATAGAGTTTATTAAGTCTACATAACAGGGTCTATGATTCGCCTCCACTTCAATAACAGCCTACCTCCATTGTTGTTATTATTATTATTATTATTATTATTATTATTATTATTATTATTATTATTATTATTATCGTCATTGATTTTTTTTTCTTGTAGCATCTATTTCTCGGTCTTCCACAGATTTTTATTTAATTTATCGTGTATTAGTTTCTTGGGTACTTTTCATTCGTCTGAAGTTAAATTCATTTCCATTCAAATTTCGGTGAAACGGATTGTAAATCTTACTTTAGACACGTAACCACTTAAATCTGAAAGCATGAAAGTTGGAAGGTGTGAAGAAAGATTTCCAAAGTGTCAATTTCTCTGTTAAAAGTGCATGAAATCAATATCTTTCATAGGCAAATGTTTTATGGTTTATCAGATCTATATAACTAGGGAAACATGATGGAGACCCATAGCAATTCTGACGTGTTAACCGATCCCTAAGGGGCGAAAGTTATCGAACTAAACCTCCTCAGATTTCCTCAGGAAAGTTCTTTGACCATAAATATAGTAAAGTTAGCCATTTGTAAGATGCAGCATTCACATCAATGCCATCAGCCAGTTCAAAAGTATTTTCTGATCCCCACAAGTGAGCGTCTATGTTAAAGTTGCCAGATATCAAATTCTTGAAAGAGGGACACAGGTTCACGGAGGCGAACTACATCTTAGCGAAGAAATAAACCAGTATATGGGCTAAAGTTTGAACTAAACAATTATAAGAAAATTTAATACAATAAAACAACAACTTGTTCCTCACTAAAATTAATGAACTTTAAACTGGAATGCGACAAAATTGAACATATTCAAATTTCGTGTCACTAAACATTTTATAAAACGCAAAATTAAAGTATGTATCCCCAATGAAACTCGTTATTTTCGGTGATCTCGGGATTACCGTGCTAGTCATTGGGCCCGAAGTTAGCGTGTTCAAACCCGACCAAGGGAGATGGATAAAAAAACAATACAGTCTTTAGCATTCCTTCTCCTGGGATAGCAATTGGGTGAGGTCGTTTCGGCTCCCAATAACCTGTTTTGACTTTTCGCTGTTGATTAGGGCTGGTCGTTTTGGTTCCCGCAGTAACATCGAAGGTCGGTCGTTTCGGCTCGCGCTTCCCGCTGGAGACTGGTCGTATCAGCTCCTGCTTCGCATTTAACAAGCTTAGGACTAAATATTGGCATGGTTAAAAATTTTGTTAACGTAAGAACGTTTCGTCTAAGTCAGTGATGTCAAAGAAAGCGCATTTTTCTGACCTTGACGTCGTGAAGGAATAAGCAGCCTGTTGGATTAAGAAAACAGTGGTGCACAAACTTCAAACGGAACGAGAAAATATATGTCGTTATTTATACTATATGGCTTCTTTCTGTCTGATATTATCTATACTGTCTGTAAAACACAAGTACTGACACTAATTTCTTAATATTGCAGTTGTGTTTTAAACTTAATAATATAATAAAGAGTTAAGAAGAAATATTCACATAAATTCACATATGACATGATAAGTTGGAATTGATATTGATGGTATCTTTAGCCTTATAAAAGTAATCAATGATCTAATCAAAACAATATTATAGTACAAAGCAAAGTTACCTAGGTACTGCATATATTTTAAGTGTAACTAATATCCCATAACAAAACTCTTATCACATTATGCTTTTAAGGTGATATTGGTGAGCAACTTCCTAGCATCGGAATATTAAATTATTTTCTCGCAACCTGTTGAAGCTATAGAGCTGACGTTTTTACAACACATGGGCACATATCTTTTGTTTATGATGTAATAGTAGTTGCTTTGTTACTTCATTTCCTTACAAGCATTTTCCATACGAATATTTTCCAAATTTGTAATACACTATCTTCAGTAATACGTATTTACGATATATTAGATTTACAAAAAACGTTGTTTCACTACCTGGAAGGCCTATATCTGAAAATTTCACTTTTCTATAAAAATAAGTTGAGAAAATATTTCTTTTCAATAAAAAAAAAACAAACTTATGAAAAATGTGCATTAAAATTAAAATTTACATTCTTATAATGAACTTATACTCCTCAGAAAAATCTAAAAATTAACAAGGATACAGTTTTAATAAGTTCTCTTCCCTTTATCTATTGAATCAGTGCTGGCTATCCCTGTATATAGCTCAACAAGCGACATATACCTCTTTCGTCTGTCTCTTTCCTTCCCATTGTAAAGTGCTCAGGCTCTCCTGAGCTCTAAAGCGTGCGCTTGCGCCAAACACAATGTTAACAAAGTATCTTTCGTCCATGTTATAAACATTGGCTTGAAAATTTTTAGCTCACTTTTTTCATATACTGCAGTCTAAAGGTCTTCCCTTGTTGGAAGTAATTTATGGCTGCCTTAATAATTGCATCAACTGTGTTCCGCTTCTTTTATTTTCTTCTGTCGTTATTGCTTCGAAGCTTTACGTATGTGTCTTCTTGAATTTCCTTCAGTACTTCCATGAAATGATAATATATTAGCATGGGCAGCATTAAATTCCTGGTTGAATTTCGCATGCAACGATTCGCAGCAGTTTGTAGTCCGGTCTCCTGAGTTACCAAAATTAGCCCACATTTCAGAAGGAAATCAGATTCACAACACACAACACAAGAGCCGTTCACGGAAGAATACCGCTCTATAACCGGGGCCGATACGACCTTCATGTAAGAACAACGTTTCAGACCAGGGAGCCAATACGACCATGAAATGTAGCTACGGGAGCCGACACGACTACCCCGAAATAAAGTTGGAAGACCAATATTGAATCATCTCTACAATTTAAATGATCATTAAACAAAATACCACTGCCACTACCAATACCACCACTACTAATTAACGAAGCTTTGAACAGTATAAAATACCTCAAAATTGTAATTCAAGAAGATTTTCTGATTATACATAAATTTGTCTATCACAAATCACAGATCTAGCCGGAATTGAAAATATTTTCCCCCATTGAAAATCCTAAGCTTTAGGCCAGTCATGTTGGACGGAAATGCCGTGCTGAGGGCAAGTTAAGAATTTATGTATACATGCCCGGAGTAAAATGACATGACGAAGGATGCAGAATACATCATGTATCAGATGAGCTGATTAGTGTAAACATACGTTCTTATTACCAATAGTTCTAGAGCATACCTACACAGTGATAGGCTACATAGTTTTTCTTCGAAATGTGGATACTAGCCTACGACGTAATTCAGTGTTCGATAGCTATAGGTCGGGTATTTAAAAACGCTGTAATAAATGCGAGATTATCTAGAGCCTATTGAATTAGTGATAGCGAGGTGATTATTTGGTGAGATATGATCGAGGATTCATCATAAATTACCCGAAATTTGCCTCACAGTTAAGAAAAACACTTGGAAGTCACGCCCAAACAAAACCTCAGATCAAAAACTAGCACTTTATCCTTCGTTTCTCTTGACAGTACATTGCTCAGTGCGGACGAATCCATCTATAAAAATTTTAATATGTAAATACATTATATATATACCAAAAATGTGGAAATATGAACGCCAGGAACGCTCATCTGTGGCAGAGATCCTCAATAATGAATTTTTTTAATTGGGTTATTTTACGACGCTGTATCAACATCTAGGTTATTTAGCGTCTGAATGATGTGAAAGTGATAATGCCGGTGAAATGAGTCCTGGGTCCAGCACCGGAAGTTACCCAGCATTTGCTCGTATTGGGTTGAGGGAAAACCCCGGAAAAAACCTCAACCAGGTAACTTGCCCCGACCGGGATTCGAACCCGGGCCACCTGGTTTCGCGGCCAGACGTGCTGACCGTTACTCCACAGGTGTGGACAATAATGAATTTGTGGAAGGACTGTTACGTATTACTATTATTCATATTACGTATTTGGTTCGAATGAACTGTGTGCAATTTTTAAATTATTCTTTTACCTATTAACATCTTATTAATAAAATTATCCCGAATGATTCGTTTACCTCTTAATATTAACTTGCACACCTCCTTGAATTTTATAGCATGCCCACGAAGAACCATAAATTATATTTGATTGCAGCTGTAGCATGTGTCTAGGAAACATAAAACTTTGGTAAATCTTCTATTGTGAGTCAGTAACATTGTAGAGCTTAGAACTTCACCAGAATAAGGTCACAGGATATGAACCAACAGCCAACAGAACCTGTGGCATCGAGCGGTTGATATCAATGAGTGAGAATAGGTAGCCTAGTTTGCAATTAGGCAAGAGATATGAACGAAGATGGCAGATTTTATGTTCACGTGCTTTTTGACATGCACCTACTGCACATAGTGGTGGGCTGTGCAGCGAGGCCAGGGCTTGAACATTATAAACAACACTCTCAGCAAGATTGGTTTCCAGCACGTCCAACCTTTACTGTTATTATGTACCAAAATATCAAGATATAATCGGAGTTGTGAACTGCGGCTACTATACATCCTGCAAGCATGCTATTTTTTTTTAAATTAGAATTAAAGTGGACGAAAGAAGAAAATTTAGTTACACCCTTTGTTCATTGTACTCTACCCAATGTGTAAATTTGACAGCTTGTATGGTTTATACTTACAATTAGTAATACATAATATTTCATGTAATGAATTAACAATAATTATTGTAAATGCCCATATCTAACATCTTCCACACAAGTCAAACATTTAGGAATTATGATAGATCAACATTTACGTTTGGATAGACAAATTGATTTTATGTGTACAAGTATAAGAAAGACAATTTATAAATTCATAATACTTAGAAATTTGATCACTACAGAGGCACTGAAAATAATATTTTTTAGCTTTAGTACAATCATTAATACAATATGGTATAATCAATTTGTGTGGAGTAACATCAACTGTACTTAATCCATTAATTTTATTAGCAGAAGATTGATAAAAATTTGTCTAACCAATAATATGGATTACCCAACAAATTTAATTTATACAGATTTTAAAGTATTAACTATTGAAGAAATTTATAAATATAGTTTACTAACTTACTACCACAGAAATCAAATAAAACATAAATCTAATCAATATGAATATCGTACTTTCCCATTAATTGAGCCTAAATGTCATACAAGTGCAGCTCTTAAACATGATCCTAGTTTCGGCCCAAGACTTCATAATAAAATTACAAACAATTTTCCAAATTTGAAATATTTTAAAATTGAAGCTTTTAAAAAAGAAATTTATAAAATTATTCATGATATATAATATTAACAAATGTCTGTATTTTTTACCTTATATTTCTGACGATTATATTCATGTTTTTATTGAATATGACTGGCTTTTGTCTGTTTGTCAATTTATATTAAATGTGTATTTTCTCTCTTTTACTCTTTCTTCTTTTTTTTACTCTTGTGTGTTATTTATCGGTTTGAATTAAGTTACTTACTGTATTTAGTAAACTGTCCTTGTAAATTTTATGTTATATTATTGGCTAAGACCACACCGTACACGAGCCTGGCTCTTACGATAGTGGCTAGAAACATTTTTGTTTTATAATTTTAATTTGTACTCACTAGCTAGCTAGCTGGTTAAATAAATAAATATAAAGTATGTTTTCATAACTAGGTATTATTCATTCATTAAAGTGCGCCATAATTCTCATTCACCTTTCATTAGCCATTTTCTCTTATGCTTTCCTCTCCTTTGGCGTGCGATGCACACTCAAACTACCGATACCCTACGGTCCGATGGCTTGGACAAGACTATTACAGACATGAACTCTAATAACGCTCCAGAAAATACATAAAACTCACATATGAAATAGCCTACATCTATTAAATTTCTAAAAAAGGGTCTATGTTCCTTATTAGACATAAAGATTAATACACTTTCTCGCCAAACCATTCAAATTAATTGTCTGACAATAATTTAATTTAAAAATGTTAGTATTTACTTAGGCCTATAAATTGTCTTCTTCATTTCACAGATTTGGCAATAGAAATGCCTGTTTCATATTAAAAAATATGCCATCTACCTTCTTCTGGGTCTACCCACACGTATTCTTTCTTTAAATTTGTATTTTCATATTTGTTTGGTTAGACTTGAGTCTTGCATTCTCTCAAAATGTTCTTTGCATTGCTCTTTATAATTCTTTATTCTGTTGTTCATCTCAGAGACATTCAATTCTTGTCGGATGTCCTTTGTTATATTTATATCCTTCGACTTTTCGAAGAAATTTCATTTCCCTCGGGACTGTAGTCTTATTTTACTTTCTTGTTCTTTTTTTATTGCGCATAAATCGTTAACATGAGACAGTATGAATCGACGACAACTTCGTAAAATGTTATTCCTTTCTCTTTGTGTGTATTATTTCTTAGGGGTTCGGCTAATTGTTCACAAATCATAATATATGTAATATACAAACTTTTTATGTCGCAATCTTTATCGTAACTAACATCTTTCCCTAATTAATAAATAGCTAAATAAGGAAATGTGTGGCACAACTGAGCAACAGTACACAGTCGAAATGATTATCGATTTTGTAATCGATACAGAACAGGTCACGAAACAGAGACAATTGACTACAGCCGGCCAAACAAATGAATAACGCTTAAATGGCGTACATCCTCTATGGCCACATTGCCCGAGCGGATATTTTCGTTTCGAAACTAACGACCTATGTGTTTGGATTAGGTTGGCATCCCTGAGTTCGTGATATCACGAGAAGAGGGTTAGCTAAGATATGGTGGGCAATTTGGGGGAGGATCTAATTCTGTGAAACGGATATAAAAAAGACACACGTACAAAAAAACAAAAGAAATACTGCAGTGCGCTCGAGATTGCTCCACGAACAAGAGGGTACCATGGTAACCGTCACGAAGCCAATAAAATGAGGAAACCAAAGTATTTTATATCCCGCGGCTATATCTTTATTCTTATTTGTCACAGAATTGGATTCAAATGCTATGATATACAGTCTTCATGGAATTGCAACTATAATAATAAAAACATCATATCCAGCTATGATTTCTGATGGATATGGCATTTTGTGGTTTTATTTTTATATTGGGTAATGAAAAACATAACATCCTACTTAAAGAGAAGAATAGGAATATTATGAAATATCGGCTAAAGTATAGGTCGTAATATAACAACATACAGTACAAAAAAAAAAACAACAAATTCGTTGCGCGATAGCACAACAAGGCTAACCAGCTGACTGCTGGTCTCAACGTCCGTATTTCTTTTATTAGATTTGAACGATCATCCAATGAGTACGAAAGTAACGCGTTATAAGCACTTCAGCAATTACGGTTGGATTCCGAAACCGTATTTCTCTAGTACCTCAGCTCTCCAAATTCATCACAATGCTGGATGGACACCGGTCCCAATGACCATATCATTAGTCTAAAGCATGCTGATGCGGTGCAGGGGACATAATACAATACAATACAATATAACACATTAACCATGAGGTATGAAATATTAATATAATATAATATAATATAATATAATATAATATAATATAATATAATATAATATAATATAATAGCCTACAATATAGGCCTAATTCATTTAATATTCTGTCAAATGGCAGGTCTTTCACTGCAAACCCAGCTTTCCCCAATCTTTCCTATTTTCTACCTTGCTCTTCGTTTCCACATATGATCCATATAATATCGTCTATGATCTGATATCTTCTTCTACCCCAAACTCTTCTCTCGTTCACCATTCCTTCCAGTGCATCCTTCATCCTGCAGTTTCTTCTTAGCCAGTGACCCAACCAATTCCTTTTCCTCTTCCTGATCAGTTTCAGCATCATTCTTTCTTCACCCACTCTTTCCAACACAGTTTCATTTCTTATTCTCTCTGTCCACTTCACACTTTACATTTTTCTCCATATCCACATTTCAAATGCTTCTATTCGCTTCTCTTCACTTCGTCGTAATGTCCATGTTTCTGCCCCACAAAATGCCACACTCCATACAAAGCACTTCACTAGTCTCTTCCTTAGTTCTTTTTCCAGAGGTCCGCAGAAAATGCTTCTTTTTCTATGAAAAGATTCCTTGGTCATTGCTGTCCTCCTTTTGACTTCCTGGCAGCAGCTCATTTTACTGTTTATAGTACACACCAAGTATTTTAAGCTGTCCACTTAATATAATATAATATAATATAATATAATATAATATAATATAATATTATATTATATTATATTATATTGTATTATATTACATAACATTTCTACATTTAAGGGACATATAACCGATGTATAGGAAAGACTGGATAATGCTGGGTTTGCAATGAAAGATCTGCCCTTCAGCAAAACACTATGAATGAGAATGAATAATCGATGTTCCAGAGGCAATCGAATCCGAAAACGCTCGGTTTGCGGCCAATTTTCTTGAGTATTTCCATCGTATATTTTAAGAAGTTGGAAAGAAAAGCTTCTTTCCGCCGTGAAATGAATAATTCATGACGAAACTGTTGATGTTTGATATAACTAACTTTTGTCTACCTGCTTAAACCAACTTTGGAAGTTAACACAACACTCTCACACGTTGAAGGGATAGATTTTATAGCAATAGATAGTTTCAATTTTGCAAGAATTTTCAATGTTCGATAAAAAATTTCTTAAGCTAAATATTCGAATATAAAAAAGAGCAGTATTTAATACTGGAACCTGCACGAAAGACGAATTAGTACAGTTTGGACAGGATAGTCTTGTATTTACATAATCATATTTCTTGTAAAATCCTACAGGCCTAAGTGACTTCGAGAGACGTTTATGTAATTATAATGCGACAACGAGGCAATGGTAGATTGAGAACGTCAGAGTATTTTGAAATATTCGCAAATTTTCATCAAGTCTTCTGATTCAGTCTTCTCATGGCACTGTTAGATATAATAATGGCAGTAGAAAGTTGTTATCTAACTTTGTGCGAGATCGTGCGTATTTGCTTGTTTTCCGCACAGAACCAATACGCGGTAAGTGTGAAATACCACATTCAGTATTCCCAACGTAACACACATAACAATTTCCCTCTTCTTACCGCTTAAGCGCGACATTCATTTTACTGCTTTAGGCTTTTAACATATTATTTTTAGAGACGTTTAACATAGTAATAATTATAAATTGGAAACTTACCACTGCAATTTCACCCAAATTGCAATGTTAATTATTGTTTTTAAATATTTGCAAAAGTTAAGTAAAGTCTACTACTCCACGAAACTTATTGCATTCCTGATACAAGTAACATTAAGGAAGCCGTGAAAAAATCAACGAGATTCCAGATGCCGATGTTATTACTGCAATATGTTATATAAATAATATTGTTAAAATATTAAAATGAGAAATAAATCATTACATAACCTTACCGTTTGTTTTAAGTTCGCATTTATAGACTGGGGGAAAAAAAAGACAGACGTATATCACGGCCTGCTGGAGTATAGTAAACACAGAAAACATTTTACAGCAACAATGTTGAAGAAAGATATTTTGGTGTTCCGAAGTTGGCGTCATTAAACAGAAACCAACATGGAGATTTCATTGCAACTAATTAGAAATTCGTCTTTCAGGTATGTAATAAACGATCTTCGTACAAAATAATGTACGATACACGAGCAGTATGTTTGTTTTCATGTTCTCGGAAATTAAAAAAGCTCAACTACGTTTCGCTTTTTCAATCTTTTCCTCGACCATGAAAACGTCAACATACCGCTCTTGTAACGTATATTACTATTATACGAGTAAACTTCATAATATTCATGAAATATTGGTGACAGTAAGAAATAACTGTAA
Organism: Periplaneta americana; assembly: GCF_040183065.1. Classification (NCBI taxonomy): domain Eukaryota; kingdom Metazoa; phylum Arthropoda; class Insecta; order Blattodea; family Blattidae; genus Periplaneta; species Periplaneta americana. The sequence goes on from NC_091133.1 coordinate 54,646,618, forward strand.
TTTAAAAATTTTAATCAGTCGATTCGTCTGTCCGTCGGTAAATCTGATACTTCATTTCTTTCTTTCTTTCTTTCTTTCTAGCATGAATGAATAATCGAACATCAAGCCATCGAACCATCGATCTATTCATTTCAGAATCAACCAAGCATCTGGTCTTAATAAATCGTTCAAATACCAGTCCAATCAACCCAAACCATCAACAAAATCGACACATGGATCTAGCCGGAGCAACCAGTCACTTAATACAATCCAATTCAACCGATAAACTTAATCAATCCAGAAAACCAATCAACCGAACCAATCTACTGTCCGTCCGAGTGGTTGTGTCGCAAGGTCATCGAAACGGGGGAATTGACGTGACAGTTAACAGGACTCTTTTCTTTAAGTTATTTTAAACAAATGTACAGTGCGATCCAAAAGTCCCTCCGCAGGTCCATTAGTTATAGTAATCCCGTAGAAAGCTGGCACGTAATCCTGTAGAAAGTTGACACTTCCCCATTAATTCCGGTTTGACAACCTCATATCCCCAGTCCATCATATGCCAGTGCTGCCACTTGAATTCTCTGCCTAGTGGATTCTCGGCTACACCGTGGCTACACAAGCACTGCGGAGAGACTTTTCGCTCGCACTGTATAATATTACACAGAAGTCCAATCCCGAAGACCAAATGTTTTCAGGAAAGGAAATAGCTAACAAGACAGTTCAGCCACTAGACTTTACAGAGGGGCCGGTAGATGCGGGAAGGGGAAACCGAAATGGGACACAACCACTCAGACGGAAGTAACCTACCGATAAACCGAACCAGACTCAACCAAGCTCTCCGCAATCTAACCAACCGATAACTGGACCAACTCAATCAACCGAACCAACAAAACCAAACCAACCAACCAACTGAATCAACCAAACCAATCGATCAACTTAACAAACCGAACCAAGCGATCAACTTAACCAATTCAATAAACCGATCATTCAAACCAATTCATTCAACCGATTAACCGAATCAACCCACCTAACCGATCAATCGTACGAATCCACCCAATCAATCAACTAAATCAACGAACCGATTAACTAAACCAAACCAACCGATCAATCAAACCAATCCTATTAATCTATAAATCGAACCAAATCAATTAACCGATTAACCGAACCAAACCAACCAACCGAGCCAATCGACCATCCGAACTAACCCAACCAACCTAACCAATCCAACAAACCGATTAATCGAACCATTTAAGCAACCGAACTAACCCAACAGACCTAACCAACTGACCAACCTAATCAACTCATCAACAGAACGAACCCAACCAATAGATCTAATCCACAAACCGATTAACCAAACCATCCAACGAAACCAATCGAACCAACTTAACCAACCAAGCCAACATATCAATTGAACCAACTCACCCACCGATTAACCGAACTATCTAACTAACCAAACCAAACTAACCAACCAGCTAACCAACTAACCACAGCCGCACCAATCCAAACTTCCGAAACAATCCACCAGCTGATCAACTGAACAAACCCCGATCAACCAAGCTAACTCACCAACCAATCACCCGAACCAACTTTCAAACCAATCAACTGAGTCAACCCAGCCAATCGAAACAATTCATCAACCGATCAATCGAACCTACGCAATCAACCTATCAACCAAACTAACCCATCAACCGAACCAATCCATCAACTCACCCAATCGATGAACCACACCATATCAATCTAACCAAATCCATCAATCCATCCAGCCATCCATTAATGAGCCGTTCAGAGCAGAAGTGGTGTAAGTCAAAATTGGGTGATGACGATTAAAGTAAAAATTCTGTAAAATGCAGCGCGAAGTAGCAATTAATATGTCCTTCGTGCTATCCACTGACTACTAATAGTTTAAATAAATTGAATATTAATTGCTACTTTGCGCTGTATTTTACAGAATGTTTACTTTAAACTTCATCACCCAATTTCGACTTACATCACTTTTGCTCCGAATGGCTCAATTTATCCTACTAACCAGCCGCCTAATATCAGTGCCATTTATTGTACAGCATATTGTCAAAGCTTCTGATGATTCTGAAAGTATATGGTAGTCGAAATTGAAGTGAATATTGCATATATACAATATTTAATTCTTTACAATTTTGTCTTCAAAACTGGCAAGTTCTGTTTCATTGTTTTATCTCTGCTGTAGGCTTACATACCATTTCGCAGTTTATTGGAAAGCTCACAGCGTATTATTTTGTACATACATTTCAAGTGTTTAAACGTTTATAAATCAGCAAATCAGTATCGTAACGTACATATTAACTCTAATGCAATATATTAAATGTAGCGATGCTAAGTGAAGCAGTGTGTATATTCGTACATTCCATAAAATATTTTAAGATATTTATATTTACATTTGTTACAGTTGAGACATGCAGTCAGTCTTGAGCTTTTATGTACTTGTTATATTACTTTATTTTATATTTCTTTCGGAGAAATGTTTACTTCCCCTGGGTTTGCTAGCCCATTAGTTTAAAGAGTCCTAGTTTTTTATTTATCTAAGGAAGGAAAAAGCTAAATGTCACTCCATACTGCAACTACCATTTTGTTCTATTATGCAAACAACTCTAGGAAAGGAGGAATGAGATGACGTAATTCTATGTGGGTGGATTTTCAGCCTTCAGATACAACACAGACAAGCTCAGGAACTTACATACAGATCATAAGACAGACGCAATAACAACATACACAAGCGGGTCTCCCTGAACGGGCTTCCGATATTAGCACCGAGAGAATTAAAAAGAGAGCAAGTTCTAATGTACCATGGCATCAGCATAAGTTTGAAAGAAGGCCCCTCAGGTAGCTCATTAGTTCGATCTCCAGCACTAACTAAAGTGATGCTTGTTGTGAACAAGACTGGAGGTAATTTTTCAATTTCTTTCGTTTCCCCTCAACATTACAAACTTCATTCAACCAACAGTCTTTCTTTGACCCTGCTCTTTCCTACATTTCATATTATCAATACATAATGGTTTCAGTTCATAGTGTTCGAGATTCGGTGATAACTAGAGTTCGAAGTTGAGGCACATTTACTCTGAAGTTAAATACTGTACACATAGAATAATACAGTGTTTACAAAGCAGTTGACAAGATAGTCCCTCCCCTCATATATACATCATGTTAGTTGTATGGAGCAATATAGGACAAGCAAGAAAAAAATTTTGAGTGCGAGATGTATAAGTAAAAAAGCAAAACTTACATTATACAAAACAGTAATAAGACCAATTATGCTTTATGGCAGTGAAACTTAGACCTTGTCTAAGAAAATGGAACAGCAATTGATGACTTATGAAGAGGAAAATTTTAAGGAAAATTTATGGTCCAAAATATGAAAATGGTCACTGGAGAATCAGATATAATACAGAGTTGAAAACTCAACATAGATCTCCAGATATTGTAGTTGAGATTAAAACCCTTAGATTAGAATGGTTGGGACATGTAATCAGGATGGATGATAGCAGAATACCTAAAAAGATTTTAAATTCAAAACCTGAAGGTAGACGCAATGTTGGCAGACAGAAACTAAGATGGCTGGATGGAGTAGAGGATGATCTAAGAACTTTAGGAGTGAGAAGATGGAGGCAGAAGGCTGTGGTTAGGCAGGAGTGGAACAAAATCCTAAGGGAGGCCAAGGCTAGACTACAAGGGTCGTAGTGCCGAAGAAGAAGAAGAAGAAGAAAATGAAATCTTCGCCTCAAGGACAAACGTAAATATTATGTTTTGTTGGAATACATCGCATTATCGTCTCTAGGTTGTAGAAACGTAATATTATCCTATAAAGAGTTAGCCTAAAGATGGCAAAACTATTCACAAAGCTATTTTGTAAAAATTTTTTATTATTAATAATAATAATAATAATAATAATAATATTTATTTATTTAATCTGGCAGATATAGGAAGAGCTAAGTGCTACGGGTCCTGGGGTTTATCAGGTACTCGTCCCAGGATGGGACCTGGCTCTGTAAGAGCTGACGCAGGATGACCTACCTGTAAGCATCGGGATCACGAATGTTATTCAAGTCGCATGTCGGACATGTACAATCACAGCATAAAGGACGTACAATGGACCAAAGCAAGACTATGCCAAGGATCTGTTCCGGGTTCGGACGTCGACAAGCCAAGCCATGGCTGCTTCAGTGGCGTCCCTATTCCGTGGGAACAGTCTGTATTACCTGGTTACTGTAAGTACTTTCCCGACTCTTATCTTTGCGGTATATTTTGGACCACAAACTCATCCGTTGGGTTCATAATAGACCTTCCTGTATGATCTACGAGCAGAAAGACTTCCGTCCGCCTCTCCATTATACTTATATAATATGTAAATGTAAGCTTACACGAAGAGGTGATGGAAACTGAAGAATATTGAGAGACTCCATCAACTTATCTTTCCTACTACAGGCTTCATTACAATCAAAGCGATGCGCGGTATGTTGAGCTCTGCTTCTGTCATCGAGTTACCAGAGGGAAAGTTAGAACTTAATTTTACATTATTAAATAAGATAATATTAACACTTTAATCGACTCCAGAACATCCCCTGGCTCAAGAAGATTGAAATAGTCTGCCAAATTAACAAGTTTTGAAAACAACCCGTGGGGGTTAGAGACTACGGATTGACTTTGATAAGGTTTACAGACTTTAAAGGATATACACCAATAAACATCAGTACGACGCCCGATGAATAGGACTCCGATAGCATATCGTAATTCTTTGCAAGGTCTTCTAAGTAAGCAACCAAATTACCAGATAAGTTATGTTCGCCTTTCTATTCAGAAATTTGCATGTTATATTAATTGTATTTAAAATAATGACTTTATCGATTGAAAATCAGTTCTTCTTAAGTTAGATATTTAACGAAGGAAAATAAAATCTACTGCTTTCTACAGAAATATGACCAACTATCAATAATTCTAATTAGTTCAACGGCAGATAAAGAGTAGTTTTGGCGCTGAGGGGAAGTTATTGCTGTGGAATGGATCCTGATCTAGAACACGAATGTTTGTTCTTGTCAATGTAGTATTCCTTGATTTCAGTTATGTGTAATCCTTAATTTGATTTTCTTTATTTGCTTATTTAACGACACTATACCGACTACTAGGTTATTTAGTGTTGATAGAAATGGTGATAGCGAAATGGTATGTGGTGAGATAAGGCCGAAGATTCGCTATATATTACTTGACAGTCGCCTTGCAGTTGGGGAAAACCTCATAAAATAACCCAACTAGGTAATCCGCCTAAGCGGGAATCGAACCCATTCCTGAGCGCAACTCCGGACCAGCAGGAAAACGCGCCACTCCCTGAGCTATGCCGATGACCCTAATTTGATTGATGAATAGGTGAATTAATGATTGTTTGAAAGGACTGATAGTTGAATGGATGATTAAGTTGAAGAATGAGTTTCTTTACAATAATAATGGTTGGCAGGGCTGTTTCTTATCTCTATTCAGGTTTAATTTGGCAGAACATTGGTTAGGTTGATGGCTGGCTGGATAGACTTGTAGATTAGTGGTTAGCTGGATGGAATGAAGGTAATATGGATGGATTGATGATTAAGTACTGTGCATTGATCGGTGGAGAGTTGAATGAAGAGATAGATCGGTTGACAGTGAGCTAGGTGGGTTAATAGTGAACTGGATAATTTTATAGCGAGCTGAATTGATTTACGGTGAGCTGGAAGGATTGACGGTGAGCTGGGTGGATTGACCATGAGCTGAATTGATTTACGGTGAGCTGGGTGGATTGACGGTGAGCTGGATGGATTGACCATGAGCTGGAGGATTGACGGTGAGCTGGGTGGATTGACGGTGAGCTGGATGGATTGACGGTGAGCAGGATGGATTGATGGTGAGCTGGATGGATTGACGGTAAGCTAGATGAATTGACGGTGAGATAGTTGAATTGACGGTGAGCTGGATGGATTGACGGTGAGCTGGATGGATTGACGATGAGCTGGGTGAATTGATGACGAGCTGGATTTGATTGATGGGGAGCTGGGTGGGTTGATGATGAGCTGGATAGATTGACGGTGAGCTGGGTGGATTGATGGTGAGCTGGATGGATTGATGGTGAGCTGGATGGATTGATGGTGAGCTGGATGGATTGATGGTGAGCTGGGTGGATTGATGGTGAGCTGGTTGAAATATATTTTTGAAATAGATTACAATCTTTATATAGTTTTGATTTCTTTATACAATTTAATAACGAGGGAAAAAGACCTTTGGGGAGGCCGAGACGTAGATGAGAGGATAATATTAAAATGGATTTGAGAGAGGTAGGATATGATGATAGAGACTGGATTAATCTTACATAGGATAGGGACCGATGGCGGGCTTATGTGAGGGTGGCAATGAACCTGCGGGTTTCTTAAAAGCCATTTCTAAGTAAGTAATACAGTTTAATATAATCGGAAAATAATAATTTTTACACAATTAACAAACAACAATTAATACGTATTTATTTAAGGTATTATACATGATAGCCTATATTATCATAAATGTACACATATTATTTTACTATAATATTTAATACGGAGTTCACAGAGATCTTTGTGAGTCTATAGTGGTTAGTTGGATGAATTAAAGGTAATATGAATGGATTGATGATTAACTACTGTACATAGATTAGTGAAGAGTTGGATGAATAGATAGATGGGTTGACAGTAAGCTGGGTGAGTTGATAGTGAGCTGGATAGTTTGACAGTGAGCTGGGTGGGTTGATGGTGAGTTGGTGGATTAATAGCGAGCTGGATTTATTGATTGATAGTGAGCTGGGTGGGTTGATGGTCAGCTGGTTGAAATATTTTTTGAAATAGCTTGCAATCTGATATATTTTTTATTTCTTTATACAATTAACAAGCAATAATTAATAAGTATTTAAATAAAGTATTGTACATGGTAACCTACATTATTATATGTACACATACTATTTTACCGTAATATTTAACATGAAGTTCACGGAGATCTTCGTGGGTCTAGTACATTTCACGTTTTTATACTAGTTATTTTGTTTTTAAAATGTCTACCGTATTTATCACATTTTATCATTATGAGCGAAAAAGTTGACACTGTTTTATATTTCCGCTGTGGTAGAGAATAATTTTGTTTGTGTTTCGTAATGCAGTTTCGCTAGAGGCAGCATATTTCACTAATTGTATTTTAACGTTAACTCAGCACATGCTGGGACGAGATTAATAGCGGTCAAGCTGAATTTATGTGAAACGCGAACACAAGCAACTGCTTGCAAAGTGTGAGCAATATGTACGTTCACTACTTGCTACTCTTAAAGCATTCGTGCTATCTGTCATCGACAAAATCTATTCTATTTGTGATTGGTAATCACAATGTTAAAATTAACATAAATGTAATTGTTAGATCTTCATATGCATTACTATTGACAATCGAACCTAAGGGTTAGTCTTGTTACGTTGTATTAATAAAAATGTGTTAATTGTATGTATACATTTTATGGGGCGATCAATTTTTAATTTGGTATTACTAATTAACGAAGGTCATGACATAAAACGAAGTTAGTAGCAATTGGTTCATAATTTTGGTTTCAGTTTGCAATGTAGTGTTGGCTGATTCCACCATGCGTTTTCTGCGTGGAGCAGTTTATAAAAACAGAATCAATTGTACAGGTTCACTATGCTTTTCGAAGTGAATTGGGTAAGCAGAATCGCCGGTGACCAGTTCCTTCACGCAAAGCAAAGACTTCATTGGAAAAAAGATGGAATAGTTCCAAAAAAAACTGAACCTCATAAAAAGGAACAAAGACAGGAGAAAATATTAAAAGAGTAAAGCCTTGGTTTTTCTGAACCGACGCATGCGACGTGCAAGGCCGGCCTCGCACAAATCCGGACTATACGAGAGATAGTGAGTGGTTGCTATAACTGCGAAGTGCGCAGACTTCGCACCTCGCAGCCATAGAAACTACTCACTATCTCACGTGTTGTCCAGATTTGTGCGAGGCGGGTCTCGCACCTCGCACGTCGCATGCGTCGGTTCAGAAAAACCAAGGGGTTCCAATGCAGCGTAGCTCTCGTGCGACAGTCTTTGATGTCATCTGATCTGACAGCTCCAAATTTTTTCTTATTTGAGAATTTAATACGAAGGGGGTTCTCCTATAGATTACATGACATTCAAGAGCTGAAGAACAAGATTCGGCACAAAATTGAACAATTGGTCAAGAGTTGTGTATTCGTGTCATGACAAGATTCTAGAAGCAACTTCAGTATTGCACTGCATGCGATCATGTGAAGGATGTAGTTTTTAAAATTAACTGTACACTGTGAAACTGGTTTTGGAGAAACTGAGGAAGTTAGTGAGAAAAAAATGGAATTTACAAACTTAGGCCTACATAGGTTACTGTATTTAAAACGTAAATAGGGTATACAAATTTCAAGGAAATATAAAAGTTATGGTTTTACTTTTTTTGGCGCACGAGGTAGCTACTGTAACAAAACTTTTTAGTGTTTTTTTTGTAAAATACTCCTTATTTCAGATTCTGTTGTCAAATCTTCTGTTAAGATATTAAGGAATAATTTTTGTGGATAATGCTCACATCTGTTATAGGCTACATGTAGAATGGTATTTTTAAATTAAATGTTACAATTTTACTAAATTTTATCTTTACGTTAAAGTAAATTGAATTTTAATTAAAAAGGTTTGTGTAATATAGCCTATATATTTTTTTTAATTTCTGTCTTTATTAATTCTGTGGTTCAGCACAAGAACCCTGTAACCCTAAAAAAAGTTTAAAAAATGTTATTAATACGGGTCTAAACCTTTGATCTATCATACCTCTTATTGAAACTGTTGTTTAGGCCTAAGTTTCATGAGAGATAGAAGAGAGATGACAACATACTGCATTGCTTTTATATACGCAGCTTACAATTTTCTTTAACTTCGATTTTTTCATAAGAAACTATATGAGGGTTACAGAGTTCTTGCACTGAACCACATAATTATAGTATGTTGTGTCCTAATGGGCCACCTTTAATTTAAAGGCAGCTTTATTATTATTATTATTATTATTATTATTATTATTATTATTATTATTATTATTATTATTAAGCTATTAGGTTGTTTAATATTTGATTTACTCCATAACGCTTTATCACACTTCAAAATAGTTCCTTGAAAATGTCCCACCATGTAGAACTATTATTTTATTTATTGAAGTTCATCAATGCCATCATTAATATTATATATAGTAATCTCACTTATCGCTCCAAAGTTAGGAGGAAAGAAATCCAAATGAGAATGTAAAAAGTGTATTTTGAGAGACATATTACACTCCATTTTCATATGCACTTAACATGGTTTCCACAACAAGTTCTATGTAGTTCTCTGCCCTAGAATTTCCAAGGAAATTTGAGCAAATGTCTTCGAAAGCGCGCCATGCCATTCTTTCTGTAACGGAAAGTTTCCCTCAAACAAAAGGTCAGCCATAACTTTGTGAATTTGTGGACCGATAAAAACGTCCTCTTTTAATTTGCCTTCACTCAAAATGCTAAACCTTTCCTTTAAATACTGAAAACCACGGCCTTGTTTGTTCATTGCATAGAACTCACTTTGAACTGTTACTAAATTTAATTAATAGAAGGGATCAATATTTATTAGAAGTTCAAAATAACATGCCAACAACCATAAGAAACAGGAAATAAGTCATAAACTCATAAAATTCATTAGCTTTTGTTTTGGTTTATATCCCCAACCCGCGCTTATCGAAAAGTGAAATCACAGTATATCTTATGAACCTTACGTGATACGAAGGAAAGAGATACATTTTCGGATTCAGCGCACATCAAACCAGAAGGAACACATTGTTTTAAGTCGGAGAATAATTCTTGTTGTTCAGTGATTACTGATCACTATCGAATACTAGGGGTCAGGTATCTTTTAACACTACAAATACTGTATAACTTTATTATCGGTGAGATTTGAACTCGGGTCTGTTGTTGTCGTAAACCAACACTCTACAGCTGAGCCACCAATGTGGCTCACTTCATCGATATCAGATAATCGTGCAGCTCGTATAGATTAGTTAAATAATCGATTAAAAATCTTCCGATCCTTGTTAAGATGCTTACTAAAACATTTGTAAGGAATCGCTGTGGCTTGGCTGTAGCGTGCAGGCCGCTTGTCTCTGTGGACGGATCACCCCAATATTTTCGTTTCATCATGTCTCCGCCTCGCACAACAGTGATTCAATTTATTGCTCCGTCTTCCTCCCACGGGAGCACATCCCGTGATTACTTGGGGGTGGAGGAGCTCCGCTTTATTCTAGGTTTGATGTTTGTTTTATGGATTCCCTCTCAGCGATTGTGTATAAACGCGGTCTTCATATTTATTGTCCTGTCTTGCGAGATGATTTGTGTACATTCCCTCTACTCCAAGTTCTGGTTCCCTTTATATCAATATGCAACGATACCAAACATCGTCCTTTCAGATTACGTCGCTGGACCAGCTGGTCGAAAGGAAGAAAATCGACTAAGACGGATACAAATTTGGTGCAATGGTCTGGGCATAGAAGAAGAGATATATCTTGACACACAGGGGTTCAGTCAACTTTACAAAGCGACGCCTTACACAAATCCGGCAGAGAAACGGCCGTTTATGGAAGTCCAGTTAAATGCTTAAATTTATTCATTCATTCCTTCCATAGCGGAAAATAGACGTTTTCTAAATGGTTTTGAGTATGTAAAGTAGGCCTTTTTTGGACGCCATTATTTGTGAGTGAAATTTTTATGACTAGACTATAGAACTTCATGCACTGAAAAAAAAAACCTGAAAATATCTATGCAACGATGCAGTAAAAGCTGTTGAAATATGCACTAAAATTGAATTATACGCAGACAAATACACTTTATAGTTGTAATTGGTTTATTAATATGATATAAATGGAGGTAATGTAAAGTAATAATTTTCATTAAGCCATTAACATTTTTATGGGATCTATTTTTTCTATAAATATATTAACTACTCATTTTACATACATATTCTTATTTATTTCTTCCTGTAACCATTACAGGTTGCCATTGATAAAAAGTACCATGATACAATAAATATAGAGCAAATGCCTTGAGGCTTAGTGATACATTGTTGTTAGAGTGAAAAATAACAATTTGAAATAGATTGAAACACATGATAATAAACGGAGTAACGTCAAGAAGATGCGAATGAAAGTCGTGGTCCATGTATAATGCCTGAAAATAGCTATTGATCCTTTGAGTGTTGCAATTGTTAGATCTCTTAAAATATTTCTATGCAGGCCAAAAGATTTATAGAAGTTGACTAGGAACCGGGATATGGTTTCACGGGCTCCTATCTTTAGTCCCGTAATGGCGATGGATTCCAGATCGTATTTGTCCTTATAAAAATTGATGGAAGGTTCATATATTGGGTAAATTAGGGTCTGTTGGACAGTCGGGCATGTTGGACACTTTGTACTTTAACGTGTTACCTCCCCACTTGTGGGCACCACATTCTGCTAGAAGTCAATGACAGAAGTACTCGTGGCTACTTCCGCCATTGACTTCTAGCAGAATGTGGTTCCCACAAGTGGCGAGGTAAGACGTTAAAGTACAAAGTGTCCAACATGCCCGACTGTCCAACAGACCCTAATTTACCCTATTCCTTTTTTCCTCGTTTACTTCTTCTGGCTGATGTTCATGCGATTCGAATCTCAAAGTAGGGTCTATGATGCAACCTTCAAGAGAGGGAGGTTTAAATGCAATTATGTCGATTCTTCGATTACTGCCCTCACTGGATATGCTGTGTACTTCTCCAAATACCTTTGTTCCTTAAGGCAGTCGTTATTATAGATCTTACTGTATGATGCCGCGTATTTCTTAGAAGTTCACCGTATGTATGTATGTATTTATTCACACTGCAATGGGTATATACCCGGTGGCAGTGGTAACTAATTACACTCAATAATGACAATAATAAACTTAATAATTAAAAATGCAATTAATAATAATACTAATAATTAATACTAATACTAATAATAATAATAATAATAATAATAATAACAACAACAACAACAACAACAGGGAATATACTAAATTAAATGAAACAATCACTTAAAATATTTGAAATATTCTAATTTGTATCTTAAAACTAAGATCGAACTAAAACCCACGAGTATATGTTCATATCTGCACAAGTACCTTTCAACATTACACTCATTTCGCTGTCAACTCACTCACTGCACTGGAACTACGACACATTTCACTGATTCTATCCTGATTTCACTACCACTTCAAAAACATTTCACTGTTCAAATTCTTTGCACTGCCACTATAAACTACAAAGCTTCACTGACAGGAACACGTTTCACTTACACAGCACACTTCACTGACACGACATACTTCTTCACTGATACAACACACTTCACTGACACAACATAATTCTTCACTGATACAACACTTCAATAACAACATATCATTTACACCCTTTAACTACTGTGTATAATTACCGTCTATTAGTAAGGTCCTTAAGCCTATTTTTAAATGCATTTTTGGTTGTTGGTAAAGCCTTTAGTAAGTCTGCAGGTAAAGCATTCAAGTCCCTGATAGTACGATTGAGAAAAGAAAACTTTCCAGTGTCCGTCCTCTGCCTTCTTTCCCTCAATTTATATGAGTGGTCGTTCCTTGAAGAGTAATTTGGCGGCTGCAACCTATTTTTTATTTCTCTCCAGGCAGGCTCACCTCTGTATGTTTTGAACTCTATATGTTTTGACAGGCCTCCAGGACATGGGCAAGGGTTTCAACCTCCCTGTCGCAACGTTTGCGGAAAAGCGGTGTTTGCATACGTTGGTAACTGATACTGAATTTACTGCGATGTTGCATGTTTTTTCTAGAAACAAAATGGATTTATCGTTAAATAAATAAAAAAGACGCTAAATGTTGAAGAAGGTTTTTGTTCCTTTTATCTTAAGATTCACTCTATGAAGTTACTGCCTTCTGTTCTATTTGTGTCTATTTATATATACCGGTATATGAAAACATGAGAGGAATGATAGTAGGAGGAAGAAGAATAAATTGCATAGGATTTCCTGCTGGTAATGGCGTTGTTAGGAGAAGAGGAGACCATACTAAGGGACATGCTACTGGATTTGTGAACAGTATGGAATGAAGATAAATGTCTCAGGACTCAGAAGGTTAATGGTCTTCCGTAAGCACTTTAGAGTCTTACAGTACAGTGGCATGTTTTGTATTGTTGTTTCCCTTTTCATACAGTTCACCAACAATACGCAGTCGTGACGCTAAAAATACTGTCCGTCATTTTTGATGCGAATTTTATTTTATTTATTTATTTATTTTTTTTTTTTTTTTTTTTTTTTTTACCTGGGGACCTGGGATATTCCTACTCGATGCTTGCATGATTTGTCTCTATGGGTCTGATGGCGAATCCATGTCTCGTCGTCGCTGACAATCTGTGTCAGACTGTTATGCTCGTGAATCTCATGCTGTTATAGGAATGAGACAGCACAAGCCATCCATTTTCCCTTTAATCTGTTTTGAACTGCAACCACCATTCGCCCATAGTTTGACGACTCATTACACTTTCCTCATGAACTTCAGCTAACTGTCGATAAATTTCAGCAGCGGAAATGTGCTTAGCGTTCAAAAAAAGGATCATTGCATCACTTTCTCTTTGGACTACTCTTCCAGTCCAGTAACTACATTTAACTAACAGCTGACAATTTGTGTAGAGTTAGGTGTGATAACAACTGGTAGAATTAAATATCCCTAAAGTACCTTAGGTCACTGTAATTCTCAGCTAGAATAGAATTCTAATATTTTCAAACCTTTTTTTATTACAGCTACCATTGTAGAATAGACTTGTATGTTTTACCGCTCTGAACATAAAATTGTGAAGACTGAAAAGCAATAGAGTTACTAGAAGAACTTCGTATTCTTTAAGTTAAACCACACAGAGAAATTTGTAATTATTTCAGATTCAGTTGCTGAACTTTCAGCAAGAAAAACCAGCACAGCGGTGTTAAAGTCCCTTACGTTACTTAAACGTATAATTATATAACATTAAGCATATAATGAAATGTTGCAGCCCCAGTAGTCTAGGGGCAAAGCGCTCTCCTCTAGAGCCAAGTGGAACCAAGGATTGCGGGTTCAAATCCGGCTGGGTTCGATGAATTTTTCAGAAAGCAAAAATCAGATACACAATTCCTTCTGGAGGTACTTTAAGCCTTGTGTCCCATGTCGGAGTTTTCCGGCACATTAAAGACCTCCAAGCTTAGATTAGAATCTCTGGACCAAATTTATCTTCCCTCGCGTTCTAATAGTACCTTAGTTGCATTCTAGGCGTTTGAGGCAATGAGGTTACCGCTTCTCTCTCTGCCCCTGTCGGCAAATAATTGTAACTAAATTGCTTGTAGGTACTGAAACCTCCGTCAGGGGGTGCCTATGTTCCGGCGTCGGAGCGACGCGCGACGGTTTAAATGTACACATAGGCTACATACAATGAGGTGAAATTGAATTTTCTTAACCGTTTGATCTAGATCTTTGAAAATGTGTACACATATCATGCTGCATATAAGTTGCCTCTGATAAGTTTCATCTCATTTGGTTCAAAATTATATGTATTATTAAAACTTTTATAAATTTAAATTTTATTTTACAAAATCACTACTTCTACAAATTAAAACGTTTTTGCCTGAAACTTGCTCCACTTACCTTTAGAATTTCGTGAAATATAACTTATTAATTACTTCTTTTCAGATGATTCTTTCATAGGTAAGAAAAAAAAAGTTTTTATAGACAAATATAAAAACAGGTAAAAATTGAGGTGTTTAGCAGAAAAAATGTTTCCATCAGAAAATCTTGGGGCTTCAGGAAAATACTGATAGGAAGTTTTATTAAGCACACCTTTAAGAGGATCTACAAGAAGTATGCACATAGTACAAAATTTAGAGTAGTAGTAGCATTTTTAATTAAGCAATACGTAAGAAAAATATAAATGAGAAAATTGAGTTTAAAAGTTTAAACTACCGCACCCTCTCGCGTGGAATATTTTAAAATGGCGTGCGAAACAGCTGATTGAAGGAGCCTATCCGCATGAAAATTTGTGGAATGGTTCCTGAGCCATCTATTTTTTTAAATTTAAAACAAAAAATCGTTTTTTTTAATGAAATAATTTCACCTCATTGTATATTTAAATTTCCGTAGAGTAGAAAGGTCACTATAATTCTCAGTCAGAAAATGACTATAATACACTATCTACAAAAAAGTAATTGGACACTGCTTTTGCCACTTTAGAACCTCGTGGTACTACCTCTTGTTGCTATAACAGCAGCCACCCTGTCAGGCATGCTCTCCACTAGTTTGTGTAGGATATCCACTGGAATGCGTCGCCATTCCTCCTGCAACATGGCACTCAGTTGGACAGTGGAAGTTGGCCGCGTCTCCCGAGACCTCAATCGCCGGTCCAATTCGTCCCAAAAGCGCTCAATGGGATTGAGATCAGGACTCTGTGCAGGCCAGTCCAACCGGTGAACATTAATGCCTGCATACCGCTGCATAGTAGCCGCTGAAATACGGGGCCACTTCCATTGTCCAACTGAGTGCCATGTTGCAAGAGGAACAGCGACGCATTCCAGTGGATATCCTACACAAACTAGTGGAGAGCATGCCTGACAGGGTGGCTGCTGTTATAGCAACAAGAGGTGGTACCACGAGGTACTAAAGGTCCAAAAACAGTGCCCAATTACTTTTTGATAGATAGTGCATATACTTCTGAACGTTACTGAAGTGAGCATCGTACAATAGACTTCATTTTTCTCCTTTTCGAGCACAAAAGTTGTGACAATGGACTTCTACATACTTCATATTCTCTTATTTTTTATATATACTGTAGATGTTGATTTATTCAACAATTATAGGTACATACAAATATATTACACTAACAGAATTTGCCCTTAAACCCAACGCAGGGGTTTTTAATCACTATTCTGACCTAGCATCGAGGATGGTAGATATTTTCTTCGAAGATGCTCTGTTTACTTACAATGCGCTAGAATGTGCTCCCATGACTCCTTTCGACACATAATGGACAGATGCGGTCACTTTCATCGGTGACAGTTTTATGACCCTTATTCTCTTACTTAATTAGATTTCAAAAAGGCATATGACTCGGTTAAGAGGGAAGTATTATATGATATTCTTATTGAATTTGGTATTCCCAAGAAACTAGTTCAATTAATTAAAATGTGTCTCAGTGAAACATACAGCAGAGTCCGTATAGGTCAGTTTCTATCTGATGCTTTTCCAATTCACTGCGGGCTAAAGCAGGGACATGCACTATCACCTTTACTTTTTAACTTCGCTCTAGAATATGCCATTAGGAAAGTTCAGGATATCAGGCAGGGTTTGGAATTAAACGGGTTACATCAGCTTCTTGTCTATGCGGATGACGTGAATATGTTAGGAGAAAATCCACAAACGATTAGGGAAAACACGGAAATTTTACTTGAAGCAAGTAAAGCGAACGGTTTGGAAGTAAATCCCGAAAAGACAAAGTATATAATTATGTCTCGTGACCAGAATATTGTACGAAATGGAAATATAAAAATTGGAGATTTATCCTTCGAAGAGGTGGAAAAATTCAAATATCTTGGAGCAACAGTAACAAATATAAATGACACTCGGGAGGAAATTAAACGCAGAATAAATATGGGAAATGCGTGTTATTATTCGGTTGAGAAGCTCTTATCATCCAGTCTGCTGTCGAAAAATCTGAAAGTTAGAATTTATAAAACAGTTATATTACCGGTTCTTCTGTATGGTTGTGAAACTTGGACTCTCACTCTGAGAGAGGAACATAGGTTAAGGGTGTTTGAGAATAAGGTGCTTAGGAAAATATTTGGGGCTAAGAGGGATGAAGTTACGGGAGAATGGAGAAAGTTACACAACACAGAACTGCACGCATTGTATTGTTCATCTGACATAATTAGGAACATTAAATCCAGACGTTTGAGATGGGCAGGGCATGTAGCACGTATGGGCGAATCCAGAAATGCATATAGAGTGTTAGTTTGGCGACCAGAGGGAAAAAGACCTTTGGGGAGGCCGAGACGTAGATGGGAGGATAATATTAAAATGGATTTGAGGGAGGTGGGGTATGATGATAGAGACTGGATTAATCTTGCACAGGATAGGGACCGCTGTCGGGCTTATGTGAGGGCGGCAATGAACCTTCGGGTTCCTTAAAAGCCATTTGTAAGTAAGTAATTCTCTTACTTAAAATACTGAGAGAACTCTTTAAGTATTACATCAGGATTAGTTGCTGAAACTTCAGTAAGCTAAATAATCAAAGCGATGTGAAATTCCGTGACATCATGGAATGTTTTATATAATAAAAAGATTCTAAACACGATCATGTTTGCGGTGACTACAACGAGTTGTGCGCTCTTTAAAGGGGATGGTGCGGTAAACATTTGCATAAGCCATAATAGAGCGAACTAGAGTTATTAAGCATAATTAAACCTCAAAATCAGTCATATGTGATGTTGATGAAAATCTGTATTCATTACACATGCTTGATAAAATGATAATATACCATTTCATAATAGCACTGCCACTGACATCGGGAAATAGTGTCTAGTTCATTTTATACTAACCCAATTGACTGAATGTGACTTGCTACATATCATTATTACAAGCTACATATTGCGGTGAATAAATAATAAGACCAAATTACAAATTAATTTTAAAAGAAAAATTACAGTATGTTTAAAATTATACTATCTTACTTGGGGTACATTCTTCTATTTTCGATACTGAGAGCAACGGAATAAATTAAGTGGAATAACTTGTGACAGTCCTGTTTTCGAACACCTCGTAGACTGGTCGTCACAGCATCTCGGATAGATAAAATGTTGCAGAAACGTATTTCTTCCAGCGGCTACTTTAGTCACGGAAATAGTAAACAGTAGCAGGAAATCAAATCTAGAGAATACGGTAGTTGAATGGTGCAGAAATTTATGTGCCAGAAACCCCGCTTACAGTTCCTATCCTGTGGATTGGCATGTTGTGGGGGGAAAGGATCACGTGCCTTGCTCGTTATACTGGGGACTTGCGCTAACAAGTCGCTTCCAAAGTTGTTTCAAAACTCTCGTATAATATTCTCCAATGACAGTCACAGAAAATGGGATAAATTTTGATAGATATGGCCTTTATTATCAAAGAAAAGAATCATAAAATAAATAAAAACGACATTCTAAACTACACAAAATTTCTAGGGCTCCTAATAGATTCTAATTTAACATGGAAAAACATAGGCTACTGATTTTGTACAAAGTCATCAAGAAATTAAATAAACTAACATCGTGCGTTTCTCAAAATTATAAATAAGTAAATAAATAAATAAATAAATAAATAAATAAATAAAAATAAATAAATGGATAAATAAATTTAAAAATAAATAAATGCATGAATAAATAAATAGATAAATCAATCAATCAATCAATCAATCAATCAATCAATCAATCAATCAATCAATCAATCAATCAATCAGCTTTATTGTCATAAGTACATAAGCCCCAGGGGTCCGCAGCCCCAAGCCCTTCCTGCATAAGTATCGGAAACCCGTACTACCCCAAGACTTCACCCAAGTCTATTTTTACTATTGCAGATGATAGATGAAGTGAGGGAGAGATGGAGAGTGTTGGTGGAATGATAGAAAGAAACGGGACTACACAGAAAAAGCCCTTTGCAACATCTGCTTTGTCAACTAAAAATTCCATCACGAACTGTCCGGGGATTGATCATGGGCCGTTTGGATGGAAGATTAACGTGCTAACACTTGAGGCATAAATGCGACACATATTTAGCTCAGCTTACGCTTGTATCAAATTAAAATTGTTTTTAAAGGAATTTAAATGACGGACGTAAATACAATATGGCCGAAATAAAGTAGTACAGAAATTTGACTACTTGCATTTGCGGCTCAATGGGAAAAAATTATTGGTGGCATTGTTAATTCTTACTTCAATTCCTGCGGAAGAAGCTATTGCAAGACACACAGTCAAAACAGTCAATATTAAAAAAAAATGTAGGCCTATTAGAGTTCATTATTTTCGTCCGCACGCAGTTTGTCTAAATGGCAGAGACATTGTGAAAGCATTATGGATATTTATCAAGAGGAATTTGATAAATATCGAACATCAAAATCAAAGCGATCAATATTACTCTTCGTGAGTGAATTCAGGCGAAGTGGCTCAGTTTTCTGTCAACGCAAAAGAAGAAGTGAAAGAATAATAAAAAAAAAGAAACAAAGGATATATGGGCACGGTGTTTGAAGAAAAAAATTGCATACGCTTAAAAAAAGCCAGCGACGGATAGGCAGGGAATTAAATCTGAAGAGAACTTCACTTCAGCAAACGATGCATGAAATGGGTGCGCTTTCGTACCGCATACCGTCTGCAAGCCGGTTTACCGTACGCGAGTACGCAGCTCCTTAGGTTAGTTTTGTAGCGGTTTTACGCACCTGTGTACGCATCATGCACGACTGCACAAAACCGGCCATAGTTCGTAATCTATTGGAGATATTTTCAAGCGGTTTTTTCGAGTGTATTGCAAAGAGTCTGTTTTTTACTGTCATTGATTATATTATGTTCAAACGCTTCGAAAATAGAAATAAAAGGGTGATGTTATGGAAATTTAATTCTACTACAGATTTAAATATCGCTTCAGCGTTTAGCACTTGGATTTTTAAATATCGGATTCAGAGGTTAAATCAAAGAGTCTCTACTGTGTTCGGACTCAAAGATTTTCTTTCCAATATCTGCATGTTCAACGATCTGCAGAAGCGTTACGAGGTATTATAAGTAATAATGAACTGTTTATAGAAATCTGTTATGTTTCTGAATATTGGAAAACATTCTGCAATTTAACTTCTCTTATGTATGAATAAAATGAATAGAAGAATAGATGATGGATTAACAAGTAGAAATGAAACTTTGCAGACAAATGGAATTCAACAGGGGAATCAAACGTGTTCGTTACTGATTAATATGAAAGGGATATTACAAGTAAAGTCACTCTGAACAAAGCAAGTCTACAAATTATGCAAAGACTTCAAAAGCGTAACGTATAAAGAGAAAGATTGATTAAAACTGTTATGTGGAATTAAAACAAAGTTAGTTAACTATCTGTGACTTCTATGACAAGAAATGGTGAAATAGTAAGACTTGCATACTAAAGGTAATGTTAAGATAATTCTGTATGCATTATTAATTAAAACTGAACTTTAAAATCGGTCTTACTATGTGGAGTTAAAATAATGTAAGTTGGGTCTTACTTTAATATGTATAACAACAAACTAATAAAACTTGGCATATTATGCAAACCACTCTTAAGCAATTTATGTGCATTATTAATCAAAACTGAATGTTGAAGTCAGTCTTGAGATGTTTACAAGGGCTTTCAGTATGCTTGTCTGTTGTCCTGTTAATTCCAGTTCCTAAAGTTTCTTCACCCGCATCAAGTTAAATCCTCTTGCACATTGTTCGTGTAAGAAGCTGCAAGCTTACGAATTCGCGTCGTGAGTAGCAACACATGTTAACATTCTCATTGTTCGCTTCCCACAAGCAAGTGACTGTTACATTAATTGCAAACCGCATCATGTTGTCTCAAATTCACTTCTTTATTTATTTTAAAGTCGATTTCAACTTCAGTTTTGAAATGACAGAACAATTCTGTGTTGTTTGGGTAAAAATTAATTTGGAGATAAATAAAAATTAAACTTCGGACCCTTATTGCAAATAATTTTCTATACAAATAAACTGCTAGTATTCTTTTGATTTTTTCACACTCACCTGTATAACTTAACTTTGTGTGTTCATCTGGGGAACAATATTCCATCTGCACAAAAAATGACTTATCCTCCTTTACCCAAACATCACATAATTATTAATTGTTCCAGGAAGGATGATTTTAAAGGAATTACTTCTGAAGTATTTTGAGTAGCAGAAGGAAACATCAGATATTAGTGACGATGGTGGACAAAGGTTAAGAACACTACTATACATAATGAGTAAATTTAGAATTGATAAGCCAAAATGCCGCCGCAATTTACACGGTGCATTGTTAGAAGAATCGGGACTACAGTAATAGAGGCTGTCTGCTAAAACCAAATTGAGTAGATAGGGATGAAGATGTACTAATAGTGCTTGAGCTCTGTACAGTGTTTTCTTTACAACAAACTTATATAATAGAGGTCATCGATATGTGCTCACATTGCAGACATCCAAAAGAAACTCCAACTCATTCCAAACATTGCGCAGAGTTTCATAATATATTATGACGAATTCGAAAGCAGTTGTGATTTTCTGTATCAGTTTGGGTCAATCTGTTGGTAGAAACGGCACAACACTTTATCTTTAAATACCTCTTAAGATGAAGTAATAAGGAGTTATTTCAGGTGATTTGGGCGACCGTTTGCATCACATGTTTTCATTCACACTTGCAAAGCTGCACGATTTCCCAGGAAGTCCTGTGTAGAGGATATTCTTGCATAATATGATGGTAGCAAGAGATTGCCTCATGTGGTAAGATTTAAACCTGATCACATCCATTCCCATGTTATGAAATACCAACAGAAAATGAGAACAAACACCAGAGCCTCCACCGTCGAAGTGTAGAATTATTTGAAATGTTGTTGATTTGGAGAAAAATGGAGCGTGTGAAATGGACAGACTAAATAAGAAATGAAGCTGTACTAGAAAGAGTGGGTGAAGAAAGAATGATGCTGAAACTGATAAGGAAAAGAAAAAGAAATTTACTAGATCACTAGCTAAGAAAAAACTGCCTATGAACTGAAAGATGCACTGACTGGAAGAAATGGTAAACGGGAAAATACTTTGAGGCGGAAAAAGATATCAAATATATGGATGGTAAGAGAAGAAGAAGAAGAAGAAGAAGAAGAAGAAGGCGGAAAATAGGAAAGATTGGAGACTGCTGGTTTTGCAGTGAAAGACCTGTCCTAGGGCAGAAAACTATGAATGATTGAATGACGATTGTGAGAAGAACTGGATTGCGTATTCTTGGCGAAGCAATAAGTTTTGTTTCTTTTGGTATCATGTAGTACCTATGTACGCTATTATTGCAAGGAGACTTTGCTCTTCGGTTCGATTCTTTATCTTCCATTACCGCGTTTCTGCCATCTTATCATTGGATGAATTATTTGCTTCAAGGTACATTTAAACTACAGAATTTGGAACTAACAAACTCCTAATATTACGTCATTGGGTTTGGGTGTATTTGAGCGTATTGTGGACGGTTGTATTTAACAGAATGGTTCATAGCTTGCATATCAATGTTTTGTTTACGATTAAATTTGCATTGGCAATGAGGTCTGAAAGATACCTAAGGCGAATGGTCTGCGAAGTAAGGAACCACGGAAATGTCTGCATTTGACGCCGAAGGGCATTAAGGTTGTAACAGGATGAAAGTAAACAATTTACAGACCTGTTAGACGACTGAATTGGAATTAGAAGGTCCTAGATTCAATCCAGAAAAGCTTAGTGGTTAAAATTAATTTCTAGCTATGACACACACATCATTCAGCACAAGTACTTAGAAAGATAGTGTTAATCTTGTCAAATTACGGGTGTCTGGGCGCTGTCATTGTCTTAGATAGGCCTGTAGGAGTACATAGGTAGAATCGTGCTGACTTGCGTTGCGAGAAACCCAGAAAGTGTCCATGCAGTGCTAATTTTACAAGGAGAATTTTATTTTTGCCGTAGAATATGTCTTTTCCCGCTGTATGAACACCTGATCCGGGATCCTTGGTGGAACAAGAAATGACAGAATTTCAAATGTCTAGTGTAATAATACTTTGGATCAAAGCTGAAAGATATTTTATTAGCATTCCTTTATTATGTTATTACTACGCACAAACATTCGTACACTGAAGAAGGCTCATTCCCCACCCTCCGAATCCTTACTCATGACTCTTAGTAAATATTAGTAAAATGCATCAGCAACGCACTGACTATTGCTCAGGAACATGTCATCAGAACATAGTAGGCTATTAAAAACTCGCGCAAACTTTCTTTAAAAAGCAATGGGAAGAACAAGGAAATGTAAAATCTCTTCTTTGTCCTAAGTTTGTAACTCAAGTTCACCTTATGAAAATAAAGAGTTATTGTAGTACGTACAGTAGAGCGTCTCGTTTAGGCACAGTGAAAACGTAAACAAAGTGCAGGTAACGTATGGGGAGGACGAGCCGTACGATAAACACGAGGGATGCACAAGGTTTTAGTTACAACATTTATGGCGGAGCATTAATTGAAATTATATTTTCCAAAAACACAGAAAACAAAAGAACACAAATTGCATAACGTTATCATATACACATTTTAACAAACAAATAATTGTAACGTTGAAATAATTTGCTACTTATATGATGTTGCTTTCAAGCAGCATTTTTTACGCTGTAGCGTGGCTTAAAGGAGACTCTATTTAAAAGTTATATTTTAAGACGCACGTCGTAGTAAAGGTTGACCAAATTTTCTTCTTCACTAGCTTCCATATTTAAGTCACGCTACAGCGCGGTCGATCACCTGAACCAGCCGTCGTGGTAAAGTCACTGAGGATGGAGAGGCAGTCTCCGAAACATGTCTAAATTTTATTAATTTTAAATTAATTTTATTTTATTGCGTTCATACAACTGTGATATATATTTTGTACGTTTATTATCTAATCCATGGACACTGTTTAATTGACCCATATGTGTGATTTAAATAATTATCTCTTCTCAAAGTTCAATTTATTCAGGTACTGTACAGTGATATGTTAGTCATACAGAGAGTGAAATTCACGTCTGTAAGAAATGCTGCTTGAAAGTAACATCACATAAGTAGCAAAATTTGGTTTCTTATATTGAATTATTTCAACGTTACAATTACTTGTTTGTCAAAATGTGTATATGATAACCTTATGCAATTTGTGTTCTTTTGTTTTATGTGTTTTTGGAAAATATAATTTCAACTAATGCTCCGCCATAAATGTTGTAGCTAGAACCTTGTTCGTCCCTCGTATTTATCGTACGGCTCGTTTCCCCCCCCCCCACACGTTACCAGCACTTTGTTTGCGTTTTCACTGTGCCTAAACGAGACGCTCTACTGTATCACAATGAGCATTGCCAGATTACAGGTAAGGCAGTATCCTCTGCAAAAAGCAATATCTTAGTTACAGATTTCATTGGCGGCATTTTAACATATATCCAATATATCTAGGCATGCTGTGTTGAAACAACCTATTAGAATCCAGTAAACAATATAAAACCCGCATCCATTAAACTCCGAATGAACAGAGCTCCCTTCACGCAACGTATTTCATTTTGCATACGAAGCTGAAGGTACATAAATAAAGTAAACAGTTAACGTCATCCTAAATCCTGTATTCGTTAAACCTGTAGCCGCCTGTAGGTAATGTTTTGGCGCATAGCCTACACCTATAATAGTACATTATGCAACGAGCCTATAATGATAGTAATTAAGAAGCGAGTATGGATGTTTATGAAACGAGCGCAAGCGAGTTTCATAATTTTCATACGAGCTTCTTAATTACCATTATAGGCGAGTTTCATACGACTTTTTATGCTCGACCATATTTCTATCTTGAAATTACAGTATTCAGATGTATACATTTTATTTGTATCTGACAAGATCGGAAGTGACCTTGTTCTAGGTCGTGAATTGTGAGATGTGCGCAGACGCGAAAGTATTGATTTTTTCCGAGGAACAATAATGTCATTGACCTTGTGTAATCCGTTAAACTTGGTATAACTTTGATTATTGAATTCGACATTGAAAAACGAGATGACAAATTGAATTTATTTGAATATTATTTACAATTAACGCTAATTATTATAGTAACAGAACATAACCTTCTGCGACAGTATTGTATTTCCAGCCTCCGTGACTTTTCGCTAATTCTCTTTCGATTGCATATCCGAGAATAATCGATACTTGCGGTTTTATAACGGTACAAAGCTGACTTGTTATTGGCTGAACACCTGTAAGCTGAGTTGTCATTGGCTGAAAACACCTGAACTTTAATGAGGAGGTGTACTTTAATGACATGCATTAAAGGACTGCTACCATGTGTATAATTACTAAAGCTCGGAACTTGGGGACTTGTGTGTCGTGTGCATGAGTAAGGTTACAGGTACAACGTACACAATGTTCACGCTGCAAGTGCTCAGGGACAGTCGTATGCATTAAGAAAGTGGTCACATCGAACGACAAGAAGATGGACGAGGAAACTGTGTCTTGTCGAAGCCAATGACATTCAGAGAATTACAGGTAAACGTTTGTTTGAGGAATTAGAAAATACGTGTTATTCGAATGGGTATTATAGAAGTTTCAAAATACATTTTTTAAATTTGAGGTACAGAATTTCGTGGAGGACTTCGGAGGAGATACATTATATTCTTCGAATGGAAAGTTTATATTTTGTAAGTTGTGCCATACACAAACTAGAGGCTGGAAACGGTGAAAGACATTGCAGTCCCTTAAATCGGTGGAAAATTTGTCCACAGCTATGGAACAAGTCGTAGAGGGACCTCCCCTATTAGTGACACACAAATTGAAAACTATTTTCGAGAAAAATTTTTGATATACTTATCTTTCTCAGATACGACATCAGCTAGCAACTACTGAAAATCGAATAGAAAACAGTAACAGTGAAAACATTCTGTATTTTAAGTTTGTTCCCGTCGCTTCATGTGAGGTGGAAATAAGTATCGTTTCAAATCATGTTTAACTAACAGGCGAAGAAGTTATGGGTTCGAAAATCTTCGAATGTACGTAGTCATACACTGTAATAAAATGTACGGAGCAGAACAGTAAATTTGATATATTTCTCGTGTTTATTTTCATTATACGTATACTGTAAAATTACGTGTTTCAACCTACCATAATACTATCAATACGTTGTTACAGCCAGAAACTACTTTTATAGCAGACCTGGCAGTACCTCCGTGCTGGAAGCGGGAGTTGTTGACATTGAAGTCCGGTCGCTTAGCCACTGCAAAGACACAAGTCTCCAAGTTCCGAGCTTTGATAATTACTACATTTCGGCATGGTCGAGCATAAATGTATATACAGTACATAACATTCATGCATTTATTGGAAGAACAGAACGTGTCATGCAAATGTTAATATTGAATAAAGGGTTGTCCTGCAGTAATACAGTCTCACGCAAAGGCTGCGCCTACTAGTAGCTAGTTAAGAGGTCGTTTGGGAGACTGCAAGATCACTAGTGATCTACAGATGGAATGTAACTTCAAAAAAAGAAAACAGAAAAGGACACGAAACAATACATATTAACTAAAACCACGTAACGTGTTCTTGGTATGATGTGGGTAAGTCACCACTGCTCACTTAGTCGCTGTGGAAGGAGACACCCTCCATTCTACTCGGCTTTTTCCTATCTCATGTCAAGCGGGTTGCATCCTGTGACGTCACTACTCAATGCATTTTTCCGACGACTGTCGTAGAGTTTGCTGCTGTCCAAGGCTGAGCAGTGTTATAGGTATAGGACATTCGTTATCTCGTGAAACCAAAATGTTTGCGTGCGCTGTAGCATATAGCAAAAACCTTACGCTGGGGGTAAGCAGGGTGCGAATTAAGATATCTGACGAGAGGAGGATACAATCCTAGATACAGAATACCATACATAATAGTAATATGCGTTACAAGAGCGGTATGTTGAAGTTTTCATGTTCGAGGAAAAGTTTGAAAAAGCGAAACGTAGTCGAGCTTTTCAATTTCCGAGAATTGAAAGAAAACATACCGCTCGTGTATCGTACATTATTTTGTGCGAAGATCGTTTATTACATACCTGAAAGAGGAATTTCTAATTAGTTGCAATGAAATCTCCATCTTGGTTTCTGTTCAATGACGGCAAATTTGCAAAACAAAAATATCTATCTTCAACATTGTTGCTTTAAAATGTTTTCTGTGTTTACTATACTCCAGCAGGCCATGATATACGTCTGTCTTTTTTCCCCCAGTCTATGATGAGTCTGGAATCTTGTTGATTTTTTCACGGCTTCCTTAATGTTACTTGCAACACGAATGCAGTAACTTTAGTGGATTTGTAGAGTTTATTTAATTTTTGCAAATATTTAAAAACAATAATTAACAGTGCAATTTAGGTGAAATTGCAGTGGTAAGTTTCCAATTTATAATTATTACTATATTGAACGTCTCTAAAAATAATATGTTAAAAGTCTAAAGCAGTAAAATCAATATGTCACTTAAGCGGTAAGAAGAGGGAAATTGTTATGTATTAACATACATAACAATTTCCCTCTTCTTACCGCTTAAGTGACATATTGATTTTACTGCTTTAGACTTTTGTGCGGAAACCAAGCAAATACGCACGATCTCGCACAAAATTATTATTATTATTATTATTATTATTATTGTTACGGCTCAACGCTTGGTAGCACTGAGTTGCTTGTCTTGCATCTTGATCATAATAATAATTACCCATATCCATGAGCAGGCTTAAGATAAGATGTGTAATTCCTAAATTATTGATTGTTGTCAGCTTCCCGGTGATGATAATACATCAATATTATTTTCTTTGCTTATTTTATACTTTATAAAGTATACTCGTATTAAAACAATTATTTTTGTGAGGGAGATAGAAGTTATCCATGGCAGGGATGTTAATATGAATTTATAAGAGGAGGGAAACTTTCTAACAGGGGGGAAATCCCCCATCCCCCCTTTAATTCGCAACCTGGGGGTAAGTGACCTCGCTTTCTACAAGTAGAAGCGAAGCGAGGGAAGGAAGCTTCTCAGTCCACATTTTTTCTTCCCCTGACGCGCGGGAGGTTTCACGAGATACCGAATGACCTATAATGTCTGTCCATTTCCTGGCATGGTTGCAGGTGCCACAGAATGATTCGGTGTAAACGCCGAAGATGCTTGGTTGAAAATTTATTACAGTAAATGTTTGTTGATAGAATGTGCATGGTATCAGAAGTGCACAATCTGTGCAGTCAATTTTAAACTCGAGAATCTACCCAAAATATCCTTCCCCACACCGTCTTTGTCACTACACGTTACATTTGGATACGGAATTTTCTGACAATTAGCATGTCTCTGCGAATATCTGTATACAACTTATCAACTACAAACGATGTTCAGTGTTAAGGGAATGATGTCATGGTACGGTGAATTTGGAAATGTTGAAGCGCTAGTAAAGGACCTACTCGTACCAGCACAAATCTTTTGTCACATGCCGAGGATCTAATCCCGACCGTTTTGGCGAAGAGCCGTCAGCTGTTCGCCTCATTCACAACAGGGAATCGCACATTTCCAGACATTAGCTACGTGGAAGCCGCAACAAACGGACAGACAAGAGTTTCCAACCTTATTGCATCACACGAGCCGGCAGAAATTGAATTTTACAACCTTCGTTTTTTTCCCTCCCTCTCTATCGACTTGAACGAAGTCTGACATGCAGACCAATGATGGAGAGAACACTGCGAACAAACGAACGTCGTCGCGCGCAATCCAATCACTTGGAGAGGTCGTCTGCTACGAGCGATTTGACAAGATCGGAATTGACAACTACCCGACGGCTTCGTTCTAAATTGAAAAGATAAATCCACAAGGCCCTCTTGCTCATCCACAGTGAGACACAATAATCTGATTACAAATCCCTTCAAACAATACGCACAGTAATTTATTTGCTCCGGAATTTCAAAATATATTATACGTCAACAAAGACTCCTATATGGTGAGGAGTTCAAGAATGAAGAGGCTGAAAATACGAAGGTAAATATTAAGAAGAGGACTATCATCAGTAAGTACTTACTAAAAAGAACAAATAATAATACTTTAAATAAATTTAAGCACTTGAAATAATTAAGGAAAAAATGTTAATTTATTAACAGAGATAATTTCAAGTATTTATTAAAATCATTTATGCGAAAATGTTAAAATATATCAATTAATTAAGAATAAGATAACAATAGAAATAATATTACACGTGTGGAGAAATTGAAAAATAAGGTAATATAGCCTATGATATATTTGAGGTCAACATTTACATCCATGTAATGTGAACCTCACAATTTTTATCCGGTGCCACAATTACATTCATTACAGATATACCTTCTGTAGACGCTCTTATAATTCAACTTTCGACCCCATTTAACTTGATCAGTATGCCCACCTTTGAAACCCCGTAACTTAATTTAGAGCATTCAAAATTGACACTTTTACGACTCTGTTCTTGATTTTCAGTTCACTTATATCGAACACACACTGTTTCTAATAATACTTGTTACTAAAACATATTTTACCAATATCCAATATGTTCGTTATTATATCTGTTTCTTGTGTACATTCCATTTTCAGTTCTCACTAAATTTTCTACATATTATACTTCGCTATCCTAGCAAGCCTCCCCCGCCAAACTCCTTGCCTATTTTCCTTATCTCTGCCGTTTAACTTAACTTCCTATTATACTCCTCTAATTCATTCAAAATTGACACTTTTATCACTCCGTTCTTGATTTTTAATTCACTTAGTCTACATCGGACACACACTGTTTCTAATACTACTTGCTACTAAAACATATTTCACCAATATCCAATATGTTCGTTATTATGTCTGTTTCTTGTGTACTTTCATTTTCAGATCTCACACATTTTCTACATATTATACTTCGCTATCCCAGCTAGCCTCCTCCACCATACTCCTTACCTATTTTCATTACCTCTATCGTCTTATTTAACTTCCTATTACACTCCTCTAAAAGTAAGGTAATAGCGGGAATAAGATATTAAATATGTGAAAGAATTAAAAGAGTTACTAATAGAAATAATGCTAAATATTTTAAACAATCAAGAAATAAGTTATTAATAAAAGTAATACTAAATACTTGAAGCAATTTACTTAAATATATGGAAGGCATTATTAATGGAAGGAGGTTAGCTGTTTTAAAACAGGAAAATAATTATTAACTAAAAGAAAGTTAAATATTGGAAGTTGTTAATAAAAATATTGTTGAACAATAGAAGGAAATGATAAATAAATTATTAATACAAAATGTTAAGTGGCTGTTGCAATTTAAGAGGAATTTATTAATGGGAATATGTAAAAATTTAAAGCAACTGAGTGGACTGTTAATCAATGAGTAATTCACAACTTTTATAAGATTGATTCTATCTTCGTCTTCAGGTGAAAAGGTATCATGTACTCTATGTGATTAAAACACATGGCTATTATACTTGGAGCAGTTTAGAGGGCGGTACACAATGGCCTGCAAAAATTTAGTGAAATTCATTTTCTTTAATACCACAGCTACTACGTATAAAAGCTAAATGAAGAGACTTTTTCATGCTTAATTAACAATCCATCACACTTTATAAACACTATTCAGAATATTAAAATAACTAATAATTAGGCCTACCTGTGAACATAATATCAAATTTGCATTTTTTTAAAACCGTAAATCATTTACATAATAAAATATGCAATTAATTAAATATCTGCATGATTCTTTTACTGGATATTTTAAAGACCTATATCGACAACACAGTCTAGGATATTTTACCTATTCCTTCAAGAAATATTTTTTTACTTCATCGTTACATTCAATATTAAATTTTATAAAATATTTGATTAAGAAAAATGCTTTAGGGTGTAAAAATAATTAAGCATATTTGATATTATTTTTACAGGTCATTACTAGCCATTTTAATATTCTGAATAGTGTTTTACAAAGTGTAGTGTATGTATATTAAGCATGAAAAAGTTTGTTAATTCAGCTTTTATAGTAACTGAGCTATAAGAAATGAATTTCAGTACATATTTGCAGGTCAATGGTGTACCTACCCCCTTAAGTTGGAAAATAAGAATACTTAATCTAATAATTGAGAAATAAATCTGTAATAAAAGAAATGTTAATTATCTGAGGCAATTTAAAAATAACACAAATAAAAAAATGGAAATAATGTTAATTACTGGAAGCAATTTAGAAAGAAGTTAATAATGGAGAGAAATAAAAAAATGAGTTACTTATTGGAATGTTTCTGTCCGGAATTAGGAACATTGCACTAATTGCCCAAAATTCCCAAGCAAAGTGTCCCGAACTTTAAATAAGTAATTTGCACCACCTAACAATGGCCAAAGCCCTATTTTTTTTTTGGAATGAACGCATAATAAGCCTTTTGAAAAAAAATTATCTTATTTGCAGAGAATTAATATTATCGCTCAATATTACAACAGGACGAAATATAAAGATACTCTAATAACATTTGCTCACTTTCCGCTATCCGGAGCGCAAATTTCACACATAATCTCACAGCCATGTGTCGCAATCATCTCTAGAATGTTACTGCTTTCTATAGACTAAAGCAGGGGCGGCTTTCGAAGAGGGGCTGCGGAGCTGCAGCACCCCCAGACATTTGTGGCTCTTGTCTCGTTTTATGTTGTGAAAAACATTTATTATACAGTCTATATTTAGCGGCTCGAATTTTTAAAAAAATTTCGTTCTCAATGACATGCACGCAATCGTTAGTGAAGTCACTTCCTCCCTTGGTGATGCCAGAGCGAAACCAGAGACAAGGACTATAGGGTGAAGCCACTTCCTCCCCTGGAGCTGCCAGTCTCGTCTCGGAAGCTTTGCGCGTTAGTTATACCCCTCCTCCCTGCTGCCCGTCGCCATGAATCCAGGCGCTGCAAAATTTGCAGCAGTTTGTCAGTAGCGCGCAGTTTTAAATACATTTTCTTTAATGTTGTGAATATAACAAGTGCGGCAATGTTTAATTCTGTACAATATTTACAGTCTATTCAGTTCAGTACCTTCATAATTCAGGAGAAATGTGAAATTAAGTGCCCATCAGTTGAATCTCATAATGGAAAGAGCCGCTAAACAAAATACAAAGGCTCGCATATTTTTTGATAATTTATCCAGTATCCCTGCTTTTTTCTCTCGATCTCCACACAGTCTGTATTAGATTAATGTATTTCAAAGACAATTCCATCAGCTGGGGCAACAAGATGGATTTAAAATAAGAACAGTAAATGTTGTTCATGAGAAGAAGGAGCCATTGCTAGTATGTTTTCAAACCATAATGGAATCTGAAACATCTAACATCACAATAAATGAGGCAAGCGCCCTGGTACGTACTCTTGAAGATCCTGAATTCAATTTCTGGCTCAGTTATTTCTTTCACTTATTGATGTATCGTGTATATATATTATACAACCAACTACAACATCGCCAGTTAGATATTTCTAAGTTTCAAATCTGCATATAAAAATTAAATTATGGTTTATTTAACGACACTCGCAACAGCAGGGGATATATCAGCGTCGCCGGTGTGCCGGAATTTTGTCCGCAGGATTCTTTTAAATGCCAGTAAATCTACTAACATGAGCCTGTCTCATTTAAACACAACTTACAAGATAAGGCGCATGGAACTAATCTTTAAATAAAATAAGTTGCTTGGTTTATTTTTGTATGCAGCGCCCCTTAATTCAATACCAAGAGCCGCCACTGGACTAAAGGATTCTCTATAAGCACAGAATGAGTCTCCGGAAAAAGGACCTGTCCGGTAATTGGTCCCCCTACCCTAAACTACTTATGTATCATGATCTGATAGGTTGTTAACCTTCAACACAACCTGGTAAGTTGATGATTGATTACTTACTTACAAATGGCCTTTAAGGAACTCGGAGGTTTATTGCCACTCTCACGTAAGCCCGCCATCGGTCCCTATCCTGTGCAAGATTAATCCAGTCTCTATCATCATATCCCTCCTCCCTCAAATCCATTTTAATATTATCCTCCCATCTACGTCTCGGCCTCCTCAAAAGTCTTTTTCTCTCCGGTCTCACAACTAACACTCTATATGCATTTCTGAATTCGCTCATACGTCCTACATGTTCTGCCCATCTCAAACGTCTGGATTTTATGTTCCTAATTATATCAGGTGAAGAATACAATGCGTGTAGTTCTCCGTTGTGTAATTTTCTCCATTCTCCTGTAACTTCATCCCTCTTAGCCCCAAATATTTTCCTAAGAACCTTATTCTCAAACACCCTTAATCTCTGTTCCTCTCTCAAAGTGAGAGTACAAGTTTCACAAACATACAAAACAACCGTTAATGTAACTGTTTTATAAATCCTAAATTTCAGATTTTTTGACAGCAGAATGGATAATAAAATCTTCTCAACCGTATAATAACACGCATTTCCCATATTTATTCTGCGTTTAATTTCCTCTGGAGTGTCATTTATATTTGTTACTGTTACTGTTGCTCCAAGATATTTGAATTTTTCCACCTCTTCGAAGGATAAATCTCCAGTTTTTATGTTTCCATTTCGTACAATAGTCTGGTCACGAAACATAATCATATACTTTGTATTTTCGGGATTTACTTCCAAACCTATCGCTTTACTTGCTTCAAGTAAAATTTCCGTGTTTTGTCTAATCGTTTGTGGATTTTCTCCTAACATATTCATGTCATTCGCATAGACAAGAAGCTGATGATGATATAAGATATCAATTTATGACTGATATAAGAATAAAATAAACATATCTAACCATTATACTACTTATCTCAAAATAAAATGTCTTTCGAACTTCCTAACTGAAACTGAGTGGAAACACTACTTTTAGCTATATTTCCGTTAAAGAAAAGCTGTGGGCTGTCTTTTTCATTTCTGTTTATCAAAATGTAAGGCGAAATTTAGGTAATCCATGTCAAATCCTTGGACTCAACTCGTAAAAATATCTTCTTGCCACCAATAATTCCACCGACGCAAATTATAAATTATCTAGTATGAAATCTTAACAACTTCTCTGAAATGAACATGCTAAGTTAAGTTTATATATCTCATGCATTTTAATGTATTTATTAAAATAACCTTAGAGGCTGTATGCCTTAATTCGTCGTTAGAAATGTGCTTACTCAGCTGTATGTGATACAAAAGTCTGACTGACTACGTTGCGTCACAACGCAAACGGAGGGCATACTGAATGCCATTTTACCCAGGAGGCGAACTCCGTAGGATCCCAATGGTGAACATTCTACTGGGCTTCGTCATTCGTATAAACTGATATGGCACCATACAAACAAACAATTATTAATACAACATGTTTACAAATTCAATTTCAGTTGTCAACAACAATACAAACATATCGAGGAGAAAAGAGCCTTTGTTTTTTTTGTTAAATTTCGGTCGTTATTATGTTCTAATAGAATTTCAATGACTACTGCTTGGAGAAAAGTAAGCTAGGCTATATTCTGTTTTACATGCCCAATTCCCTTTATCCTTATATTGTACCGCTATCACGAGGTTTTCCCCATAGAGACTGTGACGTCATATGATTCTGAATTTCACACAATTAGTTTATGTGATATGAAAACCAGAAGCCCCATACACCGAAACGGAAAACTAAACACAACCACCAAACCTAGAAATTTTATACAATAGGCCTAATGACTGCACACGTATTATGAGATTCTGTTCTTTAACATGAAGAAACTAGACGTATATTGTACGGATTATCACTAAAGTCCTGCGTTTGGTTACTTTTAATACAAGTTAGGTATACGTACAGTAGTGACAAAAAAACCGGACCGATCCTTGTAGCTAATTTCAGAGCCTTGTTTACTCCAGAGCACTATAGACTGGTAACTAAGACTTTCGTGGTTCGAATCCTGCCTGGGAAGGAACTTTTTTTTGTTCCTTATTCAAATTTATCCCCAATACTTTTCGATTGCAGCGATATTTTACTACTTAATTAACTTATTATTCCCAGAACATGAATTTTTACCAGCAATCGAAATTACATTTTCTTACGCATTTATCACAACAATTGTTACAAATCACGCCATTCTTGTAAATTCTTTAAGGCTGTACATTAGGATGCATAATTAAACTGTAAAGAATCAAGTTCCTAAAGTCGTATGATTTGTATCAATTTTTATGATAAGTACATAAGAATGATGTAATTTTTAGTCAAAAATTGAAAAATAAAATCTGTACAAAGCAATTAACAACACATTTTCAGTTTCAGAATACTAGCCGATTAAAGAAATGATACTTCTGAATAGTTCATTCTCTATTTGTAATAATTTTTTACCTGTAAAAGTAAAGCAGCGTGTGCACAATATATGTGTCAGATTCATCAGTAATGCTCACAAATTTGACCACATTACACCCTCGTTCAAATCTTTATCCTGGCTACAACTTAGTAACCGTAGAACACTTCATTCGCTCTCTCTTCTGTTTCGAGTTCTCCACATTTCTACTCCAAATTATCTTCGTTCCCGGTTTAACTACTTATCCTCCAATCACAATCTAAACACCAGGTCACAGGAGAGCCAAATCCTAGCAATTCCTGCCCATAGAACATCCCACTATTCATCCTCTTTTACTGTCTCAGTCCCCCGTGAATGGAATTCTCTACCTCAGAAGATTAGGGGCTGCCAGACAATGATCACTTTCAAGAAAAGGCTAAACGATTTCTTACGGGCGCAGTCAAATTGAAGTTATAATTGTGATCGAGTTTAATAATTTAATTTAATTTAGGTATGACTATCATTATTATTATTATTATTATTATTATTACTATTATTATTATTATTATTTTATTGGTGTTGTGAAGATGAATAGAATTGTCATTCTATTATATTAATTATGTATTATATTGTCTTGTATTGTAGTATTGTAATTGCTTTGTATTGTATTGTATTAATTATGTTATGTTCATAGTATTGTAGTAATTTTCTATCATACTGGTTGAGTGGAAGAGAAGGCCGAATGGCCTTAACTCTGCCAGTTAATATAAACCATTATTATTATTATTATTATTATTATTATTATTGTTATTATTATAAAGAAAAAGGTATTTTACTAACAACTTCAAATTAATGTAATTTTGAAAATACTGCCATTAGGACAAATGTTTATATGACATCACTTTTTGCTGAGAATGTCTTCGGCAATAAGCTCCGTAAGTGACGATAAATCCTCGTGAATCACCCTGTATATTGTAAATCTCAAGTGAGGAGAAGATTTCCTAGTCATATGTTTCCACTCCTGAGAGTTGGAGAACTTAAGTGATAACATCTGGAAGATTTTTGAACGTCAAGACAAGATGTCGCTCTACTTGCGGTCTTGAGTTCTTATCTCAAGTTATAACGTATTCTCTGGAACGTGTCTTGTTGTCCAAGGAGCCTAGATTCTTATCCCGCTCAGCTTGGGACTGATGATAATACGACAACAAAGCCTCCCTCCCCAGGGACAGAGAGAAACAATCTAAACCGCGGTCAAGGCGGGGGTTACATGCAGATGAGCAATGTTGCAGTTTTGGTCTTGACAGTGGGATTAACATGTGAATGGGGGGGAGGAAGGCGAGGTGACCAGAGTGGAATAATAATCACAGCTGCCGATTCAGATGGAAATGGCAGCAAAGCTAGCCTACAAGTGATTACAGTGTACGACTTAACCCAACGTTAAATTAAAATGCATTTATCTGCGACTTATAGAAATAATTAATGTGAACTACAAATTTATTTAATATTATTCTCATTTTATACTTCAAGATAATTGTTTTACTATGATGATTGAGAAATTTTAAAGTAGTCTACTTATAACTAATTTTATGTGATTAATCACAGTAATATCGTATATCTTATCATCTCATGTCATACCGTATCATTTGAAATATCACATTACAGAGTGGGAGTAATATAAATGTGCAGATTTTAACAACTTACTTCTTCGACAGAATATTATTATTGTATAATCAACATGGGGGACACCATTTCACCCGAAGGTACATTAGGGTTTTAGTTGAAGACATAGTAGCAATTTATATGTGTATAAATGCTAGTGAACTAAACTAACTCTATGTGAGTATAAGAACTTAGAGAAACAATACATAAAATAACTAATACTATTATAATCACTAAGGGCCGTATTCATAGACATTTTTACCGCGGGCTTCCGGTGAATGATCAGCGTTTTTCGTATTCATAAACCAGTGTTAGCGATATATGATTTGAATTCTGTACTAGTAACCAGTGGATAGCCGGGGCTAGCTTAGTACGCTCATAGCGCGTGCTGCGAAATGTCTATGAATAGCACCCTAAGGGCCGTATTCGTAGACAGTCTTAGCGCGGGCTTCCGGTGGATGATCAGCGAACTAACGTTTTTCGTATTCATAAACTAGTGTTAGCGATGTGATATGATATGAATCCTGTATAAGTAACCAGTCGATAGCTGGGGCTAGTTTAGCACGCTCGTAGCGCGAGCTAGCGAAATGTCTATTAATAGCATCCTAAAATATCTAAGAATGCTTTAAGTGCTACATACAAAGAATGGTGACACGAAAGTTCCATATACACTGAATTAATCTGCTGATTTTCTATACGCACTGAACTGATACGTTGAGTTACTATATACACTGAAGTTCATTGTAGACTATGTAGATTCCTTTAAGTTCTATATGCACAGATTTGATGCACTAAAATTCTACAGGGCTATCATTTCAAAACTTCCCAGTCTAAATAACTAATTATATAAATTGAATTCAATTTAAACAAAAAAAGACATCAATTTAGATATTGGGGAGAAAGTGTGAAACTAGGTTTAATTTGCATTTCAGATTTCATCCCCACCCCACAGTCTCCCCCATTTTTAAATTTTAAATGGCACCCCTATATTTTGATACTTAAATATGAAAGAGCATTCAATTGTTTTTACATCTCATTCATTTGTGTTCGCATCTTTTGTTTTCTATCGTCGCCTGGCAACCTGTATTTTTGTTATTATAAGTTGATTGTAGGACGAAAACACAGCTTATTTTGTGTAATTTCCTAAATTCAATCAATAAGGATGATTTATGTTCTCTCGTGAAGGGTGTACACCATTTTAAAATAATTTAATACACAAACGCAACTTTTACATGAAATGCTCAATAAGTTTTTGTAGCTTTATTCTCTTCAGCCCTAATCAACAATAACAACAATCTAGGTTTTATTCGTATGTATACTCAGAAAGAAGCCAGACTAAGTTTCTTTATTTTTCTGAAAATTCAGTCACTTTTGATCCCTCGCTGTAGCATCATGCCAGGACCAGTCTTACGGAATGCGCGCTGGTTCGAGTCCTCATAAAGGAAGAAATTTTCTCATGACATTTCGGCCAGTTGAGCGATGTCCACCACAACTGTGATGAATTAGATAGTGAAATCCGGTTTTGGAAAACCAGTTATAACGACTGGGGGATAAGTTACCCCTATACTGGTTGCATGATCGTTTATTTCTGCTTAGGTATGTTGTGAACTTGAAGTCAACAGCTGGCTGATTGGCGTTGGCCCTTCCTGGGCTGTCTCGCCAGGGCTTACTTAGAAGAGCTTCGATTCGCGAACTGCAGATACAATGACAATCTCGATAATTATGGAGATATTATTATGCTATGTAGGATCAGTGAAAGAAAAATGGTACGGTGAGATGAAGATTCTTGAGAAAATCTTTGCCATATACTTTCTGTTCTCTATAAAATCTGTACTCTGTATCCGAAAAAAATGTCAGAGTTTAGCTGTAATCAGAATGCATACGGAGATTAATGATCTCTCCAGTTTATAAACAATAATTTTAAGTCATATTTCACTGCAAGTCTTAGTGTTTCAACATCTGTTCATGCAAACTTTATGGGTAATGCAGAATTACGATAATTTTCTCGTTGAATGTTGGTTCAGAAAGAAAAGAGAGCGTCGTTGTTATGGACACCAGCGAAACAAATGACTCCCACAAGAGTTAAAAGGAAGAAAACATTAAATGGCAATCTACTGGTCCACTAATGGCCTTACTTGGGGCACCCACACACAGAACGAGAGTTATTTGGCTTGGGTTCAAATAACTTTGCACCTCTCCAGCACACAAACATCCATTCATCCACACACACACACACACAAACACACACATGCACACACAGACACATACACACACCGAAGGGGTGATGAAAATCCCTCCCGTTGCTTATGTGACCAGCTGTACAAAGGGTAACATTCAACTGTCAACATTTGGTCAGTTCTTTTGTTTTACATGGCTGACGGTTCTATATTACAGGAAATGACTCTCTCACGATAGCGACAAGAATGAGGATTTAGAAGTCGAATAAAACTGATAAAGGTTCGAAAGGCGAGATATTTTGTATGTTTTGATCTAAGTTTTCTCTTAGAAGCATCATAGCTACCATTACTTGATTAGTCTTACAAGCAAACATTCTGATGGGGGTAGATAAAGTTTTTTTTTTCTTTCACCATGTTAATAATGTCAAAAGAAGTGCTTATAAAAAATTTGGCCACTCGACCGTAATTAGAGGGCCGTAAAAAATAAGTTTGCTAGGAACCGTTAACAGAAATAAAACACAATTTCATTGAAAGAAATTATTGGAACTAACACAGCAACTATTGAGCTATTTTTCAACATATTACCCACCGGAATTGAGACATTTGTCATATCATGGGATCGACAGGGAAGTACAGACGGTTGTCAAACGCTGGTTCCGATCCCAGGTGGCTGACTTCTAAGGCACAAGGATACAAAAAATGATCGTACGGTATGAAAAATGTCTCAGTTCCAGTGGGGGATATGTTGACAAATAGCGCAAAAATTTCTATAATATGTTTCAATAAATCTTTCCATGCAATTGTACTTTTTTCTGTAAACGGTCCCAGGGAAAATCACTTTCTGGACGGCCTCGTAATTGCAGTCGAGTGGTCAAAATTTGTATAAGCTCTTGTTATGACATTATTAACACGGTGGAAGAAAAACCTAACTACTTTATCTGCCCCCATCAGAATGTTTGCTTGTAAGTTGACATGTTATGGGTTAGAAGAGCCGTAATATCTTGTCTATGCATGTTGTTGCCAGAATATAATACTGAAACAGACCTAAAAGCCGCTGTTAAGTTCACTTTATGATGCATTATTAAATATAATAATGATGTATTATTAAATATAATAATGAACTTCAAAACTATTCGGATTA
This sequence comes from Periplaneta americana, assembly GCF_040183065.1. Taxonomy (NCBI): domain Eukaryota; kingdom Metazoa; phylum Arthropoda; class Insecta; order Blattodea; family Blattidae; genus Periplaneta; species Periplaneta americana. The sequence continues at coordinate 54,686,725 of NC_091133.1, forward strand.
TAATGATCAGCACAAACAATGTTAACTACATTACATTTATACGAGTACGTTACAGAATCGTGATAATATAGTGTATCCTGAAAGTCATGGCGGGGTTTTAATGATGGTGCAACGAAACATCATAAGAGATGTAGAACGGCTACTAAATAAGAGAATATTTCTCTAAGTTTTTACTGTGTATTCACTGAAGTTTGACATGGCATTCATTGCTAGCCCGGTAGACATCAAAGCGGTACTTCAATTCCTGTTACATACAATCAAGAACATTACGAGCACATAACTGATATTATGATAGCTTCTGTGATTCGCTATTATAGATGGCTAATGTTATTAATGAGTATATTCTACACCCTTCGCATGACAATACCCAATTAGAAACATTTCAGAAGAGTGAGGTCCGGAAAGCGTGATGGCCTTGGTTTTCATCTGTCCCTTCCGATCCATCTATGTGGAAAATTATTATTTTGGAATTTTTTAAATATGCGAGGAAGTGCTTAGGAGCACTATCTTGCTAAAATATCACATTTTGTGTTTATACCTTAATTGTTAATCAGGCCTTGTAGGACTGGTTGTGCAAAGCACGTATGATCAAAAGACCATTGTTCTCTATTTAAGGACAAATTTTGATAACGTAATGCACTTGTACCTATAATAAAATTGCTGACTAAATAGTCACGTGGTTATCATGGTCTAGTCATGGCCATCTTCACAATCGCCTAATATAAATAAATGTTCAAAGTTCTAAAAGAACAAAGGAATTGCTATATTAAAACTCGTATTAAACGTGCATTTGTACAGTATAAAACTTATTCAATGTTGGCCATGTTAAGACTAAGAATGTGATGTCGCGAGTAGCCTTCGTTTACCAAGTTCTGTAGCATTAAAAAGACAGAAAGAAAATAATAAATCTCAAGTATAACTTTGAAGAGTCTGCCAGAATTTAAAAGAAGTTCGTGAAAACGATTTTGCGAAGAGAGGAAAGGTGATTGGTCAAGAGTGTTTTGTTGACATTAAGGGGAAAATACACAGAGCACTGAACAAAATGCGTTTAATAAATATATTGAGATTACGGTGAGAAGCGAAAACTCGTATAAACAATCTATTCCGATTACTGTAAAGTTTAGTTTGGTTTTCACGACAGTGAAATTATAGACTAAACTGAAAAGACTTTCTAAAAAAACTCATCAGACATGTAAGTTTTAGGTAGAGATGCTGCTCATTTAATAGAAAACTTCTCTGATTGAGGTTCTGGCTGATATGTACATCTATTATTATCAGGCAGTACATCTCACTTGAGGAAGAACAATCGTTTGTATGCATCTGAAGTCTGACTAGTGTAATATGTAGCTAATCGGCAATGTATGCAATGGAGAGGGAAAGGAACTGGCCACCCTATCCTATTATCTCTTGGCTTGGTTACCTCATAAGTGGTGCCTTCGTGGTATCACGTGTGAGGTTCAGACTTGTCTTCGGACAGTTGACTGAACAACAACAGAGTACTTTACTCTTTGTTCTAATCTTTATATACTTTCTTCTAATCGTGTAATAGTCTATTAATCCCACTACCAAGTCGGTAATCAACAAAAGATTATAAAAGTTAAATGTCCATACTCGGTGCTGGGAAAGTTGTATTCTACGTGAAAACAGATGTATTGCACAAATACTTACTTTACTTACTTATCCACACTTGTGGAGTAACGGTCAGCCCGTCTGGCCGCGAAACCAGGTGGCCCGGGTTCGATTCCCGGTCGGGACAACTTACCTGGTTGAGGTTTTTACCGGGGTTTTCCCTTAACCCAATATGAGCAAATGCTAAGTAACTGGACCCCGGACTCATTTCACCGGCATTATCACCTTTATCTCATTCAGACGCTATATAACCTAAGATGTTGATAAAGCATCTTAAAATAACCTATTAAAATAAAAAATAAATTTACTTACTTACAGCTTTTAAGAAACCCGGATGCCCTCACATAAGCCCGCCATCGGCCCCTATCCTGTGCAAGATTAATCCAGTCTCTATCATTATATCCCACCTCCTTCAAATCCATTTTATTATTATTATTATTATTATTATTATTATTATTATTATTACGCCGAAGGGAAAAACACTAGAGGAGAGGGATTCGATCCGGCGCTGTGGTTTGAACTTCGGGGTAGTTCAGTGGTTAGAGCACTTGGTACGTAGAACCAAGGACTCAGGTTCGATCTCCAGAGAATTTTTATCCTCTAATAATCAATGCTACCTCTAAGTTCTGCATAAAGTTTCGTGAAAATATTTTACATAGAAATGTTAATAATTTTGTTTAAATTCGCCCACTATAAAGGGGTAGTTTCCCTTACACAAACGTAATCAAAGTTTGTACACAACTCAAATATACTACCTTTAAGTTGTGCATAAAGTTTCATGAAAATGTGTTGAATAGGAGAGAAGTTATTAATTTTGTCCAGCTAGATTAATATAAGTTTCAAGTTCAATGTATAAGATTTATCTACTTACTACTTAATGTCAATCAGACAATATTATGCAAACGATATCTAAACTTGAAAATCAAACTACATAACACAAATGCAAACATTTGGTTCAACCAAAAATGTCTGAAAGAAAAACTAACACTTAATTATGCAAAAATCTAAATCAAAGGCAGAACTTTATCAGCTAAAGAAACAAAAACTTCCGCTGAAACAACATGGATCAAAATTGAAATTAAAATAAAAAATAGATAAATCTCATAGATTTAACTTTAAATTTTTATTATATTGAGCTAGATTTATCTGAAAACAAAATGAATTGTAAAATACAGCTAGATTAAGAAAATTGCATATTGTGGTACGTGCTACATGTCCTGCCCATCTCAAACGTCTGGATTTAATGTTCCTAATTATGTCAGGTGAGGAATACAATGCGTGCAGTTGTATTGCAAAAATATAATAATAAATTGAAGCAGATATTCTAAGCAGTTTTAGAGAAAAAACTATCAATTCTTTTAATGTATGAAAAAAGATGGTTACTTTAAATACATTATTTAGCGATGCTGAATCAACTGCGAGCTTATCCAGCGTCAGTAGAACTGAAATAGCGAGACAGTATTATATTTTTCTATGGGCTACCTCACATTTGTCATACAGTTAGGAAATATGCCATCCAAGCACTCAGCTCAAGCGGGCTTGGAATATAGGACCAAGAGCACTGTACCCACCCTTTAGGTACGCCTGTACACTTCCCTCATGCCTTAAGTTGACTTTGTGAGCATGGATCAGTCTTGTAAAGCTCGCTGGCACATCCTGCAGTCCCATACCCCTCTGAGCTCTAATACTTGCATGTAGCACTCGCTATGAACGCTGCTTTAGTGCCGCTACAATGAACAGGTAGCGTTACTGTCGCCCTTATGATTGATGCTCCGCCATTGTATCGCTGACAATGTTAAAACGGGTTCTCAGTTTCATATTATTTCCTGTCACGTCCACATTGTGGGGATGAAACTACATCCTATGGGTGATCTTACCGTGCTGGATCCTCCTGTAGATTTATTGGTCACAAGTTTCACTTCCAATTGTCAATGACGTGTTACAAGCTTTAGCGATGTGTTCCGCTTAGCTACGTCAAGTGTACATCGTGTGTGTGGAGTATTATTTCACATATCCAAAACAACGCACTGCCATCACATTGTCATTGCGATTAGAATGCAATACATCTGTATACAATATTAGGACTTTGACCACTGCTGTAAGTGTCGTCAATGATGCTACTACGAAAGAAAAGTTATTCTAAATAGTTACATATAGAGACATCATTTTATTTTTATTTCAATTTTTATTGTACCTGAGTTTTTAATGTACTTCACTCCCACCCCCTCTACTAGTAAACTTCCAACCGTCCTCCACACAGAACCAAGACCGCATACGCAATCAAAGTCGCCTTACGGACATAGTAAATAGTACTGTGTGAGTTATAGTATGTTTCAGAAATATGTTCGCGTTTTCCAGTGACGAAAGAGCTTTCAATATTGAATCCTATTTTCGCACAGATACTGTCTTCTGTTTGCTTACGTTGCACCCCGGTTCCCCCACCCGTTTCTGCTGACCCCTCTGTAAAGGCTAGTGGCTGGGCTGACTTAGCTCTTTTCTGACAACATTAATTTCTGTTAGGAATTGGATGTCTATGTAATATTATACAACTGTTTAAAATAACTTAAATAAAAAGGCCTCGTTAAATAATTAACTGTCACGTGATTTCCCCTCACCCTTTCTAGACCCTGCGACGAAACCACTTGGACGGACAGTATATAGCATGTCTGAGTAATTTTATATTTTCGGTGTAGGGGGTAGCAAACTGTGTTTCCTGTTCTCAACCGTTAATCCAAAGGTATAACCAGGTTAATATTAGAAATGTTAGTAAAAATAAAATGTTGTCCCTGTATAAATATGTCCATGAATTCTGAGATTCTTGTTCAGGACAGAACAAGAACTAGAATGTATTTCGATTCTCTCACTTTTTGGTGCACGCAAAGGAACGGTTTCACTGCATTCAGATAATCTTTCCAGTAAGAAATCGTCCCTTTTTTAGAATGGGACAAAACTATAGACCTAGTAAATATATTGTAACCCCCCCCCCCCCCGTATCCTGGGATGATATGTTCCGAAATCCACCGCGGATACACACAACCGGGAATAAACGACTAGAAGCATTTGAAATGTGGATATAGAGAAAAATAGAATGGAATGAAATGGAGGAACAGAATAAGAAATGAAGCTGTGCTAGAAAGAGTGGGTGAACAAAGAATAATGCTGAAACTGATCAGGAAGAGAAAAGGAATTGGTTAGGCCACTGGCTAAGGAGAGACTGCCTACTGAAGGATGCACTGGAAGATAATTTAGGGGCAGAAGAAGATATCAGATGATAGCCAACATTAAGGTAACTTAAAGGGATCCTATGCGGAGAATAAAAGGAAGGTGGAATATAGGAAAGATTGAAGAATTCTGGGTTTGTAGTGAAAGACTGCCCTTAAGCAGAACACTCTGAATGAACGAATGGAAAACCGAGGAAACGGAAGGAATTATTGTGAAGCCGCAACAAGCTGTAAGCCTAACCTCGAATAAAGATGAAGAAGAAACAAGAAAAGGAACAAGAAGGAAAAGGTGTAAGACATACTCTCATAGTCTAACGTTACAACACACGTACATAAACACAGGTTGGAACTAACATAACTCTGCAAATTCAAGGCGGCAATACAATACATTAAAATAAATAAAAATCCTGCGGTGCGGTCTGTAATTAAGAGCAAGGATGATTACTAAATTAGGCTGAAAATCTACGTAGTTTCATAACAACACATAAGCGGCTCTCCCAAGAAAACACACACGTACTCAGTCTGAACAGCAGTCTTCCATCCTTTAGTCACTACGGCAGCGTTGCCAGACTTCATAATGGCATGAAATAACGATACGCGTTAATCTCTAGGTTATTTAATTTTCAAGAATACCGTCCAATTTATTTAAAAACTTTAAATTGGTAAATAATTTGTTATCATTTTCTGTAATGATAAGTGTACAATGAGAATCGTACGGATAGTACAGGGACATCATTTTATTTTTACTAACATTTTTAATATTAATCTGGCTATACCTTTCTATTAACGATTGAAACAGGAAACACCGTTTGCTACCCCTTCCAAGATTGGAGTTCGATGCTACTGGCGTAAAATACAAATAACTTTACTAGGTATAGGAGGGAAGAAAAGTAGTTCATCCAATTATGTAAACTAGGAAATATCACAATTTTGAGTTTGATAATTTTCATTAGGCTTTTGTTTAATCAAAATACAGTACTGTATTACCACTTAGTGTTTTTACTCACCAACTGAGCTATCCATTCGGACGTATTAATTATGCAATGTATATTGTACTTTACAGCACATTAGCGTACAATATAGAGAATGAAGTTAAATTGAAAAATAATCATAATATGGATATTTAAACACATTTTTTTAAATGGTGGCCGTTCATTTCGATACAGGCTTCAGTCATTTTGTGCATATTATCACACTATAGACTATTGTACCCAATTCCAATTACCAGTTTCGTCCTTCGTACGAGTAACTCATGTTGAAATAATTCTGTACCTACTCTATAAAAGAGTACCTTACGTACTGTAAATTCAGTCTTCACTTCTGCCCGATCCGAAAAGATAAAATTACTCAGAAATGCTATCTACTGTCCGTTCAAGTTGTTTTGTCGCAGGGTCGTAGAAAGGAGTGTGAATCACGTGACAGTTAATTACTTAACGAGACCCTTCTATTTAAGTTAATTTAAACACTTTTATAATATTACGTACAGTAGACGTCCAATTCCTAACAGAAATTAATGTATTCAGAAAAGAGCTAAAACAGCCCAGCTACTATACTTTACATTGGGGGAACAGAAGCAGGTGGGGAAAACCGGGATGCGACATAGGCAAACGGACGACAGTACCTGTGCGAAAATATGATTCAATATTGAAAGCTCTTTCGTCACTGGAGAACGCGAACATATTTCTGGAACGTACTATACTCCTAACTCAGTACTGCTTACGCGCCCTCGGCTCTGTGTCGTGAACAGTTGGAAGTTTACTAGTAGAAGAGGTGGGAGTGAAGTACATTCAAAAACTCAGGTACAATAAAAATTGAAGTAAAAATAAAATGATGTCCCTGTAGGCCTACTTATGGAACAAAACAGCGTTAACACTTAGAGGAAAATTATTATTATTTTTTTCCAACAGAAGTATTTATTTGGGACTAATATGTTATTAAAATTTTTGTTGTACTCTAGCCAAGAAATAAATCTGTTAATATTCGTAGGGTTATATAACTTACATCACAGCCTACATACATACATACATACATACATACATACATACATACATACATACATACATACATACATACATACATACATACATAACATTGTATTGCAGACGAATTTTTGATCTGTCGCTTAATAAACATATTCTATTCTGCTTTCACATATCAGCACAATTCCGAGGCTTCAGCTGAGATAAAAGACACACCAAATATTCAAAGCAAGAGGGGATGGACTGTAATCAGCGGAAGATGCGTCGTAACTGTTGTGTTTATACACAGGAAGTGAATCTGCAGCGCTGGTTTGTGTCCACTTAATGAAGCATACTGGTTTACACTCAACAGTGTTGGTTCGACTCGTGTAATGAGGGTATAAATCGTTTACATGCATCGTCATGTGAATTATGTTTAATAATATTACATACCGCAAGTAGTGAAGCGTTCATGCAGCGGAAATGTGAAGTAATTAATGAGAGTTGCTGCACACACGAGGGAGAAATTATTATCATTATAATTTTAACCTAATAAACTCAGCAATGCACTGAATGTTGAGCCAGGTGAGATTCAGGATATCACTTTCAGTGAATATACAGTATTTTATATGGGAATGATTATGACTGCACATCTTACATTCTAAGTGAAAAGCTGAGAACACGAAGTGCAATGATTGGATCCACTTTTGTGTTTGGAGGATATGATAAAACACGGAAGTACCCCACTCAGTTATGCGTTTATATACAGAGTGTTCCAATAACTGAAACTTATTACTCTTAGCATGCTGTTAGGTCATATTTAGGTTAGGTAAGGATGCATTTAAATATTAAATAAATATTACCGCACGCGTTTACTGAATCACCCGATATGTGGGAGATATGTTTAAATATTCAGGGTGAATCACAAGTAGTGCCATTAATTTCAGGGGGTTATTCTTTGGAATATTTCAAACAAAAAGTTTAATACAATTTAGCTCGTTTTTGTTTCTTTTTCGAGATAAAATTGTTTTACAAGGAACATTTAATTCCCAATATGCTCAGTTAATTTACAAATTGATAACAAATTGATTGAAAGAATTTTAGTTTTGTCCTTTAATGTGCAGAAATATGATCCGAACAAATATAGCATTTTAAAATTCTTTTCAGAACGAAAAGTTACATTTATTCGGGTCAAATTTTTGCATATTTAAAGGAAAAAAGCTAAAATTATTTCAACCATTTATAATCATAATACACTGCTATCTTGAATTAACTGAGCATATTGGAAAATAATACAGTAACTTTCCCAAAATACGTTTTAAATGAGTCGTATAGATGCAAATCCCGACATTTCCACTTTTCAGCGAAAATGACATTTTCACGCAAAAAATTTCTCCACTTTGAAATCTAAATGTTCATTAATAATTTATAAGCAAATAGCGACAATTCCCATTCATTTGAACACTGTGAATGCAGGGTTTACATTCAAACGCCGACATTTCCTCGGAGCAGTGAGATACAATCCCCGACATTTTCGTTACCCAATACCTGGTATGAATTAAGTCACATGGTTCCCGCCTTTGCTACCACTTATCAGCTGTACAGTACTTCGTTGTTGGCGAAATGGATATTGTGAATGTGTTACTTAACATATTATGAAGTAATAAAGTGTAAGTATTTCCTGTAGCAGACCATAGCTATCTTCCCTCTAATAGAGCTTTCGGGAAAATCGAAAAAAAATTGTAAGGAAAAGATAAACGATTATTATTAGTCCTCGAGTATAAAAATATATTCCAGCAATTTAGTATAATAACATAACGTGGTAGAGACGAAGCAATATAACTGAAAAAAATATGCTAAACTTATGAAAATTCCTGGACAATGGCATTTAAAATTCAATGTGAATAAGAGGATGATCCTGACTCGTGAAAATGGAATTCTGAAAATCAGAGGTGAACCATTCTACAGATCTGGTCAATGATTTGCAAATTCTGTTTTCAAAAAAAGAATAACATTGACAAGGTCAAACTTGAAATTTTGTCGTTAGGTGTGCCACTTAAAAAAGAAAAGCGCTCTGATATTGATTCATTACTAAAGCACCATTTCAGAGAAGAATGGAAGGAACAAAGTGACCTTGAGTTCTACAGGTGAGTGGTTGATAATGCAGCACACAGTAAAGGCCCATTCACAATGAAAATTAAACATAACCGTAACATAAACACAGAAGTTTGCGCCCAGGCTACCAAATGGGATCATTCACAATGATTCACATAAGCACTGACATAAACATTACCGTAAGACGTTAACATGAAAGTTTGCAAACTCCAAACTTTCATGCTTATGCTTACGTGATTTGCAAACAGAACACAATCGTGGAACGCTGAAGTATATACGACAGAATATGAGGAAATGGCGTCGTTGTTATGTTTCCATGGTTACCAAGTATGTTTGCGGTTATGTTTATGTTCCCATCGTGAATGATGGTATGCCTTCTTGATTTTACCGTAACGTTTATATTCTTAAGTTAACGCTTATGTTATGTTTAATTTTCATTGTGAATGAGCCTTAAGCCATTGCAAGTGGAAGAAGATGCCTCTGTGAAGCACAGAATGAAGTGGAGTTATTGAGGACTTGAACTGTGTGCAGTGGCAGTTCTAAGTAGGCCTATATTTCTTCTAAATAAAATATTTATAATACTGTATATAAAATATAAACTAACTGTGGATACTTTCAAATAAGTTTAAAACATTTTTTGTAAAGAAAAAAGTATAAATAGTAGTCTGAAGTCATCTTTGTACTAGATCCGCCACTGAATTAATTTTTCTTTTATTTTTCAATAATATTGTATGAAATATATACTACAAATAAATTTAGTGTCAGATTCATGCAGTTTTGTTAGTAGCAACTGTAAAAAAATGCTGTAATGAACATTATAAAAAATTAAGATAATCATTAAAAGCAAACTCAGACATTTCCATATTATCTTGTCATATTTATAGGAAACAACTCAAATTTCCTGCCATTTAAAATAATAATTATGGTGTTAGTTATGTCTTTAAACGCTTAGTACAATTTAGACATTTTATGTAACATAGTTTGTTAGTAAATCATTTTTTTTTCATTTCCTGAAAAATTAACAAAGTTGGAAATGTCGGAGTTAGCATCTATGCGACTCAAATGTTTAATATAAAATGTTTTTTTTTTTCGAAAAGGAAACAAAAAAAACGATCAATATTGTACGTATTGTGACAGCGACGTGAGATTCGAACTCACGACCAGCGTCCCGCAAGAGAGAAGATCGCGCGGAACACTTTGGGATGGCGCGCGGCGGAGAGGGGAAAGGGCCAACGCGGCGAGAGAGTGGAGAGAGAGTGCGCGCGCATCTGGTGCTGGTAGAGAGGAGAGGGCTCTGGATTTTTCTGGAGTGCCATCTCTAGAGACGCGTGGAACTTTCGAGGCTACGTCGCTGTGGTTATAAATTAAGGACGCGAAGGAACGACAGTAGTTTTCAGTTATTCAGTCAGTGAGTAAGCCAGAGCAAGCAAGCCAGACTTGTGTGCCGGAGTTCGACTCGAGTGTGCGTCCGCATCTGCGTCAGCATCCGAAGGCCTGAGTTCGAGTGCAGTGGACCGCAGTTGGAGGGACCTGAGTTCGAGTGCAGTAGACCGCAGTTGGAGGGACCTGAGTTCGAGTGCAGTGAACTGTCTCTGAAGGTCTGTGGTTCGAGATACTGTGAACTCGAGTGGCTGAGATAGAAGAACTGTGAACTGAGAACTGATAGTTCTGATTTGTAAATAGTGCTTTGTAAATATTAGTTTAGATTAACAGTTCATTGTTGTTCGTACTAGTCCAAGTAAATTGTCATTGTCATCAGTGGAGTGCTATAACGAATACTGTGTTGCGTGAAAATCCAATTGTTGACGAGAGCGTTCAAGGCGAATTGTAGAAAGAAATCATTGTTGTGACGAATAAATTACATTGTTGTTACTAATAAAATTTACAGTATTAAACCTTTTTGTTTGAAATATCTCAAAGAATAACCTCTTGAAATTAATGACATTACTACTTACGGTTCACTATGTATGTACAGCGTATCAAAAATACGCGAATATAGTGTTAACAATAGAAAATTATTGGAGACTTGTTCTTACGAAAGAAGAAAGGAACGACAAAAAGTATAGGGTGATTAAAAAAGGTCTTTACAACTTTGAATGCTTATGAAAATTTATTGATAAGACTTGCATAATTTGTTTTAATGTCATTTGATAGCAGAACACATCAAGTTTACACATAAGCATTCAATGTGGTTCAATGTGACTGCCATTGGTCCTATGTTAAATATTCGACCTGAAGTCTCAATTTCTTCCAAACTCGACGCAGCATATCCGGCTTCACTTCTGCAACTGTAGTAATGTGTTGCACCGTCGTATATCGGTAATGCTTTCAAGTGTAAACGTCTCCGTAAGATGCTTCTTCTTCTTCTTGTTCCATAGCACTATAGCCCTGGGTGGGCTTTGGCTTCTCTCACAATCTTCGACCAATTACTTCTCTGCTGTGCCAATTCCTTCCATCTTCTAACTCCCTTACTCTTCAAATCCATTTCCACGTCTTGCAATCACCTTTTCCTTGGCTTTCCTTTTTTCCTGACTCCTATTGTTCCATTGTTCAACAGGTATTTTGCTGTCCTATCATTTTGCATCCTTTCTACATAACCCAGCCAACCAAATTTCAAGGATTTAATATGCCTCACCAGATCCTAGCTTTTTAATATCTGGTCAATCTCTAAGTTACTCCTAATCCTCCATATTCCATTCCCACATATTGGTCCATATATTCACCTGATAATTTTTCTTTCAAATCTTCGTAAAGCATTTATATCATATTTATTCATTGTCCAGGATTCAGTTGAGTACGCTACCACAGGTCAAATCAGGGATTTATAGAGTTTAAGTTTTGTTGCTTGCGTTAATAAGCTTGATTTTAAAAATCTTAAATTTGCAAAATGTTTCCCATTATATTCTGTTTTTTATTTCTTCTCTTATCGCTCCATTATTATTAATTCTAACTCCTAAATAAGTGAAATTATTAACACTTTAAAAAGTATAATTTCCCAATTTCTTATCATTCTATTTATTTTTCATCTCAGTAATACATTTGTCACGTGATTGTTGTTGTTTAATCAACTGTCCAAAGACAGGTCTGGATCTAACAAGTGATACCAAGAAGGCACCACTTATAAGGCAACTAGGCCAGGAGATAAAGGCCAATTCCTTTCCCCCTCCATTGCATACATCACAGACTAGCTACATATTACATTAGCCAGACTTCAGATGCATACAAACAATTGTTCTTCATATCGTAAAGTGAGATGTACTGCCTGATAGTAGATGTACATAAAAGAGTGACAAATTTAAATGATTTCGAAAACACACCACTGGCTTTTTCCCTGGAATTGCAAACATCACTTTAAAAAGTATAACTTTTAATACATAATAATAATAATAATAATAATAATAATAATAATAATAATAATAAATAATAATAATAAATAATAATAATAATAATAATAATAATAATAATTATTATTATTATTATTATTATTATTATTATTATGTGAATAAATTATTTATTATTGTGTTGCACTGTTTTGTTACTGAGAACCGATCCTGTTTTCAAACCCGGCCGTCAATTTCTCCCACCAGACGAGTTCAGTGGAGATCGCATCAATCCTACTGTAGGTTTGACAACGTCGCGCTTGCACTTCATTGGCTCTCGCGAAACGTCAGGAGATTTGGAATCCAGTGTAATTCGTTAGACGCTATCTAGAATGCAACATCGGCGATGGATCTAGCTCTACATTACATTGGTAATGAATGTTAATGAAGAATTTTTGCGATATCACAAGGGAACCGCAGTACCAAAGTGAAAACCGCCGTGGTGCCTTGACCACGGATTTGCCCAATACAAATTATAAATTCAGAGTGGATCACCCAGGACATGAACCTGGGTCCCCTAGTTTATAAGCTTAGCACGTTATGTCTGAGTCATCGTGATTCACCACAAAAATAATATAACATTGGTTTATGTTCTTCTCATAATTTTCTTAATTCCTGTAGAGATATGCACTTCCAGTTCTCCCCTCAATTATTTTTTTTTACAAAAGCAAACTATTTCCACTTGAAACCATTTCCTTTAATATTCTTCTCAACGCTGTCGCCTTCCACTTGAAATCAACTGTGTTGCAACTCGGGAAAAATCTTCTTGCTGCTTGGTACTACTTTTTGTGCAAATAAAAATCTTCAATTATGTAAAAATCTTCAATTATGTCTTTAATCACTATGCTGTCAAAACTTCTACGATTACATTTCGATAATCTGGACGCCTTCGCTTTATCCCCGATGTCTACAACACACTTCCTTCTTCTCTCAATCTTTTATTTAATTTCTTATTCGCTGCACTGTGCTTGCGGAAACATTATAGCACTTCCCTGCACTTTCAATAACGGTACGTTTTGTGACTGAAATACTAGGAGACTGTTGTTCTATTTCTTTATTCACATTCGTAGTTACAGTTCCTTCCTTTCTATGAATCGCTAGACCATACAGGAATATATGTTTTATTATGCTCGACCATGCCGAAATGTAGTAATTATACACCTGGTAGCAGACCTTTAATGCATGTCATTAAAGTACACCTACTCATTAAAGGTCAGGTCTTTCAGCCAATGACGACTCAGGTTACAACTGTTAAGCCAATGACAGGTCAGCTTTCTACCGTTATAAAACCGCAAGTATCGATTATTCTCGGATATGCAATCGAAAGAGAATTAGCGAAAAGTCACGGAGGCTGGAAATCCAATGCTGTCGCAGAAGGTTATGTTCTGTTACTATAATAATTATTAGCGTTAATTGTAAATAATATTCAAATAAATTCAATTTGTCATCTCGTTTTTCAATGTCTAATTTAATTTCAATGTTATCTCTGTAGGTTCTTATGGCCTAGCAAGGTCAATGTGGACATCTGTTCCTCGGAAAAAATCAATACTTTCGCGTCTGCGCACATCTCACAACATACGGAACATTGCTCAAGATCAGATATAAATAAAATTAATAATATCAAGTTAGAAATATGGTCGAGCATAAAAAGTCGTATGAAACTCGCCTATAATGGTAATTAAGAAGCTCGTATGAAAATTATGAAACTCGCTTGCGCTCGTTTCATAAATATCCATACTCACTTCTTAATTACCTTCATTATAGACTCGTTGCATAATGTACTATTATACATCTTGATTACACAACTTTCAACGCTGTATCACTTCGGAATATGTATGATAAGAACTTTCTTGTGTTAAATTTTAACGTACCTTGTTAACATATTTCGACCTATTTTGGGTCATCTTCAGAACTGTTCGTTGTTGGTCTTGGCGCCTTTTGTTTCCTGTGAGGGTGCGTTCGTAGTATAGAGTCAAAGAGTGTATGTGTTTTGAAATTGAGAATATCGTTGGGGTGTGTTTTCGTGTGTCTGTATATTTCATATTGTTCTAGTGTGTTGAGTTTCTGACTTTTGCTTGGATGTGCAGTATTTCCACACCACACCACAAAAAACAGAAGAATACAACACAAACACAAGAACACAAAAAATACATCACACTAACATACGAAAACAAAAACGTATATAAAATTGCAACCTCATTCAAGAAATTAAATTACAACATCGCATACAGAACAAATAACACTCTACAAAAACATCTCAACACACAAACAACACAAACAAACAAATACAAGCACACAGGCGTATACAAACTCAAATGTAACACCTACAATAACTTCTAAATAGGGCAGACAGGCAGATCATTTCAAATACGTTACAAAGAACACATCACAGCTATAACAAAATTACAAAACACTTCCACATATGCAGAACACATCACAAATGCCAACCACACCTACAGAGACATCAATACAGACATGGAAATATTGCACATCCAACCAAAAAGCCAGAAACTCAACACACTAGAACAAAATGAAATATGCAAACACACGAAAACACACCCCAACGATATTCTCAACACAAAACTCAATTTAAAAACACATACACTCTTTGACTCTACACTACGAACGCACCCTCACAGGAAACAAGAGGCCAAGACCAACAACGACCAGTTCTGAAGATGAACTACAATAGGTCGAAACATGTTAACAAGGTACGTTAAAATTTAACACAAGAAAGTTCTTATCATACATATTCCGAATATGTTTTTTAATTTGTTATTTCACGACTCTTAATCAACTGCTAATGATATCTAGCGTCTGAGTGATATGAAGGTGATAATGCCAGCGAGATGAGTTCAGAGTCCAGCGCCGAAAGTTGCTCAGCGTTTGCTCTTTGCTAAAGGGTTTAGGAAAATAAATGATGAATTCATCCGAATGACATGTGATTTTATCAACATTGAATGTCGGTTGAAGATGGCTATGCTGCACTTATCGAATTATTTTATAGGAGGCCGCACTGAACCTTTGCCTCTCGTCCAGAACGGCCCACAGCCGGAAGTCACTGTCTGAACATAAAAATCGCGTTTAAATAAAGCGGCGATTATTTCCCACTGCATCGGAAATCGTTGTCATGACAACGGAACCAGACTGTGTGACCGCACACACATGGAGTGATGTAAATAACGCCGAGCAAGTTAGCGCCTGGCGTCCGTTATGTATACATGCCCGTAATGCGTTACTACACACCTGCCACCACAGACTGTTCGCAAACACGGGATTACAGGTTTGGGGCATTCCTAATCTTCCGCTACCTCGTTCAACTTTTCCTCGTATATTCTTTGTCTCCTTTCTTCTTCAATCATCTGTCTCCTAAATTTCCTTCTTTTTAATTTAATTTTATCTCCTCCCTCTATATTTTTCTTCCCTATTTTTCTTCCCTCTTTTCTCTGCTTCCCTTACGCCAGTGACGTCAAAGCAAGCGTATTTTCTTGACCTTGACATCGTGCGCGGGCATCAAGCGCTAGGTATGGAAAGAGGAAGGATTATGTATATGAATGAGTAGTCTGTTGGATTAAGAAAACAGCGGTGTACAATTACATAGGCGGAGGGAGAACAGTTTCCTTGGAGGGAGGGGAGGCAAAACAAAACCATAGAATCCCCATATAAGGGGTTATTAGGGACATTATTTACCTCCTCCCCTCGTTATAGCTTGACCGTGGTACAGTATACCGGAATATGATTATTTAAAGGTATTTTCGAGGGCATGTTTCTTACAGTGTTACATCCACATCCGCGATGTTTCGGACCGAATTGTATAGGGCTTGAACTTTAGGTCTACTACAAATTATAATAGGGCATTACTTAAAACAATCTCCCTATTTTCTCTCTCGTACAGGAACACATGCATACATCAATAAAACTACTTAACAGTACTAACAGAAATTATTTTATATGAAGTTTACCTTCCTGAAGATACATGAAATATAAACTCTAATTATTTTATTCAATCTCGTCTTTAAGTTACACATTATACCGGGATCACTTTTATTTCTTCTGCATTGTTATGCAGTATGTTATTCATATTTCTCCAAGTGGTGGCCTGAACACCTGCAGACGTCTAATACATGAGTACAGGCTTTTACAAAAGAAACATTACACTGCTTCCATTCCTAAAATGAGGTATATAAATTCTTATACATTCAGAAATTAAAAATATATAGGCTATTATAATCCAGGCACATGATTTGAAGACATTAATTCATCAATTTAAGCAAAGAAACTTAATCCTAAACAAAAGCAAAAAAGATCTTTTGAATTCATTATTTTCTAACGATAATAGAAAAAAAAAGAGTTCAGACAAGTTTGGGGGGGGCAGTGCTCCCCGTGGACCCCAATATTCCTCCTATGTGTGCAAACTTCAAACGGAACGTGAAATTTTATGTCGTTATTTTTATACGGCTTCTTTCTGTTTGATATTATCTATATTATCTGTAAAACAATAGTACCAACACCAATTTCTTAATATTGCAGTTGTGTTTTAAACTTTAATAACATAATAAAGAGTTAAGAAGGAATATTCACATAAATTCTATAGTACTCGTAGTATACTGTACTAAGTGAATGAGACACATCATTCATAAAGAAAGTGATATTCCAAAGAAAGAGATTGCGTATGACATGATAAGTTGGAATTGATAACGATGGTATCTTTAGCCTTATAAAAGTAATCAATAAACTAATCAAAACAATATTACAGTACAAAGCAAAGTTATCTAGGTAGGGTAAACATTGGTAATTTCGTGGCAGTGGTTATTTCGTGATACGTATTCTTTGCTCTTTCGTGAACTAACCAATGGCGTTACGAGGTTCAAATTTCCGCCAAGGGATTGCATATGTTGTCCGGTTTCCAGAAACATACAGCTACGCTTTGTGTGACTATTGTAGTTGCTTTAGTGAGCTTTTATGTTTGGAGAGAGCAAGTTAGCGTCAACTTCTCAGCCGTACAAATTTTGTGGATGTTTGTAATTACATTACAGGTTTATTACTAAAGGTAAGCATATGATATTTGGTACAATGATTTATTATATCTTAATGAAATTTTAGGAAATGTTTTAGAATTTTAGATACAGCTGTAGTCGCCATATAAGCTTAGCTTTACTGATAGAAATCTTAGCTGTTTGAGGCGAAATTTTGTTGAGCATTAAGCGTTACATTTTATACTATTTTAAAAATTGTATTACAATACGAATTTTAGAAATATGAAGATAAGGTGTGATAACAAAAAAGAAAAGGGGGACGCAATGGGTTCAGTGTAGCTTCTGTTTGATTTGTTATCATGCCTAAGTGCCAATGATAAGTGCTAGATGACTTACTTGCGAGAATTGTGAAAGAAGATGAAACATGGCTCCACCATTTTGGACTGGAGACAGAGGCAGACAATGGAGTGGATTCATGAAAATTCACCAAAGAAATAGAAATTTAAAAGTGCACTTTCGGCAGGAAAAGTTATGGCTACTGTGTTTTTCGATTCAGAAGGACTCTTGCTTGTGCACATCATGCCACAGGGAACAACCATTAATTCTGACGCGTATGTGACAACTCTCAAGAAACTTCAACCTCGACTGAGTCGTGTTCGACGACATCGGGAGAAGCAGGATGTTCTGCTATTGCACGACAACGCACAGCCATATATCAGTCACAAGACCACAGATCAGATCAGAAAATTCGGATAGACAACACCGAAACACCCGCCTTACAGTCCTGAACTGGTACCATGCGATTACCATCTCTTTGGTAAACTGAAGGATCCCTTCGCGGAACGAGGTTAGAAGATGACTCCCTTGTGCACGCTGCTAAAGAGTGGCTCAGACGTGTTGGTCCAGACTTTTACCGTGCTGGTCTACAGGCCCTCGTTCCTAGGTTACGTAAGGTAGTTGAAAGGGACGGGGAGTATGTGGAAAAGTGACATATTGTTCCTAAAGGATGTATCTACATTCTGTAAAAATAGCAAAGCTGTAGGATAAAAATATAATTTTTAAACAAATGTTATGCATTACTTTTGGAGTTACCCTAGTAATATAGGCTATAGTAAAGTCCGTAATAAAAGTGTTCACCCTTTCAGGGCAAAGCAGATCCCTTTTCAATTTCAATTTTTACTTCGATTTCATTCTTATTATGTGTTGATATGTATTTCTATGTTTTCTTGCTATGAATATTAGCCGGAATTACTATGTTTGAAGTCTTGTAACAATAAATGAGAATTTCATTTAACTTTAATGAATTTTTCCACAATTCTTCTACCTCTCACGAAATTATCAATGTAATATCACGAAATTACCAAGGTTATCACGAAATAACCAACCTTTTAGCTTAAGTTGTGAAAGTGGTTTTTGGCACTTGTTCAAGAACGTGTCCAATCTTTTATGACTCCAGATTTGTACAGCAAATTATCGTCTTTTAGATGAAAAAATCGGAATAAGGATATATTTTCACATTTGCATTTTAAATTAATTTTCATGAAATTATCACGAAATTACCAATGTTTATCCTATATGTTTAAACTGTAAGTAATATTACGTAACAAAACTCTTATTGCATTATGCTTTTGAAGTGATATTGGTGCGCAAATTTATGTCATCAGAATATTCGATTATTTTCTCGAAATCTGCTGAAGCTATAGAGCCGACGTTTTTACAACACATGGACACATATCTTTCATTTATGATGTAACAGTAGTTGCTTTGTTAATTAATTTCCTTACAAACATTTTCCATGCGAAAATTTTCAAAATTTTCTATACACTGTCTTCAGTAATACGTATTTACGATATATTATACTTACAAAAACATTATTTCAATATCTGTAAGACTATTAATAAACATATATGACAATTTAATTTTTCTGTAAAAAAAATTTGGAAAATAATCCTTTTGAATATAAGAGCAAACTTGTGAAAAATGAGCATTAAAATTAAAACTTACATTCTTATAATGCAATTATACTTCTTTATCTATTGAGTCATTGCTGGCCATCCCTGTATATAGCTCGACCAAGCGGCATATACTACGTCTTTTGTCTGTCTCCTTCCTTTATGCTTTGAAGTGCTCAGGCTGTCCGGAGCTCTTAAGTGAGCGCTTGCGCCTATAGGGATTTTTTGACGTGACTGACTTACGTTAAACTATCAGTTTATTTGATAATTATTTAATTTTCAGTCTGTAATTTTTTAAATGTAAATATTCGACCTTGGAGAAATGTGTAATTGTAAGAAGTTTCTAAAATTGACGCTTTCGTTATTGTGTCAGCCGATAAATGGCAGTTTAGAAATTAAATGTGTATAAAAGGAAATATGGCGTTATACGGTGGTAAGTAAAGAGCGCAAAATGGGATACGTATTGAGAGAATACAAGTTTACTACACAGAGTGCTTTAATGGCGTCACGAGTTTGGATGGAGCTGTACCTCTTTAGTACACTGACATTACGCTTACAATTCACTGGTAGTGGACGTGATTTCGTAGCATTTATTTACCATTCTTCAACAGTTCTCTGCTTACTGTCGTACTTCTACACTTGCTGGCATATTCCTTAAATTCCTAATTAGTTTTTCACGTTCATCCACACGTCTTCGCATCTTTATTCTCATATCTGCACTACGTATACAGCATTTCTTTACTTCCCACCGTAATTCTTGTCATTCTTCCGTACTTCTTTATTTAATTTCGTAGTATTTATTTAGTTTCATGGTAAGATATGTTGAACGCAAATAAGTCTCGGTATTTGAAGCTGCAATTATTTGTTGAAGAGTTCGAACCTCAACACCTCACTACGGAAAATTTATCAAGAGGAGAATACTTTTATTATACCTACCTGTAAGTCTAGTTTCCTTAATTTTATATTCTTTTGTTCCGTAATTTTAAGAATTTATATTGAACATTGCGTTACGAAATACGAGTATACTAAAATAATGATATATCGGTAGATATCATATTTTACATTCGCCTCTGTCACATCATGCGCTGTAGAGAATTTTTTTTCAGTACAACCAAAGCCACCGTTTTTGGCGAGTGAAATAAGTAATGGGAACGTTAAGAGCGAGTATTTTATCTTTGCCATAGTCTGTAAGCGAGAAAACTGACAATGTGATTGGCAGATTGCTGAGGTGACTTGTGTCTAGAAGGTGGTGCCACTCTCAGCTGAATTGGTAATAGATGCCACTGATTGGGCACTGTACACAAGGACATACCCCAGAAACTCAAGTGAGAGTATCTTGCCTTTGCCGCAGTGTGTGGACGATAAGACTTACGACTGTGATTGGCCGATTGCTGACGTGACGTGTATTTGGGTGGTCGCATTCTCAGATGCACTGACTCACTGACTGGGCTTGTACTGAAGGACACGCGTCGAAAACGCTGGTTCTGGCTTTATAAAAATTGCCTAATTGAATATCATAAGAGGATCACCTCTCCATTCCTGATGAAATATATTGTTATTCACTGCAAAAAACTGAACCATGAAGGAGGGGAAAGTAGTACAATGTAAGATAATATATATTTTCCATAAGTGGTTAACTGTATAAATTCATTCATTCATTCATTCATTCATTCATTAATTCATTCATTTTATTCCATAGATCTTACATGAACAATGAAGCTTTAAGATGTGGAAGAAGTCTAAATTTTACAATATTACAATTACAGTTTTTACAAATTTTTATAGTTTTACAATTTAGTGATTTTCTACAATTTTTACAATTTTGTGCAATTTTTTACAATATTTTGGCGAGATGTAATGAGATGAGGTGAGGTCCGAGGATTCGCCAAAATATTACCCGGCATTTGCCTTGGTTGCGAATATGTCTACTATAACGTTGTAGTTGCTTAAAAATGGCTTTTAGAGAACCAGGAGGTTCGTTGCCGCCCTCACATAAAAGCCCACCATCAGTCTCTATCCTGAGAAAGATTAATCCAGTTCCCACCGTCATATCCCACCTCCCTCAAATCCACTTTAATATTATCCTCCCATCTACGTCTCGGCCTCAACACACTAAATTGTACTACATATTGTAAATAAATTTAGTAACTTAATGTGAAATGTTACCTCTGATTGAGGTTCTGGCTGGTAAGTACATCTATTATCAGGCAGTACATCTCACTTGACGATATGTGTCAGAGGAAGAACAGTTGTTTGTATGCATCTGAAATCATATGTAGCTAGTCGACGATGTATGCAATGGAGGGGGAAGGGAACTGGCCATCCTAACCCATTATTTCCTGGCCTAGTTGCCTCTTAAGTGGTGCCATGTTGGTATCACTTGTGGGGTTCAGACCTGTCTTCGGACAGTTGACTAAACAACAACAATGTGAAATGTAAGCAATAAGTGGTTCCATATTTTAAAGCGCATTCACAAAACACTATAAACATGTAGCTCAAACAACTGTGCCGCCAAGTTTAGTTGTGATTCTGGCTGTATGAGGACAGCAAGCTGCACTGTCTTACGTGCTGCTTATGGTCATACCTATAATCGATGTTGCCATTAACCTTGCGGTTTACAAATCCCAAATCTGCTCTCTAGTTATAAGATAACAAATGAAGTGCAAGTGTAAGTGCAAGCTAATCGAATCCAATGCAAGAGGGGTTGGGTACTCGAAATTTTAAAAAGTGGAAGAAGCCATTACACTAAATACTCGTATATCTATTGTGCATATATTTCACATTTCCAATTTAGTATGATATTCTCATAAGGATGTTCCTTCCTTAGATTTTAAAAATCGGCATTTAGCACATTTAGAAAGTAAGATCTTCAATTATACTCGATACTCTTCAGAATTAAAAACAAAATAAATAAATATTTGAAAAGGAATTTATAGGCCTAAACAGTGAATTTAAATTTGTGTGCTTCATTTTTAATTCACCTAACATCAACGAATTGTTTCATTTTTTAAATTCTGAAGAGTATTGAGTGTAATATTGTGTTAAATTTAACACTGATTTATCGTCTATCACTGCAAAAATATTTAAAACGATTACTGTCCATATTTACGGCTCAAGAAGTTTCAATTCTGCCGTGCGTAGGAGCTATACACTCATTTTCACTTCTCTTTCTCTCAAATTTATTCCAGAAGTGTAAGTTACAGCATAATATTTAGAGGCATGTACTATGAGTGGGAAGAAAATTATTAATTTAACTCTCTCTCCAGTTACACGGTCTACTCGGAATAGAGTAGAGGATGTTATGAAGATATGGTAACACAGTAATGCTAAATAAATTCGAAATATTCAGAGAAATCTGCCTTACACGCGTATTTACAGTACAGAGTAGGCTACGTCTTAGAGAATTTGCAGAGATTTGAATCTTGATGAGTGGGTGACACACGTTCATGAAGTCTAGAAGCAGAGTTTATAACCGTTCCGACTTCTGTTAATTAGGAAAGTAATGGCAACAGATGTGAGGAAGTGCCAGACTTGCAACTCTGGTATCACTTAATGGGACATATTTTCATCAAAATGAGCAGCAACAATGGGCGCGTCAGTTGCTAGGCAACTAAACCACTCCTTCCCAATTTGCAGCTACGAAACATTCTCACCTCGTGAGTTTTCTTATATAATTAGCGAAACTAGTCTGACAAGATGTAAGGCAGCTTCTTTCTAACCTCTTTATCTCCTCTTCGCTTCTGCTACTTACAAATAATGGAGGAAAGTACAAGTTTTAGAGTACAAAGTAAGAACACAAACTTCACACACATCACACGGCTATGTAGAGGTGAGAAACTTTGTGGAAGATGAGAAAAACAATAATTAAAATATTAAAGTTACTTCTATGAATGTAATTGCCGCGTCTGTGGCTCACAGCTAGATCGTAGGTCTTTTATCTGGGTGGCGCGGGTTCGATCTTGACCCAGATAATGATGAAATTATTTCTGGTGCGCATAACACGTTATAGAAGGTCTTTCTCGGGATACTCCCGTTTCCATATTTAATTTCACCAACAATGTCCACCTTTCCCCTCATTTAATTTACAATGGTTAAAAATGAACTACGGATAGAACGGGTTGTCGATGCTGATGTATGATTATGTAAGAAATGTATGGAATTAAAACAAGGTGACGCTGTCTTGCCAATCTTATTTACTCTAGCATTAGAGAAGATAGTACGACAGTTAGACTTAATACCAGCTGGAATAAACCTGGGTGGACAACATAGCATTTTTGCATTTGCTGATGATTTATTATTAATAAGAAGAAATGAGCTTGAAATAAGACAGCCATTTATTGAATTAATGGAAAAAGCTCAAAACATTGGATTAAACATTAACGAGAGTAAAACAAAATAAATGGTAATCACTAGAACAAAAAGGATTTCCAATAGTCTTAAAATAAAAAAAAAAACAATTTTGAAACAGTCAATCAGTTCTAATATCTTGGTGTTTTGGTAGACATTTCTAATGACAGAAAACATGAAATACTTAACAGACTACATAATGCAAACAAAACTTTTTATGCTGTTCACAAATTATTATCTTCCCGTTTCTTAACCAGAAATTTAAAAATGATTTTGTACAAAATACTAATCCAACCTATACTATTATATGGATCGGAAACATGGAGCTTAACTAAAAAAGAAAAACACACATTAATGGTTTCTGAAAACAAAGTGTTGAGGAAAATGTTGGTCCAATTTTTTACCCACTTGAAAACAAGTGGAAAATTCGACATAATAATGATATTAACAAACTTTATAATCAACCGTCGATTTTAGATGTAATACGGACCAGAAGATTAAATTGGGCAGGACATTTTATACGTATGGATGACTGCAGCAGCGCAAAACAAATATATATGAACCTTTAACAATAGAAAGCCAATAGATGGAAAGATAAAATTCAGAAGGAATGGATGGAAATTGGAACTAGCAAAAGACAGAACAGAGTGGAAGCGTTTTGTGAAATCGACATGGAGCCAACATGCTCCATAATGTCCTTTGATTGATTGATTGATTGATTGATTCAAGGGTTGGGGCTCTGGGATACTCGTCTTAGGATGGGACCTGGATGTTTCAGGGCTGAGATATGATAGCCGCCTCTCAGCATAGAATTCAAGAATGCTTCCCCGGGCCACCTGACGTACTTAGATAATCACCTCATATAGGAAGCACAATGGGCCAATGTGAATCTAAGTGCATGGACGAATCCTAAGTCCGGTCCTAGAAAAGCAAGCCACCCATGGTTGTAATTTGCTGAAACTTAAATCGAGCCATTTTTCATGTTAAAAACAATGAAACGGTACATGGAAAAGAGAAAGAAAAATAGAAATAAATGCAAGGAGGAACAAGGAAGCTGAAAACGAAGCAGACGAGGAAAATGAGTTGGAAGGAAACTGCGAAAGAAAAATAACAAAAAAGAGGTAAAATACGAGAAGAATGAAAGAGAAAAGAAAAACAAGTAAGAAGTGGAATATGGGGAAAAAAGAAGTGAACAATGAAGCAGAGAAGAAAGAGAAAATAAAATTTAAACTAGTTATAAAGAGAAAAAGATTTGACATAAAAAGAGGGAGGAAGAAACAGATGATGAAAAAACTAGTTCAGAGAGAGATGACTGTTACAGTTTTTGTGCAATGGCAGTGCCCTTAACTTGCCGTTATTGCCCTCGACTCCTCATAGATTTCGCTAGTGTCAAAAAGCGTAGAGCAGTTAGTAAGTCAGATAATATCCAGGGTGCAGCACACAGGGATTGGATCTACAATATACCATTATGATATAGGAAAATTTTATGTACAACACAGAAAAAGAAGAGTATCCAGAGAAAAGCGCGGTATTGCCCAAAATAAGATCAGTATAATAAGATATTATTTCTTCTCGGTTCACGCCAACTCGTGTGTTCCTTTTGATTTGTCTTAATTTGAGACAACTGACAGCTTCACTCCACTAAATATATACTGTTCCAAGTTTAAAAGTAGGATTTGGACTAGTACAGGTTGATTTCACTGCTTGCAATAATGGCTGTATTTTGACGGGTTGAATAAGGCGCAAGCCCAACTCCTGCAAGACGGAGAAATAGATGGTGGCGGGGTTAATTTGCGTGGCGCTAGCATCAGTCACTTGGGTTCTCAATGCCGTACCGCCCAGTCACGGCCCAGTGAAGTCCGCGCCTGATGGATGCAGCCACCACCACACCACTCGTTGCTGGGACTCAAGCTGAATTTGTTTCTTTGTGAAAAGTTCGGAAATTTTTCCTCAGAACCTCGATAGTTTTACCATTATTTATCTAAGTATAGAGAAGAAAGTGAATTAATATTATTTTCCTTTTTAAGACATGAATCATTCAAGTAATAAGACCAAATTGTTTTTTTCCAATGCCACCAGGTTGTCATTCAACATTTCTGGTTTCTCTGGCAATGGCTTATTTGTAACTCACTTCTGAGGTTGGGGCGCGAAGTTACGCTGCCCCGAATAAGATCAAATTGTAAAATTATGAATTTCTAACATTATCCTATTGAATTTTACTGGTGTTTTGTCGTTGATATTGTGGAATAATTAAAGTTACAAAACATGCTTAGTAATTTATATCCACTAAAAGTAAGGATTCAGAGTAAACTACTAGGGCATTCTAAAAGTAATGGCAACATAGTTGCTGTTTCCACTAAATTTATTTAGGTTACTTTTGGTATTACATACTTAAAATATAGTCCTCTACCATGTTAGAAAAAAATATAGAACCTCGGAAAAAGACCCTTTTGCAACATTACCCGTTAAAAAAAAAATCCCATGCCTGATCGAGATTTCAACTCACATCATCTGTGTAACAGGCTGTTAAAATATTATTTCGTAATGGCTGGTTCACAATAAACCGGAAACTATTGTGAATGCTCACATTTAAATACATTTATTTTAACATTTTTTCCGTTCTTGTTCTCGTCGTTTTCGTTCCCGGTTTATTGTGAACCGGGCTTAACTGGTATTCCAGATGAACCGGAACAGACGAAGCAATTCGTGAAGAATAATAATATTTCCCATCTCTACTATATAACAATTTACATCTCATATACTCTGCTGTCCTTCTAACCAGCTGGAAATTTATTTTGACTCCCCTAATGAGACTACAGTATAGATAGCACACGTACAGCGGGTTGAGAATTACTGCCTTACCAATTCCCTTTGTGGTTCTCGTCTATGTATAATTTAATGGAACCATTAGGTAAATTCTGTTCTAACCACTTCCCAATTACGAGCAATTCAGAAATTTGAGAACATGGCTAACCAAGCAAAACTCGAAAATATTAAATTTTAACGGACACACGCGAAGGTTTCGTTACAGCTCTAATTAATTAAATTTTAATAGCGAATCAAATTTCAAGCTTAGTTAATTCTCAGTTCGGGTGTATTTCACGTGCATGGGGAGCGATTTTTAAGTAATTCCAAGATACACAAATTTATGTGATGATCAGGAAATCCACACTAATTACACATTTGTTTCACTCTACGTGACCCTTAAGCGAGTTGAAGAACTAGTCACAATAAGAAAATTGATGAATAAAGTGAATTACAAATAATAATAGGATTCAAATACAATTGCCAAAATTGAAACAAGGTCATACAAATGGACAAATCACTCCTAGTTGAGTGTTAGAGAAGACCCTATGGCTTAACTCTCCAGGTTAAATAAAACATTATTATTATTATTATTATTATTATTATTATTATTATTATTACGTATTTCTATTTGCTGATGACTTGATTATTATTCAAAATGAAGAAGAAGCCTTAAAAAGATAAATTTTTTAATTAAGTCAGATTTGCAAAGAATACAATATGAAGATCTCTACAAGAAAGACAGAAGTTATGCTTTCCGAGCCACTGAACCTGTAAGAACAAATGCAGTAATTAATAATGAATTTATGGAACAAGACACTCATTTTAGCTACGTTGGGAATGATATCAGTTATGACAAAGACTATGACATAGATTATAAAGTTCACACCTGTGGAGTAACGATCAGCGCATCTGGCCGCGAAACCAGATGGCCCGGGTTCGAATCCCGATTGGGGCAAGTTACCTGGTTGAGGTTTTTTCCGGGGTTTTCCCTCAACCCAATATGAGCAAATGCTGGGTAACTTTCGGTGCTGGACCCCGGACTCATTTCACCGGCATTATCACCTTCATTTCATTCAGACGCTAAATAACCTAGATACAGCGTCGTAAAATAACCCAATAAAATAAAAATAGATTATAAACTACATAAGTTTCAGATGATCTGCGGAACAATTAATCGAACCCTTAGAAATACGTGTAAAACAAGCAGAGAGACAAAATTGAAGTTTTATAAAGTCATGGCAGCGCCAATATTAACTTATGGGAGTGAACTGTGGACAACAACAAGAAAACAAGAGAGTAGAATGCAGGCGTCGGAAATGAAATTCCTTCGACAAGTTAAAGGTTGTACAAGACTAGATCGTATAAGGAATGATATACGACATGACTTAACATCTATGTATAGTATGAGTGACCAAAAATATTATAAACTTATGTGGAAAGAACAACTAGAGAGAATGCTAGACGCGGGGCTGCTCAAGAAAATATGGAAATATCGACCTACAGGAAGGAGATCTATCGGCAGACCCAGAAGGAGATGGATGGAAGGACTTTGAAGGTGAAACAGGTATATTGCCTAATCCATGAAGTCGAGAAGATTATTACTTACTTACTTACTGGCTTACCCGGAGGTTCATTGCCGCCCTCACATCAGCCCGCCACTGGTCCCTATCCTGAGCAAGATTAATACAGTCTCTATCATCATATCTCACCTCCCTCAAATCCATTTTAATATTATCTTCCCATCTACGTCTCGGCCTCCCTAAAGGTCTTTTTCCCTCCGGCCTCCCAACTAACACTCTATATGCATTTCTGGATTCACCCATACGTGCTACATGCCCTGCCCATCTCAGACGTCTGGATTTAATGTTCCTAATTATGTCAGGTGAACAATACAATGCGTGCAGTTCTGCGTTGTGTAACTTTCTCCTTTCTCCTGTAACTTCATCCCTCTTAGCCCCAAATATTTTCCTAAGCACCTTATTCTCAAACACCCTTAATCTATGTTCCTCTCTCAAAGTGAGAGTCCAAGTTTCACAACCATAAAGAATAACCGGTAATATAACTGTTTTATAAATTCTAACTTTCAGATTTTTGGACAGCAGACTGGATGATAAAAGTTTCTCAACCGAATAATAACAGGCATTTCCCATATTTATTCTGTGTTTAATTTCTTCCCGAGTATCACATATATTTGTTACTGTTGCTCCCAGATATTTGAATTTCTCCACTTCTTCAAAAGATAAATTTCCAATTTTTATATTTCCATTTCGTACAATATTCTCGTCACGAGACATAATCATATACTTTGTCTTTTCGGGATTTACTTCCAAACCTATCGCTTTACTTGCCGAGATTATTATTATTATTATTATTATTATTATTATTATTATTACCATTATACGGAGTGTTTCAGAAATACTTTGACAAACCTTGAGGGGGGGATGTTCCTCATAACAAAACAAGAAAAAAAGTTTATATAAACATATGTCCGAAAATCCTTAGTTTTTTAGTTATTAATGAAAAAACATAATGAAACATTTGTTAGATCCTATTGTCAGCTTGGTAGTAACTGTTGCAACTTCAATCAATTCAGAAACTCATAACAATGCAAGTTTACGTTCAACGCGTTTCGAGGTACAAGCCAACAACTTAAGTTTGTAACCGATAATAATTCATGCAAATCTAGTCTTTCAGTTGAAGCTCCCTGTAAAGCAGATTTGAATAATTTCAAGGGAAAAATTGTTCCGGGGCCGGGTATTGATCCCGGAACAATTTTTCCCTTGAAATTATTCAAATCTGCTTTACAGGGAGCTTCACCTGAAAGACTAGATTTGCATAATATATACGTTGCTGTGTACGTTAACAGAAAACCACAATTCCAAGTCACACAGAGATTGTGTGCACTCGTTGTGGGTCTCTGGCGTTTCGTCAGCCCACGCGAGTTGTGTGGATATAAAGGGAAAAGTTGAGACGGTGTCGGGTGGAGTTCCCGGGTAGCTCAGTGGTAGCGCTGGTACGTTCAACCAGAGGTCCCGGGATCGATACCCGGCCCCGGAACAATTTTTCCCTTTAAATTATTCAAATCTGCTTTACAGGGAGCTTCACCTGAAAGACTAGATTTGCATAATATATACGTTACTGTGTACGTTAACAGAAAACCACAATTCCAAGTCACACAGAAATTGTGTGCACTCGTTGTGGGTCTCTGGCGTTTCGTCAGCCCACGCGAGTTGTGTGGATATAAAGGGAAAAGTTGACACGGTGTCGGGTGGAGTTCCCGGGTAGCTCAGTGGTAGAGCGCTGGTACGTTCAACCAGAGGTCCCGGGATCGATACCCGGCCCCGGAACAATTTTTCCCTTGAAATTATTCGATAATAATTCATTTTGTTAGATAATCGAATGATGTTATCGATACAAGTCTGCTCATGCACCCATTGTATCCTAGATGGCTGTGTGTTGCCAAAGAGACTTATTTATTACAGTTATTTGTCATTTGAACATTTGTTATGAGTTTCTGAATTGATTAAAGTTGCAACACTTGCTACCAAGCTGACGATATCTAACATATGTTTCATTATGTTCTTTCATTAATAACTAAAAAAAAAAAAAAAACTAAGAATTTTCGGACATATGTTTATATGAACTTTTTCTTGTTTTGGTGTGAGGAAAAGTTTTGTCAAAGTATTTCCGAAACACTCTGTATAAGAATCACTGAAGTAGGAGAGCAATATTATTATATGAGTGTGTGCTCTGAGAAACAAAGTATCTCACGAGAAAATAAGCATAGAATTTATGTATCTCTTTTGTTGAGAGTATCGTAATGATAGTATACAGTTGTGAAGTTTGATGAATAAAGAAAAACAAAATCGGAGTAAATTCTTAAGGTGACCGAAAGTGACTTTTGGAGGAGAGCGGCGAGTCGAGAATCAGACATCTCAGGCAGAGAATTAGAAATGAAGTAATTTGATAAATTATGTGAGTAAAAAAATTATAGTTTATATTAGAACAACACAAATTAGATGATAAGAACTTTTACAGCGAATGGGAGACAAGACGTTGATAAATTAAGCATTCTTATGGAAACACAAAGCAAAGCGGAAAAGGGGAAAGGTCGAGAGAAAGCTGAATGGTTGAAATTAAAAGTGAAATGAAAGCAAATAGATGAGAAGGACATCGATCGAAAGATAGGGGACAATACGACTGGGACTCTGAAGATGACATAGGGTGTTCGAACTGAAAATATGTATATATTAAAATGGATAGGCCGTGTGAACAGAGCTTCAGAAGAAGAATATTAAACGTATGTTTGAGCAATATAGGATA
The DNA here is from genome assembly GCF_040183065.1 of Periplaneta americana. NCBI lineage: Eukaryota > Metazoa > Arthropoda > Insecta > Blattodea > Blattidae > Periplaneta > Periplaneta americana. Next base: position 54,717,434 of record NC_091133.1, read on the forward strand.
TAAATATGACTTTCAGGAAGATCCACACTAATTTTCAACGAAAATTTAGAACACAAATCAATCAATCAATCAATCAATGATAGGCAGATACAAACTAAGGTGCAACGAAATTTAAATCAAATTAATCAATGAGTATCAATCAATCAATCAATGATAGGCAGAATGGAAACTAAGGTGCAACGAAATTTAAATCAATCAATCAACATAAAGATAAATTTTTGGTCCTACAGAATATATATGTTATGGGAACATTATTAGAGAAGAAAAATTCGTTCCGGCGAGGGGAACTAACCCTGGTCCTTGGTTCAACGTACCAAGTGCTGTAACCATTGAGCCACGCCGACGTTCAATCCACAGCACCGGATCGAATCCCTTTCCTCTAGTGTTAATAATTATTGTTACCATAATAGATATATTCTGTACAACCTAAAATTAATCTTTATGTAGATTCTTCGCCCAATAGTGCATATTACTGTGGAATCCCAGCCACCAAGTCACTCATTTGAGTGCGCTCCTTGTATAATGGCAGTTGACATAATATATGTCAACATATATGTCGAACTTGGAGTCAGGCAACAAAGGGAAAAACCTAGAGGACAGGGATTAAACGTCGGTGTAGCTCACTGGTTAGAGCACTTGGTACGTAGAACCAAAGACCCGAGTTCGATCCCCGGCGCCGGAACGAATTTTTCTCCTCTAGTAATCATAATCAATCAATCAGCCAGTCAAGCCAGACTAAAGTGCAACGAAAATTTAGATCAATCTATCAATTAATCCAAAGTAGGTCTACAACGAAAATTTATATCAATCAATCAATGAGTAATGAGCTGTTCAATCGATTGATCAATCAATCAACCAATCCAGAATAAAGTACAATACAAATTTAGACCAATTAGTCAATCAATCAAAGAGTGAGGTAGGCTATATTAAAAATCCAGTTCATCAATCAATCAGTTATAGGAAGATCCAGATTAGAGTACATTGAAAGTCTAGATAAATAAACCAATAAATACAGCAATAATTCAATCAATTAATGATTGGCAAAGCCAGACTAAGGTACATCAAAATTCTAGATCGATTGATAGATCTATTAATGAGTAATACAAAATCTAGACTAAGATACAACAAAAATGTATATCAATGGATCAATGAGCATACTTAGCTAACATTAATTATTTCGAGGAACGACAACCCAAGAAGGGCCAAGGCCGACCAGCCAACAGCTGGCCTTACGTCCTCATGCCTCAGCAGAGGTGAACTAATAGCTTACAGAGTAAGTAACAAACTGATATGTGGAAGAGCTTACCGAAAGGTACATACGTATTTGCTTGAATAATTTATTACACATGCCTTAAATAAAAAATCGCTTTGTCGATCAGAATTGAATTCAAATCGCTAACATTTTGTAATACTGCATATTTAATGATGCGAGATAAACTTTGTTCACAAACAATCCGTTGTTATGGGCAATATGCCAACACCACAAACCTCGTTTAAATAAATATTTGATATTAGCGTAACAATAACAGTAACATTCAAATGGACTGTAAAGAACTTTCACATAAAACTGAAATTATCAGCTGATTCATCAAAGCGCTGCAATCAGTCTCGTTCATCTCAATTGGATTCAATTGTGAAGTGGGGGTCACAAATTCGTGTTCGTTATCTCCACCCATCTACAAAATGTCTCGTTAATTTTAATTTGTTCCTTGCGCAATTTTATTCTGTTGCATTTTATACCTGAAATTAATGTAATGTTTGAAATTATTATTAATATTGTTTTTGAATATAATATAGAAGTAACTATAATTATATAGGATGGGTTAAAAGTCGCTTTCTCCAAACACTTACTTACATTTAATTACATTCAATTTACATTTGACTATACATTCCTTTACAGATTTTGTTCTCGATACACAATTGACAACGTTTAGACATTGATTTACAGATGGCAGAACTTAACTCATAATTTTCATCGTGTTCGATCATCTATTGCAACTGATGCAGATCCTACGATTTCTGAGCAAAAACATCATTTTTCAGGACATCTTTCAGCGAAGAATCACTTTTTGTCAGGTTGCACGATCTGGGTGGTCATTTTGTTGTGCCACGATGGCCAATCCATTCATGGAAACTGATTCAAGAAGTCCCAATTCCTGAGAGGTGGTGCTCCATCTTGTTGCCATATCAAATGCATATCGGCAAAACGAGGACTGTTTTCAAGACATGACAATGGAAAACCAGTTGATGCACGAACATGGTTGCCAACCCACCACTTATTATACCAACTATTCGTTTGTTCAAGTTCTGACATCTTATGTGTGTACAAGTAAGAAATCTGAGAACGATTATTGGGGAAAGCGACTTTTGACCCACCTTGTATTTTCTTGTAAAAAAATATCTTCTGGGTAACGAACTAAATTCGTGAACCGAGGCTAAGTTCGGGAGTGGGATCGAATCCCACTTGGAATTATTACCTTTCAGGGGATTTTGATTCGGAATACATCTTTCTCCGCGCCCTTTATGGGCACCCACTCCGGGAACCGTGATGAAAGAAAAAAATAGCAGATTTTCAAATGTTTATTATAACAACACACTAAGTGCTAATGTTATTAGTAGTCAGGACATCAGCCTATGCAACTTGAACCATGCCTAATGACGTCATCCCCCTCGCTAAGGATATATGTATAAAATTAGCCTATCCTTGCCGCGAGATATCTTTCAGTAATATCTCGGCATCGAGAGCAGTCACAGACCTGTGCGACCACTCGTTTGATTTGTAATCGCGAGTTCTGCAATGTTAAAGTGATATTAAATACGTACGATACACTTTGACTGAACCACAGTGAAAAATTTGTTGCGTCCCCGCAAAATAAATTCTACAGCAATACGATGAACCGGTATAGTGGAAAATTACGCGTAGGATTATTCCACTCATAATTCATCTAGTCTGCAAAAATAGTGATTAGGCTACCGTCAAGTTCTAAGGGTTAGTGTGCAGATTTGCCTTGGATTGACTTTTACGAGGGCCGGCACACAGCACGGAGCCTTGCCTTAGACTTAGGCCTACCTTTGGATATAGGGTGAACAGTATCATCATTCTTCATGCATAAGGCAACGTTACCTGTAGCAGTCTACATTACCTTTCTGTCAATCGTTTTCTTGGACGTCCAATGTCTCTTCTACCAATCGATCTGTAGCTCAAACACCGATGTGATAGCCTAGTAGGTTGCATTCTTTGTACATGGAAAAATCAGTTATACCTGTATTGCTTTACTCTCTCGTTTATCTCAAATATCTCAAATTCTTCTTGCATATTTGTATTCCCTTAGTGATTTCTTCTTCTGTAGTCTGCAATATTTCTTAGGAACCTCATTTCACTTGATTCAAGGCTAGCTTTGTCGTTTTCATTTAAAACTCAAATCTGGCTACCATACAATAACTTTGGAACAGACATTGTTTTATAAATCTTCAGTATAGTATCCTTTATAACTTTTTTTTTTTAGGTATCTACATATCGTGTCGTTAATAGAGTTGAATTTTTCTGTGTTTTCGTTTTGGTCAAGATTAGCCATATGACATACTTTAAGAATTAAGAATTAGCCACAAAATCCTGTGAAGGGCAAGGGCCTCCTGACTATGCAGATGGCTTCTCAAGCAGTTCCGGTTAGCCATTCCGGGAAAGATGGTCACTTTTATAATGTAATAGTTTTAAGATGCTATCTGGGTTAACACTGAAGGGTCCACTGTTCACTAGTCACTGTTTGGGTTGCAAGTCACTTTGTCATTAGTTTCCATTGTTGTCGGTCTTTCGCTGTTCTGCCGAATCTTGCTCAAAGTTCGTCTGCCCACCTTGTCTTCTGTCTTCCAGCGTTGCGTTTGCCAATCCTTGTGTCCTACGTCGTAAGGACGTGAGTCCACCGGTTCGCGTTGAGTCGCATCACGTGTCCTGTCCATTTCTTCTTCAGATTGTCGGCCGTTTCTGCTGCGTTTTTGAGATGCGTTTGGCTCCTTATGTCTTCGTTGCATAGTCTGTGTCTGAGTGTGATGTTCAGCATCTTCCTCTCCATTTTTCGTTGGCACTTTCTCGGCATACTAGTACATCGTAAATATGTAAACTATGTACACTCTATATATAATTATATCCGATAATGGTTCAAACCCGATAGGTTGCCTGAGTGGCATTTGAGAATCCGATGCTGACAGGTGGGCCATCCTGCCTCAATCCTGACAAGATCCAGGTTCAATTGTCAGACGAGTACTTTGTAAGCCCCAGGGCCCGGATTCTCAAGCCTTTCCTATACCAGAGTCAGAAATTCGCACTACCCTCAAGACTTCATATCAGATGATAGAAGAAATAAGGGGAAGATGACGAATATTAGTGGAATAATAGACGGAAACGGGAGTTTCCCGAGAAAACCAGCACCTCCTGGATGGAAGTCAAGCGCATTAGCATTTGAGCCACAGTTGCAGCTGCTAGCCGTCCTTCAAAGTTGCACTCGGATGTTGGCTCGAATTTCACTTGGATCATTATCTGAATTGAGTTTCTCCGAGGTTTTCCCAAGTTAGGGCTAATGTTAGTCCATCCCATGCAGAATCCTCAGTCCCATCTCGACACCCCAGTTTGATTTGTTATAAAACCGAGCAGATGATAGAGGTCATTAAACAGACAAAGAAAAATATCCCAAGGAGGAAGTATGTATAGCAGGGCTGGGCACCCAAGCTGCGCGGTGTTCGGCGGGGAAGAAAGAGTTGAAGAGAAGTCATATGGCTCCCCGTGAGAGAGTAGAATCCGCTCTTGGTGCCCAGCCCTAATCTATAGGATCCAGATACGAGGGATCACTGCTTAATGAACAACAATAATTATGAATAACACTGCACTTCTATATCTCATTACTTATTCATATTCAGCTCAAATATGATGGCATACATTAAGCTACTACTGTGTGCCGGATGGCGCAATTATTTGAATAGCATTACTCTATTAATTTTTTATATCATCGGATTAAATTGAATGTTGCACAATTCAATGATAGCTTAGGTAATAAATCTGTAAACACATTTGATTTATCTACATAAATGTAACAAAAAAAACATCAATACAAATGAAATATTCAACGTGTCTGTCATTTTATTATTAGTAATTTGTCCACTCACAAAAGCGAACAATTACATTTATTACAGATGTGTAGGCGAGCATGACTGTCATGTTTATCGTTCTTGTGATAAGTTAAAACTTATAAACTGACCACATTACAATATCACGAATTTCTAATACTAGATACCGTCAAAATAACTCATTCTGGTGAATATTTCACCCGACTTTAAAATGTTCTCTAGTCAAGAGATATTTAAGAAATTATACCTTGTTCAGAAATACTATTACAGCAGGATGGCCAGACCGTTTCAAATTAATTCTAAAGTCTAAACAGTCAGTGGATTAGAAAGAAGACATGTAATTTCGTTGATAATTTCAGACTTTTCCAATGAAAGACTATTTTATGAGTAGAATAAGAAATTATCAATTAGTTGAGAGCAGTCCAATTTTGAGATTTTCGCACGTAAATTATTAATCTTTAGAGAGATTGATCCTATATTTTTATCTACTACTACGCGTTTGCTCAAAATGAGACCTAATACTCCAAAATATGTTTAAAATGTTAAATTACTGAACACTGTAAAATAGTGACCGCACTACGTATTTATTGTTGGGTCTAACATATCTAACGGAGAGTTCAAGACAAATATATTTTCCTCTTGAAAACGAACATAATATACAGGTGAGTAAAAAGTATGGAGCAATGTTTGTAACTTTCCTATTTCTATTTTTTTTTATTTTAGTAGGTTATTTTACGACGCTGTATCAACATCTTAGGTTATTTAGCGTCTGAATGAGATGAAGGTGATAATGCCAGTGAAATGAGTTCGGGGTCCAGCACCGAAAGTTATCTTGCATTTGCTCATATTGGGTTGAGGGAAAACCCCGGAAAAACCTCAACCAGGTAACTTGCCCCGACCGGGAATCGAAACCGGGCCACCTGCTTTTGCGGCCAGACGCGCTAACCGTTACTCCACAGGTGTACTATTTCTAATTTTATGAAGTAAATATTTATATAAAAGTTGTAAGGTATCAAAGAAGGAATATTTTGAACATGTTTTCAAGTAGGCCTACTATGGTTTTCATTCATAAAAGGTATGCCAAGGATCTGTTTTTAATGGCACTATGTACTTCTCCAATTTTTGGATTCTTCAGGTCTCAGTACGTACAAAATCATATTTTTTACCATTTATAAACTATTGTTTTTTTAATTACCTCTCTTGATGACAATGTATGTATACTGAATAAAGAGAAATTTGAATGCTTCAGTAAACCAACATGAGAAGGCTTTGGATTAAATAATTGCAGACAAAAAACTAGTAGAAACAAGTTAATAAAGCTAGTAAAACAATTGAATAACAATATTAATATTATTTAAATTTATAATTTAAAAAAGGCACATTGAGGACATGCAACATTGAAATTTAACTGCAATAATAATGCAATACATTGATTTTAAAGTAATAAAACCTATTAAAACCAAAATTAGCATTGTTGAGTTGTATCATATGTTGATTTCAGTTTACAAAAGGTGCTCAAAATGGCCCCCATTTACTACCAAACAATGCATAAGTCTGTCTTTGAAATTTTTGAATCTTTAATAACTGTTAGTCAATTGTTTTTATTAGCTTTATTCACTTGTTTCTATTAGCTTTTGTCTGCAATTGTTTAATCCAAAGCCACCTCAAATTTGTGTATGTACTGAAGCATTAAAATTTCTCTTTATTCCGTACGTATACATTGTCATCAAAAGTGGTAAATTTTACAAAACAATTGTTTAAAATTGCAAAAAAAATATATATATATATATATATATATATATATATATATATATATGATTTTGTACGTATTGAGACCTGAAGAATCCAAAAATGGGGAAATAAGTGCATGGTGTCATTTTAAAAAACAGACTTATTGGCACACTCTTTATAAGTGAAAAGTATAGTACTTGAAAACATGTTCAAAATATTCCTTCTTTGATAACCTACAACTTTTGTGCAAATAGTTTCTTCATAAAATTAGAAATAAGAAAGTTAGAAGCATTGTTCCATACTTTTTACTCACCCCATATACTTATGAGGGCATATGCCACGATGAAAACGTTGAAGTGACTCAAATATTTCGATTTATTCAGAATCGCAATCACTGTGTTGAATATTGAGGATATTTCAGCCACTTTGAAGAATTAAAAACATTTGGTATTAAACTAATTTATAACACGGAATTCTTGTTAAAATAATTTAAATATCTCGAGTTAAGTTTTCTTTAAAAATGAAATATTGTATAACTAAGTAAGTAGTCTGCAATTACGTCAGTATTCTGCAAGGATATCAATTATGCAAGAAGCCAATGGAAAGCTGAAGTTCTGAGATTAATTATTCACAATCTTGTTGTGTAGCCTTCACCATGACAGCAACTGATTGATGAAGCAATATGAAATCCTTACAGAAGGATTACCTTCCAAAAATGCTTGACAGCGGTAATATTTATCTTACGAAGCTGAAATGAACGTTTGTTTCAATTCGGTTACAAATTATAGTACGGGTGGGGAGATTTACCTTATGAACAACATTGCCCTTAGTGGTTTATAATAATTAATCAGCCATTTAATTATGATGTATAGGCCACGACTTATCTATTGACGGTGGAATTGAAGATATCACGGTGGTATTAGGCGAGATTAGTCCGAGGGTTTGCCATAGGGTTAAAACTCCACTTCATTTTGAGATAGAACTGTCCAAACAGAAATATCCAAGGAACAAAAAGGTACAAGAGAATAAGTCCATAAGCTGAATGGTTCAAGAAATTGCCTCCTTTCGTAAAGAGTTCAAATATAAAATAATCCATGAAATGTTGGATTCAGATGAAGAAAAATCCTATTAAAAGAGACTCAGATAACAAAATGGTCCGATAAAGCAAAAGATCTGCATAAAAATTAGTCATCATAATCATCTTCCAGGCACGAAATTAGGCCATTGTTGGCCTATTTCGGTTCCAGCTATACAGAATCTAATAGACTTTTCTGTGGACGTCCAGGTCGTCGTCGTCGTCCTTGAGGGTGGTATTTTAGCATTTCTTGGGGTGTCCGGCCAGCTTCCATACGAGAAATATGTTCAAGCCATCTATTTCTGTATTCTGTAATTTTTTTCTTCTAATGGTTGCATGTTGAGTTCCTACAGTATATCCTCGTTCCTCTTGTGGTCCAGAAGTGTGTATCCTGCAGTTCGTCGCAGATATTTCATTTCAGCTGCATAGAGCATAAAAATTAGTCCAATAAAATAATAGGTTCAGATAACAATGTGGTTCAATAAAAGAAAAATAACAAACCAGTATTCATTAAGATTTTTCCATAGAAGTGAAATAATTAGCCCAAATATCTCGGTAATTGATAGAAATAGTTAGTTTGGAACCATCTAGCAGAGTATTTGTAATAAAAATAATGAGCAGAAGTGAAGTAGACATACTAGTAACTGAATGTTAAGCAGCCATTAAACAGAAATTGTGTTAAATACAGGGTGTTTAAAAAATATGGGGCATAATTTCAGGTATGTATTTCCCACATGTAGACAATCAAAATAGTTCATTACAACATGTGTCCGGAAATGCTTCATTTCCGAGTTATGGCCTTCACAACATTGAAATTCGCCGGAACGTTTTTCTTTCCGCAGGTCGTTGTCATTACAGAAGATGTTCAAAATATCCACCTCCTGCTTGAATACAGACCTCACATCGATGTCTCATTGACCTGCGAACACGATCCCAAACTCCGGGAGTATTGCGTATCCATAACTCGGAAATAAAGCATTTCCGGACACATGTTGTAATGAACTATTTTGATTGTCTACACGTGGGAAATACATACCCAAAATTATGCCCCGTATTTTTAAACGCCCTGTATAAAGGTTGCAAGGGGTATAAGTGTCATTATTTTAATAGACGATTATTCATGTCAAAAGGAAGAAAAAATGACCTTACAATTTTTTTATAATTGCAATATTTAACTAATTATTAACGTTTACAATATTAGACGTTTTGCAACGTTGCTAGATGGGGAGGAGAGGGTTTAGAAGTACACAGTACAGCTGAAGCGGGTACAAAACAGATGCTCTGTTGTATTACAGAGGAGGACCATGACAATTCTGCTGTTTACATAAAAAGAGCAGCAAATACAAACTTTCAATCTCATTAATGGAACATTATGGTAAATTTACAATTTATAGGTATGTAACAATATTGCTCCATTTTTATTGTACGTCTAAAAAATAAACAATATTGATTTTCTGCACAAAATCACACGAACGTTTTTTATAATGCAACATTTTAATCTCCGCCGCTTCCGTAAAGTAGTATCATTTTTAAACAAATTTCTGGTTGTGTGATATTCCAAACCGGGTAAGAGACTTATAGTTTCTAATAATCGTTGAGAAACTGCTAAAAAAAGTTCACCGATTAGGTAACTTTCCTTGAGGAAAACTTTGACGGTACATCCTTCTTACCTCACTTGAATAACGACGACTACCTCCATAAATTAATAACATATGATATTCCTAAACTGTGAATGTCATTGTTTGTTGTTTATCGAATACCCTGTACTGAACTTCCATCCGCTCGGCAGTAGAGCTATGGACAGGGAGCTTGAACTCAGCTGACATGAATGCACAGTACGTCTGTGCAGAGTATACCTTATTTTATTTCAAGGAGTGCAGTTCGGTGTTCAAAGGAGCCACCGAACTGCACTCCTTGAAATAAAATCAGGCATACTGCCTGCTGAACGTTGCCACGTTTCTCACTCCAGCATATTAACAAAGCATGCATTTTTATTTAATTTCACGAAAACGTAATAGAAAACACAAATATTAATTTAAACTAATATTAACTCTTTAATATATATATATATATATATATTCGTAATTTTACTAACGATATAAGCAGTGTAACGTAAATAAAATAAAACTATCTAGTTTTGACCCTATGTTGTGTGGACATTTTTTTGATCCTGTAGACTGTCCCCAACGACTGTGAAAAGGACGGCACTTATACCCCTTACACCCTGTATAACGCGTCTTCCGTCTGGTTATGGATTACTAAGGGTACAAAAATATATTAATAGTAATGACCAGAGCTAGGAAGTTGGTACCGAAACTGTTAAGTTGTGTGAGTTTGGACTATATCTCTACCGAATGAGAAGTAGTAGCGCACCTCTCAATGTCAATGAAGCAGAACGACAAACATATACAGCTGGGTGGTAACCAAACTTGTGCTCCAATCGTCCACGGTCTTAGAAAAAGAAAACAATAAACGAATAATACAAAAAAACAATAACTTGTAATTATGAACTCCGTAACTCCCAATCTAAAATAATTTACTCATACAAACTATAAAAATAACATAAAAAAGTATGCAATTATGATTCTACCCTCATTATAACAAATATGGGAAATTTCCATTTTATCAAAAGAAATACTCCTTTAATTTATGAAAAACAATATTTGCACTCTGAAAATATTCTTCTACGTCACAAGACGTTACTGGAGCAAGCAGTCCTTCACGACTTGACGTCAAATGCAGTGTGATGTGAATATATGCTGTATATGCCTCAATGTTGCGGAGGGACGGGGCTATCGGAAGAGAGTTGCTATTGGCCGTCTTCCAGGTGGCTCTTATAGCCCTTAGCTTGGCATACATCCTGACCCTCAACGGAAAAAGCCCTCACTGACGTACAATACAGCCCTCTTTTTATTATTTATTACACTGAACAACAAGAATTTTGCTCCAACTTAAAACAATGTGTTCCTTATGGTTTTGTGTGCGCTGAATCAGAAAATGCATCTCTTTTCTTCGTCTCACATAAGGTTTTTAAGATATACTATGATTTCACTTTTCGATAAGCGGTCTCCCAGGCAACATAGTGTGGGTTGGGGGTTGTAAACCAAAACAAAAGCTAATGCATTTTATGAGTTTATAACTTATTTCCGGTTTCTTTATGGTTGTTGGCATGTTCTTTTGTACTTCTAATAAATAAATAGATATTGGTCCCTTCTATTCAGTAAATTTCAGAACAGTTCAAAGTGAGGTCTGCGCAATGAACAAACAAGGGTGTGGTTTTCAGTATTCAAAAGAAACATTTACCAGTTTGAGGGAAGGCAAATTAAAAGAGAGCATTTTCATCGATCCACAAGTTCACAAAATTATGGCTGACTCTTTGTTTCAGGAAAAACTGTCCGTTACAGAAAAAATGGCATGACGCGCTTTCAAAGATGTTTGCTCAAATTTCCTCGGAAATTCTAGGGCAAACAACTACATAGAACTTGTGGAAACCACGTTAAGTGCATATGAGAAAATGGGGTGTAATATGTTCCTCAAAATAGATATACTTTTTATATTCTCATCTGGATTTCTTTCCTCCTAACCTTGGAGCGGTAAGCGAGAAGCATGGGAGAGTTCATCAAGAAATATCTGAAATGGAGAGGCGATATAAAGGAAGATCATCATCCAGCATGCTTGCAGACTATCCAGAAAATTCGTTTAATAAGTTCCAATTCCGAGATTTTTCTCATTATACGCATGAAATATTTTTATTGTTTTCTTTTTTGTTTTATACTATGTAACATCATTTTTGTATCCAGTACACATGTTTAAAATATTATGAGGCATTTTGAATCGCTAGTGTGTTGTAATTTTACCAGTAGCAATGAAAAATTAAAAAAATAAGAAGTTTTTTTATAAAAGAAATTCAATCCATTTTCCCCGGAAAATGGCATGTGTTGGGGAAATTTGGATTTTAAATTCAGATTTAGGGCACACACATTAGTACGAAGCAAGACAAAAAGTAAACATTTGTTGTTTAGTGTTATTATTGTCTCCTTTCTTTCTGCTTCAATGATTCTTTTCTAGATAATTTTGTGGCCCTTAAAAGGGCCAACTTCGTCTTAATATTCTATTAGATATTCGATAGTGGCTATCCTTCAGATACTTCTGTTTTCTTCAGCAATACAGATAGATTGTTAAAGAAATAAACTGGAAATAAGTTTCAGTAATAGGGGACAAATTAGGAAACAAAACATGCCATTTTTATTTCGGCATATTTCACATTGATAAAATCAGATATTATTTTCACGGGAAACATCTATATTTGACCTACATTAGTAAATAAATAAAATAATTTGTCGAAATTCTTTATTACGCTGAAATTATTCAATTTTGGTGACCTTGAAAATATTTTAAGTCTTAAGGTCAACAGAGCGAACGAGTTCATTCCTAGGGAAGTCCGCATATATACATAACCTACTTAGATAAGTTTATTATGACTCGTGGAGGAGTTGCAATATGCTTAAAAAAACTAACATTACCACAAATGTCTTTTGCATTAACTTTTTTTTTCTAAAAGTGTTAATTAACTTGAACTATATATCTTACGTCAATTATCCCATAGAGTTGCAGACGAATTTACTATTCATATTTATTTTAACATTCACCAAAATATTTACATTAATTTTCCTAATGTGTGCATATGTATACAATCTTACCCAATTCCCATTGTATTTCACATCTAGTCCTAGTGAATAGCTCTTACTGACGGATCCTACAAAGAGAGCCCTCTTTTCCTGTTTTGTTTTCCGGAAACTTCGGATATAACAGGTTGTAAAAAATGAAATAAACAATATCGTACTAAAATTAAAATAAAATAAAAAAGAAACAAAACCGAATCCAATAGAATACAAAATAAAAATGATATATATATAATGAGGGAAAACAAAATGCGAAAATTGTAGAGAACAGAAACAAATAACAATCGAATGAAGAGAAGAAACAAAATACTCGTACAATGTAATAGAAAAAGAGAATCGAAATACTATCTTTAAAGGACTGAAACAAAATGCAACAGGGAAAATCTCATTCATCTCTCTTCTGTTTGAACATTGTCATGAAATATTGAAAAGGCGTAAACAAAGAATGATGCACGTTTGCGGAACTAATAGCCATAATGATGAATGTGAGAGTCGCAGCGGACAGTGAATTAGCATATTAATCAACAGACGTCCCCTACTAATTGATAAAGTCCCACACAGACAACGATAAATCACTTAGCGTTGTTTCTTCTGGCTACCAAGTACACAGTGCTACTACTACTGTAGCAGTAGGCATATTTTAAATGTTTTATATTCAGTTTTAATTTTAAAAGAAGAGAAGATACAAATCTGCTTACTTTTTATTCAACGTTTTACAATTATTATGGTAGCTTAACTGGACACAATTACTGTATGTTGTAGACATACGTACTTACACAATTCAAGATGGCGGGTTTCACATTTTAAAGGATACAATAAAATTAACCGAATATAATGTGTTGGCTTTCTACTATGAAGCCAGGGGTTAAAATGCATGCGATTCGAAACACGGTGTTCATAGAGGTTATTTCAGAATATTTCCATTTCCCGCTCAAAGTCACAAAGTTTCTCCATAATCTAGAAAATTCGGGATAGATCTATGTTCTTGGACTTACATTACCTCGTCGTGCTCCTTATGTAATGACTTTTACAGTCCGAAAGTTACCCCGGGTGCCATGGAAAATTAATCCGTGACGCGACAACCTACGGAGGGCCAAGCCCGAACAGCCGATTATTGGCCTCATATCCGCCAATACTGGAGGTAACATGTGATCAGCATATCCTTCCAAGAATTACAGCTTTTTCGCGGAAACGGATTTCGCTACCTACCATTGCTTCCCTTATTATTCACTTTCCTTGTGTGTAATTTCAATTAAATATCAAGTGTCATACATACATTACATTACATACATACGTACATACATACGTACATACATACATACATACATTCCACATTTGTGGAGTAACAATTAGCGCGTGTGACCGCAAAATCAGGTGGCTCGGGTTCGATTCCCCGATCGGGGCAAGTTACTTGGTTGAGGTTTTTCCGGGGCTTTCCCTCAACCCAATATGAGTAAATGCTGGGTAACTTTCGGTGCTGGACTCCGGACTCATTTTACCGGCATTATCACCTTCATCTCATTCAGACGCTAAATAACCTAAGATGTTGATAAAGCGTCGTAAAATAACCTACTAAAATAATACATACATACAAACAACGTACCTACATACATACAACGTAGGCCTACCTACATACATACAACGTACATACATACACACATACATACATACACACATACATACATACATAAATACATAAATACATACATACATACATACATACATACATACATACATACATACATACATACATACATACATACATACATACATACATCTCGTGCACGATTTCGTTATACCACTTCGTGGAAAATTTTTTATCGGCACGGCGCCCCGGATATGATTTAGAGATCATAATTCGCAGTGTTGTGTTAGAAATATCTACCAATATACATATGTAAGTTTCACGGTGTACACTTCTCCGCATTTTTTTAAAACTCTAAGACAAATTTGTTTTTTCCCCAAAACACTAGCAATAAAAACTGAATTTATTATCAGTACTTAGAAACAAAAACACTGAAAACTGTATTGTGCCTAATAAATAAAACCATAACACATGCACAAAAAATATACTTAGCATTTTACTTTGCATGATTAAGTCAGACACAATGTTCAGAAATCACTTACAAAAATGCAGAATTAATCAGGAAAGATTTCTGTCACTTTTGCCCGTAAGTATTGGCCAGAACCAATGAGATATACTTCGAAAAATTCTTGATCCTATCAGAATGACTAGTGAAGATTATTATTGAGGTAATTTTGTGTTTCTAATTTGAAGTTAGAAAAATGATTTTTGTCCGGCTTTTTAGCGATGCGGACGACTGTGCGCCCGTCACCAATATGAATGGCCTTTATATTCATTGCGTGTACATTACTGCTGTTCCTATTTTCATAACAAAACCTCTTTTTACTTTAGCTAGGCGGCAGTAACAAGATCGTATGACAGTACAGCGAAGCTTTACTTATCCTGCCTGCATGAATTCAAGAGCAGGTTGGGTCGGAAATTTATCAGAGAAGAATAATGAAGTGAGATGGAAGAAGAGACCTGAGCTATCTCGAACCTCGGTTCCACTGAGCAGAGAATTTGTTTTCAGACTTTAGAGTACCCAAGAACCCGGGTCGATGTCGGCAATATCGTCTGTATACACAACTTGCAACTTCCTGCGCTTGGAATTGACTGAGCAGTCGCCGGAGGCCATTGTTCCATTGTACGAACGTCCCGAGTTTACAATACGGACCCTCTACGACATTCTTCCTACATTAACTTGTTCCTGTGACGTGAGCGTTTCCCAAAGTATCACAGCATTCACTCACCTAGATTAATGTATCGTATGCACAATGGAATTTCAACTTGCACTTGTGACAACCCTAATAAGAGGCCGGTATAAAATTAATATGTACGATCAAGTTTTTGTGAGTGTAAAATACAGCCCCGGGAATAAAATAATGACCGATTTATTTCTGAGTGCGGTCACAGTCTAGTATATACAGTCACGAAGCTTGAGTTTATAAGGGTACTAGAAACATTAGACTGTGCAGGTACTATTTCGCATTGTCTGTAATGAGGGGATAGGAGCGATCCTAGTGGTTAGCAACTATCTATGGATGCATATTTACTACGAATTGAGCTTCGTGACTGTATGTACTAGACTGTGGTACGGTGTTAACTTTAGGTGTTGGAAATATCGTAACTCATAAGTAACCTTCTTACCAATGCTATTAAACGCAAGATTATTATAGGTAATACCACGAGAGCTGTTCATTCGGCGATATATTCACAAAGAGCAAAAAATGAACAGTACGAGTGGTATTTGTTTAGACCAGCGGTGACCAAAGCGGACGTCGTGATTACGTCGTGTAGTCACAGACATTCAAACGGGTACGAGGAGTTTCCTGTACATTGCTGTGTGTTTCATTCACATACTGAAGGCAAGCAGTGACGGTAACATGTCGCTCTACAAACTTTGTCTCTACAAGCAGAAAGAGATGGTTCGTAGAGAATGAGAAGGAGAACTTTTTTGTTGTTCTGTCGGACAAAATGTAATATGTTTACCTTGCTCAACGGTTCAATTAGGAATATATAGAAAATTTAATTTCCACGCTGAATATATTATTATTATTATTATTATTATTATTATTATTATTATTACTATTATTATTACTACTACTACTACTACTACTATAGCTCGCGCAAGGAGCGATTACCAAAAAGCAATGGTGGCGTTGCTGTCTGTTTTGACGTCTGTATGTAGGCACACCGAGGGGGGAGAGGTACGGGCCGATAGAAGTATTGCATCTTCTAAGAAGACGAACAAATGAAGACATCGCTGTGGAAATAAAGAACGTTAATTAAATGCGCAACATATGTTTACGAATGAAATAATAATACCGTGCGATACAAGACACGTATTCACATGCAATGGAACAAACTAAAGTCGTAATGTAATTATCACAACGCAAGACTGATTCTATCGATGTCATTTCTCTTCCGACTGTACTCTTGAATATCATTCAAACTATCTCGTAAGCTTTCCTGTCGCCCGCTCTTCCTTATCACATTGTTTCATTGGCATTCCTTCCGTCGGTATTCTCTGCTTGCGAGACCTATATTACTACTACTGAGCACTAAGTATGTGTTTCTATAGTTCTTCTGTACGTGCATGAATATTGATTTTTTAGATCTTCTCCCTAGAAACATAAAATTATTGGGTTTTGTCTCAAATGTAATCTTCATAATCATTAGATGAGGGTACTTATTTATTAGTTATTCATTTAATAATAATATTATAGAAAAAATGATTCAATATTATGTGCCAACGAACTGTTAAACTCCATGAATTGACATGTCTTAAATCATAGCCAGGAAGAGAAAGGTGACATAAAAAAATGTAAGGAAGTCAGCTACCTAATGGGGTTTCAAATATCTCGTGCTCTAAAGCCTTTTAAGAGAACAGAATTTCTCAAAAGAATAATGATTAAAATATCTTAAATAACTTGTCTATAGGAAGCTTTTAATTTTGAAAAACTACGAATTTCTCGACCAAGTATCGAGAGAAGAATTTAGAAAATTTCTGATTATATTCAAGAGGAAGGTTAAAAAAAAGAAGCAAGAAAAATCGTATATTATTCACTGGCTCTTGATGACAGCAGTGCCATTACTGATACAGCAAAGCTTGAGAATTTTATCCCGGGATTGATCAAGATGTTAGTACAGGAACCACCAAGTACCTTTCCTCCGTCTCCTTACTTCATAGGCTGTCTGTCGAATGTAATCACTGCAGCTCGAGTTTTGGTCACCACTGGTTTAGACTATTTCACGAATATAATAACAAGGTGTTAGGGATATACGTGCTAAATATTTGCAGGTAATCGGTTATAGTATACTCAACCACATTACGAAAAAAAAAATATTATTAACCTTCGGAGTTATTTTTAGACATAAAAACATGTCTTTTGAGGTTAGTTAATACTTCCAGGCGATTTGTTTTCCCTGCGAAGGTCCAGGCTTATGGGAGTTGTCTATTGTCCAGGCTTACATGAAGGTTTTTGTAATGTAACAGGTACTGAAATAATTCAACGTATCCGAACACAATCATCTTTTTGCATTAACACATGCGATTAAATTAATTATTTATTTTGTGCTGTAGTACGTTCGAATTTCAAATATAGCCTACATTTTTATTCTCATAAGTATACATACATGTACATAAGTGTTATACCCATGGGCAGGTCTTTCACTGCAAATCCAGTATTCTCCAGTCTTTCTTATCTTCTGTCTCCCGCTTAGTGACCGCATATGATCCACGTATCTTAATGTCGTCTATCATCTGATATCTTCTTCAGAACCAAACTTTTCTCCCGTTCACCATTCCTTCCAGTGTATCCTTCAGCAGGTAGTTTCTTCTCAGCCAGTGACCCAGCCAATTCCTTTTTCTCTTTCTGATCAGTTTCAGCATCATCTTGATTGTTTCAGAAACCCTGTGAAGGGCATGACCTAAACAGGTTACATGAATGAAGTTAGGATAGAAAGTTTTAAGAAGTGGAGCTGCAGCAACCATGAATGAGATAGCTTCAGTACAACAGAACTTTAGAATCGTCTATATTGCTAGAGTGTAACGACTGTCGGCCTTTGTTTACAAAATAAGAAATGGTTTGTACTTTCGGAAGTTACTTCACACATACAAGGTGCGAAATCGAAGGTTCATCAGGGTCAATTTCTCTACTATCATAATTAATTTGTTATATACCTATCAATAGAGTCTGAGGTTTCATTTACAGAGACCCATAAGTAAGAATCACCTATATATTTCCGAATGTATGCTAGAGTTTCATTGTACATTCTGTCTAAATAATGTTTTCTTAGGATAGATAGAGTAGAAATATTTTGTGTTGCAGTATTTTTGTAAAAACTCTCTTAAAACCGGATTTTCAATTGCATTCCATGGAATGTTCGCAGCAACGAACCCTCTGGTTAAGTATGGATGGAAATTGCCGCTGAGGTCGGATGAAGTATACTGTATCAGTAGAGTTTGTTTTATTTGATTTTTGTGCTGAGGTTTTGTCTTATGTCTCGCTCCTTGCAGATGCTGCCTCAAGTGGCACTTTTTTTCATGCGAAATCTAAAAAGTGTAGACGTTAACTGAATTAAAATCCTAAATGTTGTATTACCGTATCTCTACCACAAACTGCGATTACTTGGTTCGAACAATCAAAATCTCGATGACCCGTAAAGACTTTAACTATCGAAATTTAAAAGCTTAAAGTGTAATTGTCGTTAAAGTAGTTCACCTCAGCATAGCTCAGTCAATATATAAATATTATAATAAAATATATTTCAACTATTGTTACATATCTGTTAGCTACAAATCTCGCAGAATATTATTTTGCATCGAAAATGAATTGTGGAAATTCTGTTAGCCATTACCGGATCAGCATAGATGTTGCACTTTTATCTTTCGACATTAAGCTGCACAGGACAACGTCCTATAGACATCCAACAAGGAAAACTCAGTGCACGGAAACCAGCCGGCGTGACTATCTCGCGCAAATGACGTATGCTCCCGTTCCCAGCATGGTCTCACGCCTACTGCGGGGGGGGGGGGTAAGAGGGATATAGCATGCGCGACGCGAGGAGTTCGAGCTGAGTTTTGCTTGTAGGATACCACTTAAAACTTCTCAACACAACGGTTCTTTAATACGGCTTACATGTATGAACATGCGAGTAAATAGTGAAATAACGAAAGTTTACATTGATTTAGGCATTTTAAGCCCAGTATTAACAAATTAGGCTCTAACAATCATTTTAGGGTATTTTAAGGTACGATCAAACTTTATGAATAGCTTTCAATTTCCATAAAATGTAAATATTAATCATTAGGCTTATTTTTTCCTTTCTCCTAAAGGAACAAAATAGGCATTTGCCCTCAAATTCAATGTCTGCTGATCACACACACAGGCAGTTCAACATAATTATTTACAGAATAGTAAAGCTAGACACCTGTCTACAGGAAATCATATTCACACGCAGTTCTCACAATATGAAATATAGCATAGTAAAACTATACACCTGTCGATTTTGTTTTCGTTTACAGAATTCAGAGGATTTAGAGAATAACATTGCAGAAAACATCTTATATAGTAACGGATTCAACAGAGAAGTATCCCTTTCCTTGTCTTCTCTGATGATGGAGTCTATACGTAGGGGAGAGTTGGGTAGTATCGGATATCGGGTAATATCGGACAGTGAGTTTCTTTCATCTACCACACATGATAGTACCTGATTATTGACATGGTTACGTTTCTATGATGTCGTATACAGAAATATAACCATGTCATTCAGGTACTACCATATGGTGGTAGATGAAAGAAACGCACTATCCGATATTACCCGATGTCCGATATTACCCAACTCTCCCCTACTGCAAAACTCTGGATGTTCATGCATTTATGATATGGTGCATAAGCTGTGTAAGAACTGAACAATTTCGTAGAAAAGATAATCCAATTCGAAAATTTAACAGAACACTATCTAGAGAAACAATAAACCACACCAAGCTGAAGCGTCAACGTATTTCACTTTTAAATTGTGCCGATTAGTAGTCTATAACGCATTTGAAATCAGTCCCATTGGGAAAAGTGTTACTGTATTTCCTAAGGTGGCTTTAAATTCGTTCCATCTGGTTGAAAATGTATAGGACTAATGTCAAGTATATTATAAAACAATATATTGTCAATTTCTTTCAATAATTTATATATTATAAAGATTTCACATTTAAAAAAGGGGGCATTCTTTATGGCATAACCTCGTGAATTGGACAAATTTCACCTAGCAACTGAAAAAAAACTGGTCTCAAAGCATGTGAGCATCGACTTATTTACATCCTGTGAATCAATAAGAGATCGGGAAGCTGACGCATCAAAATTCGAGGAGGCCTCGCACATAACTCAGAGCTGATATTGGCGTTCGATTTCCCACTGGTCCATTAGATCTCCCTTCCTGCGCCCCGGAGGCAATATACGGGGGCCTCTATTTAACTTTTCACACAACTCCGAATCCAACTTCACACTTGGTTGGTGTCCAAGGAACAAGCCATTCTCTGCAGGGATGGAGACCAATGGTCCGGCAAGGTGGCGGCATTTCAAATGCAAATGTAACCTCCAGCTTGGTTTCCTTGGAAACGGGACAATTCGATTTTCTGCCCATTAAATTAATAGTTTAAATAAAACAACAGTGAAAAATCATTACGAAGACTCTGAACACGAAAGATGCGAACAAAAGTCCTTCTGCGTTTAGTTCAACAAGATAAACTTATTATGGGCACAACACTCAAAGACACTTAGTATGGCGCTGACTAGAGGTGAAGGGAGGGAGAAATCAACGCACTTACATGGACCCATGGTACTACACTCAAATTTTGACTTTCTCGAGAAATGACGGGTAAATTTTGACTGGAGCCTTCGCAATCAGGACAGGACATTTTTAGTGCCATAAATCTAGACCATGAAACCTTTTTGAATTGAATTGAAAGAGGTGAATTGGGAGGAAAAATTTAAAAGGTACGCAAAACGCGTCCTTGCAAGGGGTTCGGAGCTGCAAGGAACTAAATATGTGAGCTCCAAGCCTGTTGGCCACTAGTGTCACTTTGGGTTACGCTGCTCCACTGAAGGAGCTCTAGAAAATTTTGAAGGGGAAAACCGAAAATGGACATAACCTCTTAGGTGCCACATACGCGAGGGGGATGGAAATGTGATCAAAATGATAACGGACGGGACGAGGAGGAGATGGCTGGTGTAAATCTGCACATTGAAATGAACTGTGTCATTTCGCAGTGCAGGAGGAGTCGAGAAGACTCTGTCGTCTGTTGTTCGATGACAAGGCAGGTGAAGACCGCCAGGAGAGACGCCGTGAATTCTGAATCTGCAAATTGAAAGGTTCGCTGTCCTTTCGCATTGCGACTACATGAGTGACGTTGCATATGTATTTCATAATTTTATAGACTCTGAACTAGGGCATTAAGTTGTTTAGAAAAAAGGGGAACTTATGGGGAAGGGCATATAGGTCCGTGGCCCATTTCTGTTAGGGTTCATCCCGACATTTGTCTTAACGCCTTAGGAAAACCACGGAAATACCTTAGGCAAGATGAGTTGTCTCAGTATAAGAGACTAGCCAGCTGGCTTTTAGGTTGAATGACTCCATGAATCGATGGATATATACCAGCCAATTGGCTCTATGATAGTTCCATCGATCAACAAATGGAGATATTGTCAGGGAGGGATTTGAAACCTTGAACTTCACTTCCCTTTTAAAGGAAGCCATGCCATGGACTATCATAGCTCTCAGTCGGGTTTGAACCCGAGATCCTGGATCTAATAGCAAGCATAGTAAGCACTGGACACCGACAGCCATTTCACAGGGGGTTGACATGAAATTAATGAGATATCCTACAAGTGCCTTTTAGCTTGCGAGTCTGAGATATAACAGACATGAATCAGGCATGTCTCTCTAATGGTCACTAGATAACATTGACCATCCTCGCAAACCTGCGACATGTCGCTTTGTTGCTCCAATTGGCATTAACATTTCACGGATGCAATCAAGAGTTGCCACAAGGCGTCACGTCTTAGACGCCACATATAATTGAAAAAGTAGTGCGACAAAGTATCCTAATTCGATAAAGTGGTGCTGCTATAATATAGTGCGACACAAGAGTGGGAAGTGCATTGTAGTAGAGTCGAGAAAAAATTTGAAAAAAAAAAAAACCGCTCCGCTTGTTTTTGGACGATCTTTAAATTAAATTAATTTATTAATTAACTAGCCGTACCCGTGCGCTCCGCTGCACCCGTTAGAAATAAATATAAAGTAATTACATAATTAAAATAGGACGTTTGATCCAGGGAACATTCGTGTTTGATAGAAGGATAAATCGTTTAATATGTTACTTAATTTAAATTGTATTTAAAATATTAAAATGCGATCATTTTGATCCAGAGACCACTCATTTGGTGCAATGACAATTCCTTTAACATGTTTCTTAATTGTTATTACCAATTATTTTTGGAAAAGCGAAAATTAACAGAAAAATTTTGGCTACAGATTTATTATTATGTTTATATTATATTATATTATGTTATATTATATTATATTATATTATATTATATTATATTATATTATATTATATTATATTATATTATGTAAAAAATGTGTTGATAACGGATGTACTCGAATTAGAAAGTTTTTAATTTGTTGTGGGAGCTCTTGAATCTCAGGAGGAACAGCTTTCACAACAGCGCAACATAATCTGCTTGGCTCATTACCCAATTTTTTTGCATTGTATTTATTGCATATATATTTTATGTATTTTAACACGATTCAATTGAGCATAGTTAAAATTTGAATTATAAAATAATGTATTGCTAAGTTAACGTACTATTACTGCATACTAAATCAATACACTCTCGTTGTTCGTTAATTCTCTGAGATAAAAATGAATATGTTCATAAACATTATTTTAAGAAATACAGGAAATGAATATACAGAATAACCTATCAAGTTTTCTGTGCATGAGAAGTTATTTTAATCTTACCTGTCCTCAATTCACTCAAAAGTTACTGTAATAACCAGGGAACGGATTTATATGGACTAAAAATATATGAAATATGTAAATATATATGTAGTTATTTTTACCAAAATATGGAATTAAATATGGATTTTTACCAAAATATGGAATTAAATATGGACTTAAAATTATAAAAAAATGACTATGTACGTTAAATATTGGTACATTTTAATCAAACTAAACAAAAAATATAATGGACGTACCTTATCTTCCAATGTAGTTTCAACAAAACACAATTTTTATTGTCTGTTACCATAACAATAGGTTACAAACATTTCTTTCAAGTGCTGAAAAGTGAATCTTCTTCTATTGTCTCTGAGGATAGATTTATACTGACTAAAAGAGCGTTCGACGTCACAAGAAGTAACTGGTACATAATTCAATTTCACAATGTCTGCTGGGGATAAGTCCAAGTTAATCTTCACTGTTGATTCACCACTCATCACAGCAACAACCTTTTGTAGTTCTTCATATCCAGGGTTTTTTGAAAGTACAGTGTCCACCTTAGCTCTTACTGCATCTGCAACTTTACCTCTACCACGATTCAGTTGTTCCACAGTACTATTTATAATTTCAAAACTTTCAGATAGTGAAAGGTGCCTATTTTGGAGACTTTTGAGCGTTTTTATGATGCATGAAAATGTATGCTGAATGTGAGCTAAGTCATTCTTCACACTTATGTCACAGGTAACTGTTTTCGCAGTATCAATTGAGACTGCATCTTCAGAGTCCAATGCAAGGAGAACATTGTTAATAGAGTCTATATGTTCGGCATAATATTCAACTGCTTCTAGCCATGTACCCCATCTAGTTAAAATTGGCTTTGGTGGCAATGGAATTTCAGGGTACATTTCTTTCAACACGTTAACTCTACTGGGAGCTTTGAGAAATACTTTTTTCACTGATGAAATCAACAAATCTACTTTAGGGAAATTGTCTCTGACCACTTCTGCCACACGATGAAATGCATGCGCCACACAAGTAAAATGAGTCAATTTAGGATATACAACAGATAATGCTTGTCCAGCTTTGACCATATAAGGGGCATCATCGCTAATAAAGAATAACACATTATCGTACATAATACCCTTTGGCCACAGGATACCCATAGCTTCGTTGAACAGTTTAACTATAGTTTTGTTATTGCACTTTTCTAGAACATCACAATGTAAAAGAATTCGTTCAGAATATTGTTCACTTAACAAACCGATAACTACATTACCAACAAGTCTACCTTCTTTGTCGGGAGTCTCATCAATGGAAACCCAAATTGAACTATCTTTAATTTCATCTCTTATCTTCTGTATTGTCTCATCGTAGATGGATGGAGCATACGTCTTCCTAAGTGTTGACTCATCCGGGATTGTATGTTGAGTATATTTTTCAAGGAATTCCCTGAAGACCTTATTCTTTAGTTTGTAGAGAGGAATATCAGCAGAGATGAGAGAACGGCACAGGTCGATGTTAAACTCAGATCTTACATTCGATGTTGTTGGTTGTGTTAAAAACAATTGTCTCTGCTTGGAATTTAGTTGTTTGTTGGCCTGATGTTTACTAGTTGTAATGTGTTGTTGCACCAGGAACTTTTGTGTAGATGATACTGCACACTGACACAAATTACAAAATAATATTTTATTGTCAGTTGATAAACCATCTTCTTTAAATTCTGAAATGTAACTTGTTAGTTTTGATTTTAAATTGACTGAATGACGTACTTTTGGCATATTTACCGTCTTTATAGTATGATTTACAAAACTGAACCTATGTGTACTCTGACTGGCATTTAACTGTTGAGCTGCACAACTGAAGTCTGTTAAAAATTTTAAATTAAATTAATACAGTTTTGTAACTTACTTTCCCATTGTTGATAGGACTGCTAATTTTCAAATAACTCTGATGTTAAAGGGATTACTGAACATGTGTTTAAATCTCTATTGTTGAAATGTATTTTTAAAAGTTAATGGAATTTTGTTTTGTTTTATTGTTAAACCTAATATAATATGGACTGTTTTATATGAAATATGGAAAATATATGGAAATTAACGAAAATATGTACTAAACTCTAAAATATGGAAAAATATGGAAAATAAAAGTAGGATTTTTCAACCCTACACATTGTGAAACATAAAGATAATGCAAAATATAAATTATATTAGCTTTATAAGTAAATATGTATTTACATATAAATCCTTTCCCTGGTAATAACATTATAGCATTATGTCCATCCAGAGAAACTACACTTTCCAATGATGAAATAATAATTAATTATACAAATCGGTTAATTTAGCTTCCTATATTACTTCATACAAACACAGAAACATTGTCTGTAGGCTATGTTTCATAGCTTTCGATTGTTGTGTCCAAGGTCCCTTATAGACGAAGTCATTTTTTTTATTTCAATACACCGCCTTAGATGGTAGTTATTTTAATTTTGAAACTCATTTATCTCATTAAATATCAGTCCTATCAAAATTTTTCAAAGAATAAACCTTATCGGAAATGATTTGTAAAGAACCTTTTGTTATGTAACATTTTTCACAAAAATCGATAATAAGCGAGATATTTCGATTTATTTAATTCAGATCCCCTTATAACCCCACTTTTAAATAATGTATTTTGAATGCCATATAGCCTAAAATCTAAGGTACGACGAACTTAATTTATATTCCAATTTTCATCGAAATCGGTTCAGCCATTATCGCGTGAAAAGGTAACAAACATACAGACAGACAGACAGACAGACAGACATACAAACAAAAATTTAAAAAAAGCGATTTTCGGTTTCAGGGTGGTTAATTATATATGTTAGGACCAATTATTTTTGGAAAATCGATAATTACCAGAAAAATTTCGGCTACAGATTTATTATTAGTATAGATTAAAAATAAGTTTTAAAGTTAAACTGATTTTAGACAGACAGACAGACAGAGGCAGGCAGGCAGGTAGGCAGGCAGATAGACGGATTTTAGATTTTGATATTGTTTCTTTTGGATTTGTATTTTAACGGGGTTTTGGATTTTTTTGCTATGATAGTACTGTTGTTATGTACATACAATTTCATTATTGTTTTGTCTTTCTGCATAAGTTGTAATTTTCTGCCAGTTTTGATATTAATCGTAAAATTTTTGGCAGAAATGATTGTACATCGCTTGTGCTGATGAAATATAGTGATTTAGAAGAGGCGTGAAAAGTAGGTTGTGCTTGTATGTACGATTTTGCTTCCCGCAAGGCGTACGAGAAAATTTCATAACAGTGTTGTTTTTTCTTTGTTGCTACAGTTACAGGGAATCGTGTGGGAATTTAAAGTTCCGTGCCATGGCAACACTAACGGTGAGTGATAAAAAAAAAAAAACGCACGCACGTGAAACCAAACTTACATAATCCAATTTTTGGAGTGTACGCAAAATGACCAGAAAGTTTTGTCTGGAGACCTCTCTTTTAAGTACAGGATTCTTTTGTGTATCGTAAATATATAACACGGATCTTTCAGCTTTACTCCTTTTTAGAAGGAAACCACGTTAAAGGTTTTTATCAACAGTAATCTCACTAGACGTTTTGATTTATCTAGAGAAAATCAAAACTCGAGTGGGATTTAATTGACTATTACACGATTAGAAGAAAGTATATAAAGATTAGAAGTAACGAAGTACTCCAATACAATAAAATATTAATTGACTTACGAAAATACAACTGTCTTCAAATGTATTATTGTACCATCTCAACATTACAAATATTACGCTAGATGCATGCCAGATGGCAGTAGTGAGCAATGCCTTCTCGTCGGGAAGTTCTCGATCTATACACGATGGCAATGTTACTAGTCAAGAAGGCTTTGTTGATTCAGTTTCATTTTTATTAAGACAGTTGCATTCCACTTCAATTATCCGAATCCCAGTAATCAACGTCACTTGACAGATGATTTTCAATAAATATTAATATTAAACAATCTCTGATACGTGACTATCCATAATATCATATAGCAGAAGCTATAACATAACCTAACTAATATACACAAGTGTTAGAAAAGTTTTAATTAACGACGATGACATAAAAAATAAACATGAATAATTTTAAAAGGAATAATTATTGAATGTACAATTTTCAAATTTGAATGTGGTTGGTGGTTCAATTGATGTTATATTGGACGTGTGCGTAATAGAAGTGGAACTCGTTGATTTAGGCCTACATGGTGTATTCAACTTATTCAGGATTTCCGAATGGTGCTCTTCATTTATTTGTAAGTCGGATTTCAGAAGATGCATAGGTATGATCAGTGATTTTTATTAATTCTTGTTCTTGAATGCCAATGCGAGTCATATTTGAAACTGCTGTGCATCGACTGGAGTGGTTTGTAATTATATATATATATATATATATATATATATATATATATATATATATATTGACGTCCAGACCAGCGCAGTTTCAAATATTGGCAAACAAAGAAACAAATGCTAGGGACGCGATAAAATTAAACAAATGCTAGGGACGCGATAAAATTGTGCGATAAGCAGCCGTGATTGGTTGAAATACGTCCTTTCGAACCGTTTTATTGGTCAAAAGTAGTATGACGTAGTAAGAGTGTAATAGTCTAGAGAAAATCAAAACTCGAGTGGGATTTAATTGACTATTACACGATTAGAAGAAAGTATATGAAGCTTAGAAGTAACGAAGTACTCCAATACAATAAAATATTAATTGACTTACGAAAATACAAAACTGTCTTCAAATTTGTACCATCTCAACATTATAAATATTACGCTAGTAGATGGCAGTAGTGTGTTATGCTTAGCTATTTTCTTATCAGTTGTGCAAACTATGGAATCTTCATTGAACTGTGTGGACGGTTACTTGTCAAGAAGGCTATGTTGCTTCAGTTTTATTTTTATTAAAACAGTTGCATGCCACTTCAATTATCCCGATCCCAGTAATCAACGTCACTTGACAGATGATTTTCAATAAATCTTAGTATTAAACAATCTCTGATACGTGACTATTCATAATATCATATAGCAGAAGCTATAACATAATCTAAATAATATAAAAGAGTGTTAGAAAAGTTTTAATTAGGGATGATGAAATAAACAAGGAACGTTTTAATTAACGATGATGAAATAAAAAAATAAACATGAATAATTTTAAAAGAATTATTGAAAGTACAATTTTCAAACTTGAATGTTTTAGTGGTTGGTGGTTCAGTTGATGTTATATTGGACGTGTGCGTAAAAGAAGTGAACTGGTTGGTGTACATGGTGTATCCCTCAACTTATTCAGGATTTCCGAATGGTGCTCTTCATTTATTTATAAATAGGGTTTCAGGGAAGACGCATTGCTATGACTAGTGATCTTTATTAATTCTTGTTCTTAAATGCCAATGAGAGTCATATTTGAAACTGCTGTGCATCGACTGGAGTGGTTTGTAATTTTCTGTTTTTTGACGTCCACCAGAGCAGTTTGAAATGTTGGCAAACAAAGAAACAAATGCTAGGGTAGTGATAAAAATAAACAATTGCTAGGGACGCGATAAAATTAAATAAATGCTAGGGACGCGATAAAATTGTGCGATAAACAGCCATGATTGGTTGAAAGACGTCCTTTCGTACCGTTTTATTGGTCAAAAGTAGTGTGACGTAGTAAAAGTGTAATAGTCACTCTTAAAATTCCACCGCCCTCGGTCAGGTTCGAATATGCGAACCTCAGATGTAATAGCAAGCATGTGTAACTAGTAGGCTGTAGACAACGGGGAAGCAGTCATGTACGGAAGATATATAAAATATGAATACGGAGAAACGCAGAAAAACTAATCAGTAAAAAGAAGAAAATGTTTCTTCTGCGCGAACCAAACTCATGTTCACTTGATTGGTTTCTTTATAATCATTCGATTCGGTATAACTATGATTTTTACAGAAATATGGATTGAGATTTTAAAATGAAGTTCGCATAGGTTATTCATCACCATCGAGTTAGTTCTGCTGGGTATAGATTTATCGGCAAGTCATAGACTATATAATTTAAAAAATGCTTCAGTTGTCGGAGGGAAGTTGTAGTCCAATGTATCACTTGTGTCGACGTGAGACGGTGAAGTGAATAATAAAGAAGGCAAGAAGTCGGATGATGAATGGTACGTAGCCTGGAGGAAATTAAAAAGCGAGCGATGACGACGCCGTGACGGGGAAGCATGGAACTAAAATGTTGAAGTTATAGTGTGTGCATTGATGCATGCCCCGCGCTATACTTGCAGAGTGCAGCGGGTATATAACATTATCCGGGTACTTCAGACAGACGATGGGGTGAAATGAGGCGTAGACAGAGAGGAGGAGGTCTGATGAACGAAGGAAAAAATTAAAACAAAAAATAAGCGGGAGTTGGAAGCTGTATAACAAAAGAAGTAATAAAACAGTAATTTAATAAAATTAGGAACAAAGGAACGAATATTTATTCATGTCATAATTTAAACAAGTAGTTTCCTTTTTCTTCCGCATGCACTAATAAACTCATAGATTGGAATAACGTAAAATAAACACAATTAGAAATAAGTGACTTTAAAATAGCTAAAAGATACGAACTCACTTCAAACAGTTATTTTCTTTCTTTGTCTGTTTTAATATCTTTCCCTATTAACAACGGAAATCGTTGGACCTATATAATATAGGTACAGATTGCGGGTTTCTCTAACTTCCAAGCAATTAGTTTCTAGTGATTTTAAGGGGTTAGGTACAGCTTACAGCAGTAAATGTTTTGCAAATATTCAACTTTTTTTTTTCCTCCATTACTGTATCTTGTACAATAATGAAAATTGGTATGTGTAAAACACTGTCCTTCTGATATATGAAAAAAAATATTTTTACGATTTAAAAAATTACTTATGTAGGCTATTTTTTTTTTTCAAAATTAAAAATGTTGGCAGTTCACTGTGCAGTTTCCCTCAGAACTTTATAAACTTGTTAACCCTTAACAAATTCCTAAATTATTTTATTGCTGAAACTCATATTTACAACTACATTCCTTGATAAATAATATATATTTTTTTTATTTTGTGTTAGAAGAAAATACTGATATTTGACCATTTTTCAAACGAATTAATTTTTTTATCATACAATGTATTAAAGGTAGAGGAGTGATCTTCCATCATATTGTTGATATGACATGTATAAATACACACAAAACACTTCATCACAGAATGTTGAATAGTTTTTTAGTTATGTAGGAAAAGTTTCATTACAGCACAGAGAACTGAATTTTGAAAAAAAAAAAAAAAAAAAAAAAAAAAAAAGTAAAACATTTTCTTTAAATCGTAAAAGTATTTTTTTCATATAGCAGAGGGACAGTGTTTTAAATATACCAATTTTCATTATTGTACAAGATACGGTAATGGAGAAAAATGTTGAGAACTTCCAAAATTTTACTGCTGTAAGCTGTACCTAACCCATAACAAACACAAATATTATACTAATGTTGTTTGTTGCCCCGACATGATACAGTATAGAATTGTCTAAATATGTAAGGTAGAAACTGAAAATAAAATTTATATAAAAATCATTAGCACATAATCATAATCATAATAATCTAGTTTCCTATATACGATTATGTAAAGTTCTCTAACTTCTTTGTTACTAAACATTTGAAAGGTTTAAAATGCAGACTTCTAGTTACAACAGGAAAACAAATTATAAATCTTAACTAACATTACATAAATTATACTGTATTTTTGAAAATGATCAATGTATAGGTGTAATACTGACAATTTCTGGTACGGCATCTATGTGTAGTGGAATGAGTTACACAGGGTGCGAATTAAGATTTCTGATGAGGTGGGGATAGAATTCTAGATAGAGAATACCATACATATAAAATTATTATTATTATTATTATTATTATTATTATTATTATTATTATTATTATTATTGCTGTTGGTATTACTGTGATGAAATATAAACATTGGAAGTTAAAATAATAAAGTAACCAATAAACTTACCTCTGTATCACGACTGGATCACACTTTTGCAGCTCAACGCTTGGTCGCACTGAGTTGCTTGTCTTGAATCTGATCATAATTACAATTATGTCCATGAGCAGGCTTAAAATAAAATGTGTAATTCCTAAATTATTGATTGTTGTCAGTTTTCCGGTGATGATACTACATCAATATTATTTTCTTTGCTTACTTTATACTTTATAAAGTATATTCGTATTAGAACAAATTATATTTTGTGAGGGGGATAGAAGTTTTTATTTTTTTATTTTACTAGGTTATTTTACGACGCTGTATCAACATCTAGGTTATTTAGTGTCTGAATGATATGAAGGTGATAATGCCGGCGAAAGAGTCCGGGGTCCAGAACCGAAAGTTACCAAGAATTTGTTCCTATTGGGTTGAGGGAAAACCCCGGAATAAACCTCAACCAGGTAACTTACCCCGACCGGGATTCGAACCCGGGCCACCTGGTTTCGCAGCCAGACGCGCTGACCGTTACTCCACAGGTGTGGACGCATAGAAGTTACCCCTGGCAGGAATGTTAATATGAATTTATGAGAGGGGATAACTTTCCAACAGGGCGAAAATCCCCCCATTACGCCGTTAATTCGCACCCTGGAGTTACAGGCTTAAAATTAGAAACATTACCTTTAGCGACAACAAACAATGTAAATATTTTATTGATGGGAAGTTGTGAATCCCTGATGAGCCCTATAATCAATGCCAAAAATAATTCGAATTGATTTTTCCTGAAGTTTGAACATATTAAAAGCTGAACTGCAGTTTACCCCAGAGAATAGTACCATATATTAAATGGCTATGAATAGCTATAGGACTGAGCATAGTAACACAACAAAAGTGAAACTGGATACAGAAGGAACACCATTCAACATACAGCGAGGGATGAGGCAAGGAGATCCCTTGTCACCGAAGATCTTTAATTGTGTATTGGAGGAGGTTTTTCGCAAGTTACCTTGAGATTACAAGCAAAGCATATCTATTGACGGAAGAAAACTGACCAATCTACGATTCGCTGATGACGTGGTTCTGTTTGCAAGATCCAGGAAACGATTGGAAGAGATGCTGAACGATTTGTGCGAAGAAAGCATGGCAGTAGGTCTAACGATGAACACCAGCAAAACCAAAGTACTGACCAACGACGCAGAAGGGCAAATGATCATCAACATTGCGAACATCGAATTTGTCACGCAATACATTTATCTTGGTCAGACCATATTATTTCAGAACAGCATGGATAAAGATATTGATAGATGAATAGCATCAGCATGGAAAAGGTTTGAAATCTGTCCTTCATCCTAATGGACAAGAGCCAGAAATGGCAGAACAAGAGGCAGATCTTCAACAGCTGCATTGCACCTGTACTTCTGTATGGGGCCCAATCCTGGTCACTCACCAAGAAACAGGCATTAAGATTAGGAAGATGCCAAAGAACAATGGAAAGGAAAATACTCGGAATAAGCCTGAAGGACAGAATCAGAAACGAAGAAGTACGGCGACGAAGCGGGGTAGAGGCCGTGGTCACACTCGCTAATAGGATGAAATGGCGCTGGGAAGGACACGTGGTACGAATGCATCCTACCAGATGGGCACACACGGCGACACTGTGGGATCCAAGAATTGGCTGGAGAAACCGTGGACGACCGTCAACCAGATGGGGGACGAATTCAAGTTGCAGCTAGGAGGACTGTGGACCAGAATAGGACGTCAAAGAACATGGTGGAAGGACGCAGCCAACCAATTTTGAGCGGCAGCAACAACCAGTGCTAGTGAAATTGTGGACAAAAAAAAAAGCTAGGAATGTAAATAGACCATCAGGTCGGCTCTTCTGATGGTCAAGACTCGAGCCACCGCTGCTCAAGCAGGAGGACTTGCACCACTGGGGATTTACGGCTTTTATTATTATTATTATTATTATTATTATTATTATTATTATTATTATTATTACAGCCAATATAAATAGAGGATTAAGACAAGGGTGCCCATTGTAACCGTCACTTTTTAATGTGTATATGGACAACATCGTGCTGAAGTGGCAGATGGATTTGAAAGTACATTTTAAAATAAAAAACATAAACTTAGATACGATACTTTTTGCCGATGATCAGGTTTTAATTTTTGCTTCTAAAGATGACCTACAAATGGCAATATTTAAATTAAACAAAATTAGTAAAGAAAATAGCTTAACTATATCGGCTACTAAAACAAAAGTGTTAGCCTTTAGAGGATTAGAAACAATTAGAGCCAAAATCGTGTTGAATGGAAGAATGATAGAACAAATTAATGCTTCTAATTATCTGGGCTACAATATCTCATATGCAAGAAAAGAAGATTTTACACATAAAATAAACAAATTTAATTATTTCTGTGGGGTAATAAAAATAACTTTAAAATACACTAGCAAAGAAACAAGATTAAAATTTTATAAAGTTATGGCAGTCCCTATGTTGCTGTACGGCTCTGAATTCTGGACTCTTACTAAATCCGAAGAAAAAAGAATCAAGGTGATAGAAATGAGATTTTTGAGGAGTATAGCAGGTTATACTCTCTTAGACGAGAAACGCAATGAAGACATCAGACTAGAACTGAATATATTCAATTTAATTGAAAAACTCACAGAATATAGGAATAAATGGAAGCAACACATTGAAAGAATGACTCAAGACCGTATTCCTAAATTAATATTCGATTACAGACCAACTGGTAAACGAAACATAGGTAGACCCAGGAAAAGATTGCTTCAACAATTTCAAAATGTATATACTTCATGAGACCGGAACGAGCCAAACAAGGCTTAAATCATGTGGCTGATGATGATGATTATTATAGTATAGGCCCACTGAGATTAACACCTTTCTGTTCACACAATTTTGTAACCTACATAACAGAAAAATACCTCTATGCTGTAATATGTCATCAGTGACATGGTTATTCCACTCTCTTCTTCTTCTTCCTCTTATGATCCAGTCATCTGTCGCTTTGACGTTAGATTATTCCCAATGATTCTGTTCTATCCTGTTAAGCATGGTTTTCCTTAGTTATTGTCCTAAGTCCAGACCTTCCTGTTGTTTCCAATATATGACAGGTGTCTGCAGTATCTGCTCGTGTTTCTGTATTGGCGTTATCACTGTTTTGTAGATTCTAACTTTTAGTTCTTCTTTAGGGAACTTATTCTTCCGAAAAATGTCACTAATGCATCTTCCCATCTGTAAAGCTTTATTTTCTTGATATTTCACTTCAACGTATAATATGCTAGAGTTAGTTATCGTCACTCCAAGATAGTCAAAAATAATAACTTGTTCTATAATTCTGAGTTCAATTTTCCAACATATAATCAGTCCGGCTCTTCATTTTGTTTCTTTGAGCGATTTAGGTGAGAACCTCCGGTGGCTTGCTAGGCGGTCTTTCGTAGTTTCATTTTCGGATACCATTTCCTAGATGGGTTGCTTTCACTACAGCTATGGAGTCCCATCTATCCCCACGTAACTCTATGGATAGGACCCTCACCAGGTGCGACTTACCGGATCAGGAGGACCTGAAACTCATGTAGGTAGGATCGTTAATTCCTGAAGTTAAACACCTCCAAGGTGAGTTTCCACCGATTACTAATATATGATATGCGTAAATCACTTCGTGATTTAAGACGGCGCTTATTCCGTCGGATCCCGGCCAACTAGTCACTCATAACGAATGCACCTCAGGACATGTGTGGACTTCAGTCCTACGTTCATAGACATCTATGACGCAGTGTAGAGGGCAGCCACTAGAGGGAACTCAAGAGTTGGAACTTAATCTGAGACAATTCTATCCGACGTCGGGGTTGGTATCCGGTGTGGCTTAGTGGATAAAGCATCAGCACGTAGAGCTGAAAACCCGGGTTCAAATCCCGGCGCCGGAGAGAATTTTTCTCCGTTCCATTACTCTTTCATCGTATGATGACGCAGAATATCTGCATGGAAATATCATATGTACTTCGGTACATTAAAATAATCTATATAAATATACTTGGATTTGTATTTTTTTTCTGTCTTTCCTCCCTTGCTTCAAGTAAAATTTCAGAGTTTTCCCTAATAGTTTGTGGATTTTCTCCTAACATATTCACGTCATCCGCATAGACAAGAAGCTGATGTAACCCGTTCTTTTCCAAACCCTCTCTGTTACCCTGAAATTTCCTAATAGCATATTCTACAGAGAAGTTAAGAAGTAAAGGCGGTAATGCACTCCTTGCTTTAGCCCGCAGTGAATTGGAAAAGCATCAAATAGAAACTGCCCTATACAGACTCTGCTATAAGTTTCACTGAAACACTTTTTATTTAATCGAACTAGTTTCTCGGGAATACCAAATTCAATAACAATATTATATAAAACTTCTCTCTTAACCGAATCATATGTCTTTTTTGAAATCTATGAATAACTGATGTACTGTACTGTTATATTCCCATTTTTTCTCCAATATCTGTCGAACACAAAAAATCTGATCAATAGTCGATCTATTGCGGCTAAAACCGCACTCATGATCCCCAATAATTTCATCTATGTACAGAGTTAATCTTCTCAAAACAATATTGGACAAAATTTTGTACGACGTCAACAAAAGTGATATTCCTTGAAAGTTACCAGAGTTGGTCTTCGTGAACTATGCTCATATTTAAACGAATTTTTCACCTTCCGCTGAAAGTAGTTCACCACGTTTAAGAGTCAGAGAATTGGCTTAGTAAGAAAAGGTCACCGCTGTGTGGATGGAATTGAAGTGGCTGTAGGAAGCAATTAATTACATAGACTGAGGGTTGCTTTTTACTGCAAACTTTGTTTTTACCTACCTTCTCCATTTGTACTCCTTCCGAAAGGAACAGGGGTGAGAAGTATATGTACTTTCTTGGTCAAACGGACATTCTGACATAGTAAGCTCTTCAAAAATACCTAGATAGCACTAGATTGTATACGCAGTAATCGAACGACTACTTCTATAATTTATAAAGTTAAACATAATTTTGGAATATATTTTTGACAGAGATGTTGAACTAAAATGATATGGCATAGGCCTAAATTAAATAAAAATTCAAAATTGCAGGATTATTACAAGAGAAACAGACAACTTCAACAAGATACAGCGTCAGAATTCTTTAAGATATCGAAACTTAACTCACATGTTTTTATAATTATATTTTGAAGATTCTTTCAACAGCTTACAAAATTATTTTCGATACCTACACCAGCGAATAGGGATTATAAAGAATGGACACTGAGCGAATTTTCCTGTGTTTTGTTTCTCTGTGCGCCAGCAGCTAGTTCCACTTTCAAGCGCTA
Organism: Periplaneta americana; assembly: GCF_040183065.1. Taxonomy (NCBI): domain Eukaryota; kingdom Metazoa; phylum Arthropoda; class Insecta; order Blattodea; family Blattidae; genus Periplaneta; species Periplaneta americana. The sequence goes on from NC_091133.1 coordinate 54,753,956, forward strand.
GAGGTAGTGTAATCGAGCATACGCTAAGATAATTAATTGAGAACAGACATCCATGGAATAGAGTTAAGGCACAGTCTACTATATACAGTCGCGAAGCTCAATATGTAGTAAAAATGCAAACATGGGTAGTTGCCGATCGCTACTATCGCCTCATCATCGCAGATCTCTCTCCTAGTCGTTGCTTACGAGATTATACAATAATCTCGTAAGCAACTCTCTTAGTATACGACAAAATATGTTACACTTTCGTTGTGTTCTTTTGGAAAAATTAACACCTTCCTTCCATTATTGAAATATTAAATGCATGAAGTTAATTTATTATTTTAATAAAGTATATTAAATTCCACCACAAACTCGAAGATACCTGCAAGAAATAGGTTAATATTATTTTTGTTTGTGCAAAACGAACTGAAATTTACTATAATCGCTTCACTCATTCAAAATTATAGCGATAATTAACTATGAAACCAATAAATATTAATTTGCATTTCCCTTTACAACAATAATAATGGAAATATGAATTAATGGAGTAACTTACGTGTACCGGTACTTGTAGTGTAGGCTTACGTAGTTAACAAAGGGGGATGAGGTTAAGCAATAATAATCACACCAGAATTGGAAATAAAACGTGATCAATAAGTTTTATTGTAACAGACTTTTTCTACGTCTCTAGTAAAGTAACAGATAAAAATAACAACAAAATTAACAGCTATAATTAAAAACATATCCTTTGAAAAAAAAAAGTAGGGCTAAGCAATAATAATCCCACCAGAATTGAAAATAAAACGTGATTAATAAATTTCATTAAAACAAACTTAATTTTTCTACGTCTTTAGTAAAATATTATTATTCCAATTATTTATTTTAGCCATTAACATTTTCATTACAACCAATAACGAACATTTCACAAGCATCAATGTGAAGTACGCAACGAGCTAGCACTCGATGGAAATACGACACAGTCCAAAGTCGACCGTGGACAGTCTATTGATTCTAGTTGCTAACAGCTTGGAGCGCTTTATCACGAGATTTGCAAAAAATCGCCTCAAGCTTCGCGACTGTATATAGTATACTGTGGTTAAGGCACAGGATCCAAACATCGCCTACCTTATTGCATAATCCAGTAACGCTTTGCTTCAAATAAATTAAAGTTAACAGCTTTTCCTTATTTTTCAGTGACAAACTAGTTGTAATAATAATATTTTATATTTCAGATATAATACATTATATTATAAAATAATATAATACATTATAAAATTAAGTATCGAATTCGTTTAATATTTGTATATAATATAATATAGGTATATGGTTTTACTACTCGTAAGAGTTTTGTTTTTCCATTTTCAGCGCTATCAAATCATTACATATTTTAATTGTTGTTGGGGTCAACGTCTCAACTCTCATTATAAAGGAACTCTAGAGTCTAGACATTGCAGTTAATGAAGGATTTATTATTTTATGGATCCAATTTATTTTATTTGAGTACATAATGTACCTAGATGTATTAATTGTATGTGTTATATTTCCGCTGTGTCGACTGCTAGCTGGTGTGATGTCAGCGCCAACTCTAGGGAGAAAGCAGAATCTGACGCTTTTTCTTGCTTGAAGGTAATTGAAATCGGTCCGGCTACATCAAAGGTACCGACGCGAAGTGTCCATTCTTTATAATCCCTATTCGCTGCCTACACCCTATGAAACGCGGAAAGTATCAAGTCGGTATATCAATTCTAGTCCTGAGAAAGCCACATCCCGTACAATGAGCAGTGTAATCTTAAGTTGAAGAATTTGTCCCGGGTCTTGCCGGGGACGCTGTTTCAGCATTCCCGATATCGAGAAAGTAGTTGTGTATATGTCGACTATCGTTCTCACTTTTCCTACAGTGATTTCTCCTACATCATTGGGCACATTAATGTTCAGCATCTGATAATTAATTTATTCGGGAATGATTTACAGCAGAGCGTCTCGTTTAGGCACAGTAAAAACGTAAACAAAGTGCAGGTAACGTATGGGGGGAGGACTAGTCGTACGATAAACACGAGGGATGCACAAGGTTTTAGTTGCAACATTTATGGCGGAGCATTAATTGAAATTATATTTTCCAAAAGCACACAAAACAAAAGAACAAAAATTGCATAACCTTATCATATACACCTTTTAACAAACAAGCACTTGTAACATTGAAATAATTCAATATAACAAATAAAATTCTGCTACTTGTATGATGTCGCTTTCAAGTACGAAATTTTATGGTAATGAATTTCATTCTCTGTATGATTAACGTAATATCTCCGTTTTCTGTGGCCAAATTAACAAAGCGATAATATATTGGTCTGAAGTGACAACACTATTTCCTAAACATAATTAGTGTTAATTCGGCCACAGAAGACGGTGATATTATGTTAGTCATATAGATAATAAAATTGACCGTAAAAATGCTCTTGAAAACAACATCATTTAAGTAGCAAAATTTGATTTGTTATATTGAATTAAGAGTATTTCAACGTTACAATTGCTTGTTTGTTAAAATGTATAGCCTATATGAAAATGTTATGCAATTTGTGTTCTTTTGTTTTGTGTGTTTTTGGAAAATATAATTTCAATTAATGCTCCGCCATAAATGTTGTAACTAAAACCTTGTTCATCCCTTGTGTTTATCGTACGGCTCATCCTCCCACCACACGCGACCTGTACTTTGTTTACGTTTCCACTGTGCCTAAACGAGACGCTCTAATGTATATAGAAAACAATAAAGCTTAATAAAAAGTAGTAGTTATCTATTTGAAATCGTAAACATACAAAGTACAATTAAATAAGACGAGTTTTCGTGTCATAATTTGTTTAGATAACGCTTTTGTTTTTCTGGCATTATCTATCATAAAAAGGAAACTTCTTATCTCTTATTAGGTGTATCGCAGTATGTTGTTTATCTTAAAGGAAATAAGTAATTAAACAATACCTGAACAACAGGCAAATAAGGAACTGAATATTTTATGGTTAGATTAAAGGCGGCCCCGGTCTTGCCCTCGAAAGGCCAAGTTAAGGCAGAGAGTTCTAGGCGAAAGTAGTTGCCCATTTGTCGCATACGTATAATTTCGAAGTTGAACAACATCTGCAGTTGAAATTGTCATAAAATATACTACTTACCTACCACTAGCTACAACTTACCTACCATTACTTACTTACAAATGGCTTTTAAGGAGCCCGCAGGTTCATTGCTGTCCTCACATAAGCCCGCCATCGGTCCCTACTATCCTGTGCAAAATTAATCCAGTCTCTATCATCATATCCTACCTCCCTCAAATCCATTTTAATATTATCATCTCTTCTACGTCTCGGCCTCCTCAAAGATCTTTTTCCCTCCGGTCTCCCAACTACTTACCTATCATTAACACTATCAATAATAATACCGCCACTACCACCACCACCACCACCACCACCAACTACAACAACAATAACTACAGTACCACAACCACCACCACCAACAATACAACTGGGAAAATATCTAACGGTCTTACTAATAAACCGTGTATAGTTTTTATACGAGACTTATGCAGAGTTGAGACAGAAAACGTGACTAATAAAGCATGCGTAAGCGATGGATGTATAAACAGTCTGTAACTATACAATGGGAATTGCTTTGCAGTAGTTATATACACGAAACCTCTTGTTTAAGAGTTGTATATAAAGAAAAAATGGCCGCCCCTATAACAGCTGTTCGTATCGACTGTCATTTTATGATGATGCTTGCCTTGTAACCACAGAAGAACAAACCAAAGAGCACAGAATAATTAGAATAATATTGCTGTAGCTTGTACTCTTTGATCAAAATATAGTGTGGTAATCGATCAGAGCCAGTTGTACTATCGATACTTAACACGGCACAATAGAGCGCTCTACTGGATGCAGTAGAGAACCTCAGATATTCTTTTACTTTTTTATTTTAGTAGGTTATTTTACGAAGCTTTACCAACATCTTAGGTTATTTAGCGTCTGAATGAGATGAAGGTGATAATGACGGTGAAATGAATCCGGGGTCCAACACTGAAAGTTACCCAGCATTTGCTCATATTGGGTTGAGGGAAAACCCCGTAAAAACCTCAACCAGGTAACTTTCCCCGACCGGGAATCGAACCCGGGCCACCTGGTTTCGCGGCTAGACGCGCTAACCGTTACTCCACAAGTGTGGACTATTACCTTTCGTAATGAAGTAATGACGAAACTATGACGTAGCTGTGTAACAGTTTTACTGTTATACACGACGTATGTAGTGATTATTAGTAAGGAATTTACACACGACTTATAAACGAGCTACTCATTATAAGTATAAGACAGTTGAACATCTGTATATAGAATTTTTATTAGTAAGACCATAAGAAAATATTCCTATCAGTCGATTAATATATTTCCCATAAAGTTTTGATTTTTCTGTTCCAGAAATCTTTGTAAAAAGTCGACATGATTAATCAGCCCTAGGAGGGATTCGAACCCATTCCTGAGTGCAGCTTCACAGCAGGATTACAATTCGAAATATCTAAACAATTACGGTGACCAAATACGGTATACCACAAACTTAGTGTCCACACCTGTGGAGTAACGGTCAGCACGTCTGGCCGCGAAACCAGGTGGCCCGGGTTCGAATCCCGGTCGGGGCAATTTACCTGGTTGAGGTTTTTCCGGGGTTTTCCCTCAACCCAATACGAGCAAATGCTGGGTAACTTTCGGTGCTGGACCCCGGATTCATTTCACCGGCATTATCACCTTCATTTCATTCAGACGCTAAATAACCTAGATGTTGATAAAGTGTCGTAAAATAACCCAATAAAAAAATAAACAAACTTAGTGTGAAATACACAGTGATATTTTATTCCCCTCGCGGAAATTGCTCTGTTTAGTTTGGAGCTGCAATATTGCAATCCAGAGCAAGCACGTTAACCGCTAACATAGAGGAAGACTGGCAATATAATTTCAATGCATTAAAATGCCACAGATTGAGTATTAAAGCCCATAGTTAACAGTGTTAAGACCCACTTGGATTTTAATGAGTCGAGTTCAGTTTTAAGTGAAGGCATTACACCACACATTAGTTTCGCCAAAGTGGTTGGAGAGGGGGTGCCTTGTCTTAACGGGTCTGGTGCCTTAACCACCTAATGCACCAGATGTCCGCAAAAACATGCTAATAGCTTATCCATTTCGAGGCGTAGTGTGCTTATCCTAGAGTCCACAGTTCAAAAATTGGTCATTTAGACGTTAACTTGTGTGACCACGACATTGTAAAACAGCACTTAAGAAGCGCGAGCCGTAACTACATGACTAATTAGCAATTACACTGATGCACAGGGCGTGCTAATTCTGTTGCTTATACGGCTTGGGTTCCATTATAACAGTTTGGATTATGCAACTTGTAATGCAGACAGAATATAGGAACACATTTAATTTTCTGTATTATACAGGGTGTTTCAAAAATACGGGGCATAATTTCAGGTATGTATTTCCCACATGTAGACAATCAAAATAGTTCATTACAACATGTGTCCGGAAATGCTTCATTTCCGAGTTATGGCCTTCACAACATTGAAATTCACCGGAACGTTTTTCTTTCCACAGGTCGTTGTCATTACAGAAGATGTTCAAAATGTCCACCTCCTGCTTGAATACAGACCTCACATCGATGTCTCATTGACCTGCGAACACGATCCCAAACTCCAGGAGTATTGCGTATGTCCTCAGAACATTCCACAATTCGATTCCGAAGGGATTCCAAATCAGGCACCGGAGACGAATAAACCAATGATTTTAAGTGGCCCCACAAGTAGAAATCGAGAGATGAACTGTCAGAGTGCCCTCTTAATGTCTCCTTTGACGGCAACGACCTGCGGAAAGAAAAACGTTCCGGTGAATTTCAATGTTGTGAAGGTCATAACTTGGAAATAAAGCATTTCCGGACATATGTTGTAATGAACTATTTTGATTGTCTACATGTGGGAAATACATACCTGAAATTATGCCCCGTATTTTTTAAACACCCTGTATATTGACCTACACATAGAGAATGTGATGATTTTGTTTCTACTACGTATTATTTTGTGTGTTATTCCATTCATATTTCACTTTGTGTACTTAAACCAATAACTTAGGATGTTAAGTAAAGTAGCAAATTACACAGCAACAGATGTACTAGCAACCAACCTGTCTGACAGTATACCGGATGTTGCGATTTTGTTTCTTGCAAACATTTTAAGTGCTATTGGGTTTCCTCGTTATTTGACACTCCCTTTCACCCACTGTAAGTCCAATAATTTCATCGTTTCTTTTGTCCCTTTTTATATGTTTTCATTAAATAATTTAAGCACTTGTTGTGTTACAGGATTGTCGTACCACAACTTTTCCATGTTGTGCATGTCTAGTTTAATACGCACAAGTGGTGAAACAGTGCCTGTCATTTATTCATTCATTCATTCATTCATTCATTCATTCATTCATTCATTCACTCATTCATTCATTCATTCATTTATTGATTGATTGATTGATTGATTCATTCATTCATTCGTTCATTCATTCACTGATTTATTGCTCGTATTGGGTTGAGGGAAAACCCAGGAAAAAAACATCAACCAGGTAACTTCCCCCGACCGGGATTCGAACCCGGACCACCTGGTTTCGCTGCTGACCGTTACTCCACAGGCGTGGACTAAAGGGCAACCTCAACGCAGCACTTTAAATATGGCGACGAAAACAAACCTTAGAGGACCCTGAAAATTCGGGGAGTGATAAACCAAGCCTCGCACATTATTATAAAGCAAAAAATGTAAAAACCGTGTATTTTAACCAAAATGATCATTTTTTTCACGTTACCCTTCCCTTAACATGAAATAAGAGTTAAAATTTTAGCATTCTTCAGTTCTTCCAAAATTACAGAATTTGAAACTTTAAATAATTATGGCGATTTTTATGGCGGAGAACAAATTGGGCAAAAGCGTAAATAAGACTGTTCAAAGTTGAAGCATTTCACTTGAGTCGCTAATTAACAAATTTAAGTAGAAAATGAATTCTGAAATGGTACAAAATGACTGTAGTCTATAACTTACTCTGTAAATAGAGAAGATCTTGTGAGATTATCAGTGAGAGGCAGAGAAGGAGAGATTTCTAAAAGATTTGAATTATGGATTCAGTGGAAAGAGGGCCTAATCCTCTGTATGTGTGGGATGAGACTATTGCTTCTCGAGGATCGCAAGAAATTGGTTCTTCCATTCGAAAACATCTACAAACACGAGCATTCACGTCAGAGCATGTTGTCATGTACAGCGACACCTGCACTGATCAAAACCGGAATATCAAATTCCTTTTATTCCTCATGAAGTTGATACAAACTGAGACTAATACTATCGAAATCATGGATCATAAAATTATGGTCAGTCGGCATTCATTTTTGCCCAACACTTACGAATTTGGATCGATTGAAGTGTTTGCAAAACACAAAACTATTCATGTACCAGATGATTGGTGCGATGCTATAATGAAATGCTGAAGAAAGAAGTCGTTTCCACTAACGAAAGTGACGCGACAAGATTTTAAATCGGTTGCCAGGCTAGACAAATGTATCACAAGACGAAAGAAAAATGAAAGAAACTCACCAGTCAACTGACTGAAAATCCAGTGGATCAGGATTTCAAAAGACCAGCCTTATACCGTATTCTATAGAGAAACACTGAATGAAGAGTTCCTATTTTCCGTATTGAATTTGAAACCTGGAGGGCAGGTAGACTATCATCTGTTGGGCGTGTGACTGAAGAAATCCTGTACTCACAACCGAGAAAAATTTCGAGAGAGAAGAAAAAGGACATATAGATCTACTTCCATACATATCACCAATCCATCATGTATTTTTTTCAGTGCCTTCAAACAAAAATGGATACGAAGAGATAGATGCGGGTCCATTGGAACTCAAAGAACTACAAGATCCTGCATTAGTCACAAACCTGCTTCTTACACCATGATTGTTTTAATATTCTGACAATCTTTTATTTTCAAATCAATTTGTGATGTTTTATCATTTTCTCGTGCTTCTTTTATTTTTAAGTCTATTTGTGAATATTTAATATAATTATGTCAATTTGTAAATTTTTTAATCTCTTCAATCAGAAAAACTGAGATATAGAAGGTCTGAGTCCATGAGTAGGGGAGGTCAGGGCAAGTTCGGCACGTTAAGCTAAAGACTCACATAAAGTGCAATAAAAAGTCAATTTATGTTTCAGAATCTTAATGATAAATACACTTGATATATTTATATTATGTACATGGATTATAATTTACAAAAAAGTGAAGCTTTGAATTAAACACAAAAATAAATTAAAGACGCTACATTTGCCCGAAGTTGCCCCACACACTGGGGCAACTTCGTCAGTATGTGTATCCTCAACAAAAAAGCTTATTTCTGAGTTCAGATGAAAGAATGATGCTGAAACTAATCAGAAAGCGGAAATGTATTGTTTATCGTTGCAATTTTACATTTAATCTTTCAACTTACGTTAATTTCAATGCCAATAAGGAATAGGCTGTTAAAATTTAAGTAAGTTAATTGTAATAAATGTACTTCTGCAATTGTAATTGCATTAGAATCCATTAATTTACTTACGGAATAGTGCTATATCGTTAATCATTTCGATATACCGTATATTTTCTGCAATATATATCGTTTATCGAAATTAGATTTGTAATATCAACATATTTCTTTTTAAATTATTTCCTCTATCTCTAATTGAAAGAATTACATCTATTTTCAGTTCCCTTAACTTGGGGCAGGCCCTCAGGTTATATTCAATATGTTTCCGTAACGAAATTAATGCTTCAGAATTTATTACAGCATTTCTAAATAATCTTCAAAATAATGATCTACAAGCCACTAGCAGATATTATTGCAGCACTAATTAGAAAATGAAACTTCTACCCTCATATAGGCCCTATATTTGCCAACCATTAATTGTCACAGGCATTCAAACGCGGGTTCCAACAACAAAACCGGGGCACTTCATACATTTCTTGCTTATAGTTTCTCGTTCACGCCCGATTCTAGTCTACGTAATTGTTATCCATCATTAAAATACTTTAATCCTTAGATACAGTACGTTTTAGTTCGTTATTTCGCCAGTGAGGATTTTGTAACGCGCGGAGTCACATGACAGATGACAACTGGTAATTGTTGTACGTTGGTACATCGAGGGCCGAAGGCAAATTAGGTTAACTGCCTCCATCCCATTCCGGGAATGCGTTTCGTGTTCCGACTTCATTTTATTTCAGTCTACAGAATTTTAGACTCACAAAACAAACAAGTTACAGCACAAGATTTGGCGTGCTTTGACAACTGAATTATCGTGGGACACATTTCTGTTAATCTAGTTCTATTATCTCCCCGAGCTTGCGTGAGGGGAACAAGAAATACAACTTTAGCGAGACTTCCTATCTCCATGGTGGACAACAATTTTCGTGTATTTATATCTGAATATCAAATCGAAAGAGATGGGATTTGGCTGTCACGATATACATTAAATTTACAAGACTCAATTTATGAACTAAGACATACTGTAGACGTAACTTACGATGAAAATCAGTGGCACAACCAGGATTTGAATTTGGGCCCGGAGTTCTAAAAATGAGATGTCATGCTTGATAAAAATTAAATAAAGAATTTATCAAATTACTATCAGCTGGAATGGGATTAAACCATGTCATGTTTATTTGTTTGTTTGTTTAGATTTCCAGATTTCTTCAAATGCTCACAATTATTATTATTATTATTATTATTATTATTATTATTATTATTACCGCCAGCCGGTTAGCTCAGTTAGTAGAACAGCTGGCTGTTGACTGGAATGTTCGGATTTCGATCCCGGGTGGGTGAAGGAATTTTCTTGTTGCTAAACTTCCAGAACAGCCTCCAGGTTCACTCAGCTTCCTATCAAATTGAGTACCGGGTCTTTCCCGGAGGTAAAATGCGTTCGGAGTGTAGTGCCAACCACACCATCTCATTCTAGCGCCGAGATCACGGAAAGCATGCCTTCATGGCATGTAAAATTAAATTGTTTTATTTAATGACTCTCACAATTGCCGAGGTTATATCAGCGTCGCCGGTTTTCCGGAATTTTGTGCCACAGTAAGTTTACTGACATGAGCCTGTCGCATTTAAGCACACTTAAATGCCATCAAACTGGGAAGGTTTCTGGCCGCTGCTTTCGCCCCTCTACTGAACACAAAAAGAACAATATGTCGGAAATGTTCCACTTTCTTCACTTGACACTCCATTTTCTAGCGTCAGGGATCGCGGGCACAGAAGGCCAGTACTCTACCGACTACATCACCCACGCCGACTTCATGGCTTGTGAAGGGGACAGTTTACCACCTCCACCACCACCACCACCACTACCACCAGTATCTTGTTGACACCTGATTCTACTATAATTCTTTCTTAAAATATATTTTTTATCTTAAAATTTTGAAAATCAGTAGCAAATTTTGTTATAGATATTTTGAAGAACGTGCTTTTAGGAGTAAAACAGATCAAATGTTTAATTTGTAATTATAATAATTAATGCCTTTTGAAAGCAATACATAAAATGAAATTAAATATTCTTATTTTAACTTAGAAAGCATGATGAAAATATTCAGATTGTCAATTAATATAGATAAACACAATACAATATTTGTTACTCAGTTAAATGACAAATCAATGTAAACTAATGACATATTATATGGTCATTAAGTTTTATATACATGAATTACAAATCACAAATTACTGAACAAGAGTTCCACAGAATATTATGAAATTTAATTACAACACTACGTGATTTTTAACATTATTTTAATTTTATGACCTGTAATATTACATTTTAATTATAGAGATGTTTTGTACATTATTAATCTTAAACAGTTTTTCTACCACCAATGTAATGGCTACACAGTTTGATATTGAGATATTGTATAATTGTGCCTGAAGATGCCTGAATGGGCGAAAACGTTTGCAATTTGTAATTCATGTATATAAAACTTAATGACCATATAATATAATTCATTATTTTACATTGATTTGTCATTTGACTGAGTAACAAATATTATACTGTGTTTATCTATTCTTATTTTAGTTCATAATGAATTATGCCTTGAAAATAAAGGTTCACAAAAACAATAAATGGATAATTATAACACGACAAAGAAACAGCATTTTTTTTTGCGAAATATATAAACGTTTCAGAAAGAAAACGTCATTTTTGTGAACTTCATTCTTAAATTTGTTTTCCATTAATGTATACATCCCGGTCATATGGGTGTCTCGCACCGTAGTTACGTGGTAAGATGTCAATACCTTGAACTAGTGATACGGAATCTTCATGTGGGGAAGTAATATTCTCATAAAAATTTCGACGAGTATGCCAACGTGGGACCGACGCCTACTTAATATTGTTCAGAATTTGGGGAGCTACAGTTCCGTAAACCAGTTATAACGGCTGAGGGAATACTTTTGCTGACCATACGTCATCCCCGTACTGATTTGGATGATCGTTCACTTCTGCTGACCTAAGTGGATATGACATTAGCTGCCTACTGGTCGGCTTTGGCCCTTTATGGGATGTAACGCTACGGATTTAATGAATTTTAAATAAATGAGTATCTTCATTTAGGTTTATAGTGCAGATAAGAGTGTGATATTCTATCAGCTGTCATTCTTTGAATATACTGTATTCATATCAGTTGATCTGCATTTGTATTTTATGTTTTAATTTAAATATTTTCAAGAATTCATATCATATTCTCTTCATGTTTCTCTTCGCCCTCAAGTGAAAGCAGGAATGTCATGTCTGCAGTTTAGATTTTTCTCACATCCAATAATTTTATTATCTTAACAGTTCAGCTTTCACATAGGCTACATATGATAGCACTGTTATTGCCTTAGTTTTATAAAATTTTATTCATGTCATTTTTAACAGATTTAAAATCATCTTGTAACCTTGGTTAATAGAAAGACCTTTTTATGATATTAAGAAATTTTTCGATTCTTCTACAGATCTATTTAATTTGTTTACTATGTATTTATATGTTTGTATAGTTTGTCTGATGAATTGTATATGCTTTTAAAATGAATAGTAGTCTGTATAGCTCTACTGATTAATTGTATATGCTGTAAATTGAATAGTAGTCTCTATAGCTCAATTGATGAATTGTATATCCCTTAAATTGAATAGTAATCTGTATATAACTCTACTGATGAATTGTTTATGTTTATAATTTGCATGATATGTATCTCAACTGATTGAATTATTTATACCTTTAAATTGAATCAACTTACTTGCTATATAGTCTATTATATCTCATACCTCATCTAATGAATAATCGTTTGAGTTCGTAAATTTAATAATCCGATTGGCTATGTACTGTATAATTTTAGTAGAGCCATCGATGTACCTCAGTCGCCAGACTCGCTGGCCTGCTGATCCGGAGCTGCGCTCGGGCTTGGGTTGGATCCCCCGTTTGGTCCCATTGTTTTCTTCCGAGGTTTTCCCCAGCCGTGCTACTGATGCCGGGTGGTATATGCAGAGTCCTCGGCCTCACTTCACTTCACACCCGTTTGGTATGATTACCTGGATGGGTTTTTCCGAAGTTTTTTCCAACCATGAGGCAATTGCCACGTAATCTGTTGGAGAATCCTCGTTCTCATCTCATCTCACTACATCTCGCCAAAAAATTGTAAAAAGTTGGAATTGAAATCGTAAAAAAAAAAAAGAAATTGTAAAAATTGGAATTGTAAACTTGTAAAATTTTGACTTGTTCCACATCTTAAAGCTTCATTGCTAATGTGAGATCTATGGAATACAATAAATTAAACGAAAAAATTAAATAAGTATTTTTCAGTACCGGTAGTATATATATTGTTAATGTTATTTTGGTTATAATCTTTACTTCAAATGTATTTGTTCTATTTTGGTTTCGTACTTATGTCTGTTGTTATAGTTCATAACTGTCTACAGCATCACTATCAATGCTCATGACATTAATATAATAAATGAAAAAACAATAAGTGAATAAGTGAGTAAATAAGTAAGGACGTAAATAAACAAACAAATAGACAAAAATCAGATAAACAGACAGACAAAAACAGACATACAAACAGACACACAAACAGACAGACAGACAAACAAATAAATACAATTTTTGTTTCAGAGATTCACATGTTATATAGGGTGTTAAAAAAAGTATCCAATATTTTAGGGGGTGCTAGTATGCATTAAAACAAGAAAATAATGTCTAATAGATATGGGTCTTACAACACATACTTTCTGAGATCTGAACACTTGTTTTTAGGAGGTGCTCAATGTGACGCCATTCATGGCAATGCATTCCTCTGCTCTTCGGCGTAAGGAATCATGCTTTCTTTGAAATTTGTTTTAATATGTTAATAAGAAAGTCCTGATAACGATCCCCAGTTAATTTTTGTGGTAGCACGTATGGCCCTTAATCTATCACCAAGAACGCCTGCCCATAAGTTGTTTGAGAATCGGTGCTGAGTCTTTTCAACTGCATGGGGATTTTCATCAGCCCACATATGCTGATTATCAAAATTCACAACACCATCTCTGCTGAACTCCGCTCATATCCGTAACCAGACTTTTGTTTTCAGTATTTCTTGCGATGTATCAGTATTCAATGTCAGGGGTGTCAACTACGGTATGATTATCTGGTAGTCTGCTGTATTGTAGGGCAGAAAAATGCACTGGGATGAATGGGCGTCACATTGAGCACCTCCTATGAACAAGTGTTCAGATCTCAGAAAGTATGTGTTGTAGGACCCATGTTTATTAGACATTTTCTTGTTTTGATGCATACTATCACCTCCTAAAATATTGGATACTTTTTTTTTAACATTCTGTATTCACGTATTTGTTTCTTTAATCCATACATTGCCATTTGTAATTCATTATATGAATTACTAAATATTACTTTGTCATCTGCGAACAATATGATAATCAGAGTCTTGTCATTAATTTTGAAGTTAGTAATCTAGAAAGATAATATCTAAACATGCTTTATGACATTGTGTAGTTGTGGAATTAGAGTACACTGAATATGTATCACAAAATTAAGTTCCCTACTGAAAGTGCACCGTTCACTTCAATTTAAATCCCAGCTGTAATATGAAAATAAATTACAAAAACTTTGTCAATAACAGCAATAATAACAGCAGAAGTGGTATGAATATGGAAGTAGAGAATAGTGAATGCACTTCATCATACACTTTGTGTCTGTTTAATTACAACGTAGTACATGTAAAATTTGTGTAAAACTTTCATGGAGGATATGAAAGATGCTTGATGAATTTAATTAAAATTCTACGCCATAAGACAACAGCTGTGAAGAATGAAGGACAAGCACATCCGCTTCACAATGTGCGAGCGACATCCAGTGTTTAACAAACCTCTACTTTATAAACATGGAAAGGAAAACCACCACAACTAATAACTACAAGCATCACACCGGCAAGCCCGTAGTCTTTCAGGATTATCAATTAGTATGCTACTTTTTTCATTTTTAAACCAAAATGTGACAACGTAATGTGGCTTGGCTTGGCTTGGCTTGCTTTTCGAGAACGGGACTTGTCCGAGTCCGACAGGTGGCCTGGGCGGGCATTCGTGAATCCGATGTTGAAAGGTGGACAATTCTGCCTCAAACCTGACAGAGTCAGCTCCCATCTTCCGAAGAGTATTTAAGTATCTGAAGAGTATCTGGTAAGGCCTGGGGCCGGGAGTCCAAATCTTCCTATATCAGCGTCGGAAACCTCTACTACCCGCAGGCTTCACTCCAGGCTGTTTTTATCTATTCTAGATGATAGAAAAATGAGAGGAAAGTAAATTGTGTTGGTGGAATGATAGAGGAAAACGGAAGTATCCCGAGAAAAATCGTCTTGCAACATCTGCTTTGTTCATCACTAGAGACCAGATTTTAAAGGGAATCCCTTTTTCATTTCAACACGAAACATGAAATAATTACGATGTTCAAAACTATCTTCCACTGACCAAATTATGTGGTTTTTGACTTCCCTTTTTTCCCCCTTTATTAGTCCATATTCCCTTTTTTCTCCTTTTTTAAAAAACATCTCTTATTTTGGTCCTTTTTTGACAGAATATCGCAAACATTTAAATAATTTTCCTACATTTTTCCGATAGGCCTGTAACTTCCTGAGCAAGCGAAAATAAATATCGCTCTTCTTCTGATTCCAGACATTGAAAACTAATAAAGTGTGCTGATTTAGAGCTCAGGATAAAAAGAAAATTTTCACCTCTGGTTTCAGTTGATGTTGAGCGGTCATTTTCTGTTTATAAAGATATTCTGCATTCAAAGAGGCAGAATCATATTGAAACATATTGAAATGTTGAATGTGATCAAATACAACCCCTTCCTTATGTTGTGAAGGGATAAATATAAGCTTGTGTGTGCTAAGTCTATCCACGAATGTGCTGAAGTGTGTTTTCAATTAAAACAGCGCCCTTTTGAGGGAGTAATAGGTATATTCCTTTTTGAAGTCCTTTTTTGATTATTCAAATACAACACTTTCCTTATGTTGTGAAGAGATAAATGTAAGATTGTGTGTGCCATGCATTTCCATGAATGTGCTGAAGTGTGTTATGGGGAGTAATATAGTCCTTTTTCAAGTCCTTTTTTTTGGCTATAACTTTCCCTTTTTTGTCCTTTTTTAATGAAAAATCTTCCCTTTAAAATCCGGTAATCTCTCCAGGGATTAAACACGGGCCGCCTGGATGGAGAAACAGCCACAGACGCGGCTCGAGAACCTAATATAAAATAAGTGTAGCATCCATCTTATTACAAGACAGTTAGCATGCAGAAGAACTTGAGGCTGACATATGAGCTTCAACAGTAGGCCTACATTTTTACACTCTGTCAACCGTGGCATGAATAGTAGTGTATATTATTTCTTTACCTTTAAAAGGAGCCATAAACAAAATAAAGCAACCTTCTGGCAGATCAGTTAGAAATATCACGTTTACTAGTACGACCAGTGATGTGTTTCTCATCCACGCCTGTAGCCCAATTAGGCTATTTAAATATTTTGTCTTCTAATGTATTTATGCCATTGTGTAAGTACCAGCGTCATTAAATAGTAAGGTATAACCAAAGCCATCGTTCTTGGCGAGTGAAATAAGTAATGGGAACTATAAGAGCGAGTATCTTATCTTTGCCGCAGTCTGTAAGCGAGAAAACTGGCAATGCGATTGGCAGATTTCTGAGGTGTCTAGAAGATGGTGCCACTCCCAACTGAATTGGTAATAGATTCCACTGGCTGGGCACTGTACATAAGGTCACAACCCAGAAACGCGAAGTGAAAGTATCTTGCCTATGCCTCAGTGTGTGGCCGATAAGATTGACGACTATGATGGGGCGATTGCTGGCTTGACGTGTATTTGGTGGCACCATTCTCAGCTGCACTGGCTCACTGACTGGGCACAATGAAGGACACGCGCCGAAAATGCTGGCGCTGGCTGTAGCAAGAACTCTCACTAGTGACATATTCCCCTCTTGTTAGAATTTTCCTCCAGAGCCGCAGCAGCAGATCACAACTTTATCACGCAGCTATTAGATGGCGTATATGTTGCGTCAGACTCTCGAAATATCAGTTGTAAGATAGCTACGTGCACGGAAACATGGTAAAACGTGAAAGCGTTGTAGTGTGATCCGGTTTTTGCATCTGAAGGATATCTCATCATCAGAAATTCATCGTCAACTGGTTGAGGAGTATGCGGAGGTACTTGGAGGTACTGGACAATCCTTCCTACAGCCCGACCTGAAACCCAGTGGTATCCATATCTTCGGACTTGAATTTTCAACATTATGTTACCTTACTTTTGAAGCACCCTCGTATTTAGAGGGATAGTAGGAAATTTCCCACAAGTTTTCAATGAAGATTTAACACACACTTCAGAGTACAGACGTAGTAGGTAAGTCATGAAATTTAATTTACTGCGATCTAAGATGTGACGCAATTTAGTTTGCTGTCACTAACGACAAAGAAAACGATTACAGAACTTGTAAAACTGTACATTTTTATGCTAGATTTAAATTATTTTTTCATGTCTTAAAGTTTGTATTGTAACATACTGTCTGTTGTCCGATGTTCATTGATTACCTTCCTTTCTTTTATTTTCTTCATACAGTATAATTCGTCACTTCTTTCTCCTTAATTATAGAGGCTCTTTTCAACTCCCTAACCCTTATGAAGTTCAGTGGTTAAATTTTGGACTTTATACTGATTATGAACGGACCTCTTGTCCTCGACTAGGGTCTCTACGTTAAGAAATTAGTGACTGATGCATAATCAATTGTCTTGGTTGTAATTTTTATATTGAATTCTAAATCCAAAATGCTACATATCCTCTCTTAGTTCCCCAGTGTTTTAAATATTTTATCGAATTATGTTTTGGCCGATTATTTAACGACACTGTATCAACTAGTAGACTAAAGGTTGTTTAACGCCGATAAAATTTGTGACACAAGGTATTTTGGAGAGAAGAGCGTGACAATTCCCCACTCAATTACCTGACATTCGCCTTACATTTGGACAAAACTAGTAAAAACCCAAATCTGTGAATGACCCAAGCGAAGTTCGAACCTACATCCGAACGCAACCTCGGATCAGCAGCAATAGTCTAGTGGCCTTCCCCAACGTTATATTCCACTTTTTATTGAAACATTTTAATTCGTCTGTTAACTTTTTGATTTCATTTTTAATTAGTTTTGCGTTTCGTACTTACATGTGGCTACCGTATTTGTGTTGGTATAACACTGGTCATAGGGAATGTTTGTTTAGTTCCATTACATAATATTTGTGTACGCATATTTATATTCCTTGATTATACAGAACATGGTTCTAATTAGAAAATTTTACGGTTATTGATGTTGCATTGGTTCGCAGTTATACGATACTTTCCCTGCAATACTATCTCGTGCTAATTTCGTTTCATATTCATTTTTTTAACACAACTCTGCCCCTAGTAGGAAACGATCCTGGCCGAAGTCTTTCAGTATTGACAACTAAATGTTTGTAAATCCCTTATTATTCATAGTATTTACACGTGTGCGAACTTACAAAAGTTGTGAAAGTTTTTCTTTTAAAAACTGTCATAATTATGAACATCGATGGTGGATTCAAACCCTTCACGGTGGCCTCCGAGCAATGTGACGTTTGCGTCTTACATTTCATGTACGTTAAGATCGGTAATATACAGAGTGTTTCATAATTACAGGTAAAAATTACGGAGGTGACTAGAAGACAATGCAAAAAAGCAAAAAGTTCTAATAAACATCGATCAGGAAACCATCCTTTCCCGAGATATGAATCATAACTGAAATCATTCACTGAATACACTTCGTACACTTGCAACCTCATTTATTATCTGGTAGGTTTAATAGTCGTGCTACTTCCACTTGCTTTTTGCAAGATGAGCTATGCGACCTTTTGGGTAATTTGCCTCTTTGGGAAAGGCTGCTGCTGTGGTACATGGCGGAGCACCACCTCACTTTCATTCGAATGTTGGAGAGTTCTCACGCACAGACTTTTACAATAGGTGTATCGGTCGTAGTTTAGCAACACCATGGCCTCCCGGATCCCCCGATTTTTTATGTATTTTTTTATTTTTCATGTATTTTGTGTATTCCAGACCTATTCATAATGTTAACAAACTCCGGGAAAGCATTGTCAATGATTGTCAACGTATTACATACACACCACAGATATTCGAACATATACGATTGTCAATGAAGAAACGTGCTAATGCCTGCCTTATCATGGACGGTGATCTTATTGAGCACATCTTACACTCTCTCTTTCTTCAGTTCATATGAGATATTATGTTACCCCAGAGTACCTGTGCTGGCGAGATATAATAAAACTTCATAGATTTCGGAAATTGCCGGTTTCCGAACCTATGTTTATTAGGACTTTCGTCTTGTTTCATTATCCTCTACTCACTCCTGCAGTTTGTAGCTATAATTATGAAACACTCTGTATATGAATATGGTAAAGCATGTAATAAATGAAAAAAAATGTATATATTAAAAACAGAAAATCATATTTGGCAAGATGCCCATGATGAAGTGTAATAAATTGTCTTACAACTTAACTTGTACTTTTACGAGAAGGCATTGCGAAAATAATTTCTAAAACGTATAATTATTTAAACTATAAAGACACACAAACTTGCAGCCATAAATTTATGTAATTTTACAGCATTATAATGGACAATTTAGGAATATTTTAACGGCTGGCACATAACTTTTAAGTGCATAACAATTTGCATATATAGTATAAATGCACATATCTAAAAAAAAAAGCTAATTATATAAACAGTTTATTTTATTAACAACGTCCAGTAGACAAATTAGTCTTTCATACAGACTATTACAATAGTTCTGTAGTGATTATTTACGTTGAATACTTATTTTGTCTATAAAAAAACTATTCTAAGCAAAATTGCTAATTTTGTCTAAATTACTTTAAGTTCTTACATCAATAGGTATCAAAATAACTGTCTGCTTTTAACGTACTTGAGTTGTGATTAAATTTTAGATTTGTGACAATTTCTTTTCGAGATGTGTGCAGTAGAAGCACATTTGAAAATATAACTTAATGAGAACTTATGTTATGTAACATTGCGTAAAGCAAATGTTTTACATCTAAAAGTTATGTTACACTTAAAAATATTCGTACATGATCCATCATAATACTATAAAAAATACATCAAATTATACCTGAAACTATGTGTGAATTTGCAGTTTAAATATTTTGTAAATGTAGAACGAATTTTGTCATGCGTTTACGTAAAAATCTCCTTAAAGTTCTCCTTGTCTCTTTACTGTAATATAGGCACTTGTCTGTCTGAGTTTCTTCACTGCTCCTTCGATAGGTTATTGTGACATCATTTCTGAGGACGTCTCGTTGATCGATATCCTACTGGAAAATGATCCCTTGCTAGACTGGCAATTCTGCCTCTTGTCATTCTATTGATATGGCCATTCCATTTCAGCCTCCTTATATTTAGCCATTCATTAATGATCATAATTTTATATTTGTGTCTGATGCTTTGGCTTCTTACTCTATTTCGTAATGTTTTTGCGTTCATACGTCTTAAAATTTTCATCTCTGCAGTATTCAGTATTATTTCCGTCTTCCTCGTGTTTAGTCTTGTTTCCGCTGTGTATGTCATGATGGAGGTTATGGCAGTTTTGAAGATTCGTCATCTCCCCTCACCTAGACTTCTATTGTTCCTTATTATGCTACCCTTTCGCTAGTATGATTTTACTATATTTAATTTTTATTTCTCAGAATCAATAGGTCCACTGGAAACAAAAATTACCATACGATAAAGCGTCAGCACGTAGAGCTGAAAACCCGGGTTCAAATCCCGGCGCCGGAGAGAATTTTTCTCCGTTCCATTACTCTTTCATCGTATGATGACGCAGAATATCTGCATGGAAATATCATATGTACTTCGGTACATTATAATAATATATAAAAATTACCATGCTTAGTAGGCCTGTACACATTCCGTACATCAATAGACAATTTTAATATTTTTGAAAATCTAATAGTTATTTTTAAAAAAAATCATGAAATTAAAAAAAGAACTATTAAAAATTATTGAGAATTTTATTTAGCCTGACAGCGTTTATACGATAAATTACTTAAATATATGAATTTTGATGTAATTCTTGTTTTTTCTGGTTTTAATAAACATATCTACAACATACAGTAAAATATATTATTATAACATGTTAGTTTAGCTTTTCTTCATTTTTTTTAATTTCTCGAAACAATTTTGAACATTATTATTTTTTTAAAATAAATTATACATTCTGTTTTGAATATTTTATTCTATGTTGTTCACATGGAAAACTATGCATACATGCAAATTTTCATTAAGATATTGAAGTACATTTTGGGTTATCAGGTAAAAGGTGCCCGGCTGAACAAAATACTGAAAATATTTTCGTAATTTAAAAAATATAACTATTACATTTTCAAATACATTAAAACTGAATGAATGAATGAATGAATGAATGAATGAATGAATGAATGAATGAATGAATGAATGAATGAATGAATGAATGAATGAATGAATGAATGAAGTGCATTTATTGATACACAATTATACAAACTCATGTACACTAGATCCTTCGCACGAGCCCGTACGGCCATTCGTGCTGTAACTATGCACAGTTTGAATCTTCAAAGGAAAGAAAAATAATACTACTGATAATAAAATAGTAAAACAACAATAATTGTTATTATTTCTACCTTTATCATTAATTAACTTCATACCAAATTTCACAAAATAATAAAAATAAAATAAATGTAAGATATGAAGGGTAAAATACAGTGAAAAACACACACACACACACACGCACACACACATATATATATATATATATATATATATATATATATATATATATTTAAACAATTCAATTCAATTCCACATTGAAACTGCAATAAATAATGCAAATAATAAATATAAAGGTAAGACATAAAAAACATATACACACGCAATAAAAACACAAATGGAAAAAATAACCACAATAAATACAAAAAGAACATTATCCCTAACTACCTTATTCGCTCATTAAAATTATATATTATACAGATAGTGTATACTAAGTATGGCACTTTTTGTTTCTAGAGAACATTACAGATTCGGATGAAAAAAATGTTGAAATCTAGTAAAATTACACTACCGAAAGGTGTCTGTCCTCCCTTGAAGTTCATAAAACACAATAACCTTCTTTAGAACACATTTAGAACTTGAATATATCGGCATCTAAAGAGACAGAACAATGGATTTCTAACCAAGAGCCCCGAATTCGACTCACGACGATTTCAAGTGGATTCTGAAAGAAGTGATGTAATAATTGCATTTCCGATTTTTGTCGCCTATAAAGAAAACAAAAAGCGAGTATAGAATTCGGAATACGAGCGCGTTGCCATGGCAACTGTGACAATTCTTTTCGTGCAGCAAGGCTCCAAGTATTGCCATTGTGCTATGTGGGTCAAATGAATCAAAAGATTCGCTACAACGAGACAAAGATTTGCTGACGGGGCAGACTGCCAGAGTCGAACAATAAGGACAGTGACCACAGCTATACAAATGGCTCTGTGACATAACCATTAGGCAGGCATTTAACCAGCGGATCCTCTGGCCACTTGTGCGTTCTCAGACTTGCAGGGATGAGCGGTTCATGGATAGCTCTCTACTCACTTGAAAGTCGGTACAATTTTCGTGCACTTATTTTCACAATGAAGGCCTATTTTTTAATTTTATTTTCATATGCTATTTTATATTCAACTTTAGAAAAAAGTTCCCAATAACAATGCGACA
Source organism: Periplaneta americana (assembly GCF_040183065.1). Lineage (NCBI taxonomy): Eukaryota > Metazoa > Arthropoda > Insecta > Blattodea > Blattidae > Periplaneta > Periplaneta americana. The sequence continues at coordinate 54,776,383 of NC_091133.1, forward strand.
TTTTATCACTCTCATGATTGATTCCCCCTCCCTCTCATCTAGGCTAACATTTTGACTGAAGTTTCAATAATAAAGGCGCGTTTATTTATATTCTTGTATATAAATATGTATTTGACGAAAATTAGATTACTTATTTTAATTAAATTATACATTTTAATATGAATAATAATACCAGGTACTTAAGAAATCAATAACAGAGGAATGTTTGTTTACATTCTTGTACATAAATACGCATTTGGCGAAAATGGAATTACTTGTTTTGATTACATTATAAATTTTAGTACAAATAATTCATTTAATTTCGTAAGTCATGGTAACTATATTATATCAGCCAATAAAGCTGAAGAAATAGAAATTCACTATATGCGACTGAAGGCCACCGGAATGTGCTTCGAGGTTTTTCCGAGGTTTTCCCAACCGTAAGGCTAATATTATGTAATCTATAGCGAACCCACGGCCTCATCTCGCTATCACCCATCCCATCGACGCTAATTTTCATTTTATTTTATTGGGTTATTTTACGACGCTGTATCAACATCTAGGTTATTTAGCGTCTCAATGATATGAAGGTGATAATGCCGGTGAAATGAATCCGGGGTCCAGCACCGAAAGTTACCCAGCATTTGCTCCTATTGGGTTGAGGGAAAACCCCGGAAAAAACCTCAACCAGGTAACTTGCCCCGACCGGGATTCGAACCCGGGCCACCTGGTTTCGCAGCCAGACGCGCTGACCGTTACTCCAAAGGTGTGGACTCGACGTTAAATAACCTAGTAGTTGATACAACGTCGTTAAATAAGCAAGTAAAAAAACAACACTGAATGAATATCACTCCACAGGCTGCAATAATAGGAACATCAACGTTGAACTCAGTTTCAACAACTGTCTCATACATAACATTTTAGTATATTCCCCACACACAAGGTTCATGGTGACCAAGTCAGGTGATCTTGCTGGCCATGCAATTGGATCACCGTATTGGTGTCTGATATTTTGCTAAGAAGTCGTAAGACAATTTTAAAACAGAGTTGTAATAACTTAAGGGTAAACTATTCAAGAATTAATATCAAATAACTCCATGTCAAGTCTCCGCCAATCTTTGAATCCTGGTGTATAAATGTTCAGATATTTACTTCACCGAACATCCCTTTAAAAACTGTAGAGTACAGTTACAGTCTGCACATTGAACTCAGTATGTCGTAGACAACAAACTAGTACAAGTGCCTCATTCTATGTGTATTTCTGTAGGCCTATGTTGAGAAAGGAAGAGAATTTTTGTATGGAACTTTGCGACAGTTGGTGGCAAAAGCAGTAAGAACAAACGTGTGAAAAAAACTGTAAGGAACTTATTATGATAGCTGAATAGTGTAGGGAGGAGAGATCCATTATTTTCAGGTGGTGCTGGAACGCCCTTCCAACATTTCCACTTGATCCCATGTTCTCTCAACCGCGGTGTCGTGCATTTATTTATTCTACCCTCCTGTGCGACAAAGCACCCCATCGACAAGTCCGCCGGGTCACCTCGTTACTTGCCAAGTGTTTGCCTTCCGTCTCTACTGCCAACCTCTGGAAATGTCATTACCTACACAGACGTTGTCCACACTAATTTCTTCCTGGACGCATAGAGGAAAAGGACAAAAAAAGTCGTCGTTAATTCGCGCGTCATTACACTAAAATCTAAACAAAGAGAGAAATTAAAAGTAAATAATGCCCTGTTAACGACACATTTCTGTCAATTAAATATTTATGTCCAAAGAAATGTGTTTGTTCAATGAAAGCCAGATACCATCATTGTGACTGTGAACATACTTTAGTGATTAGTGAGTGCAAAACTGTATTACATATTCAAATACTGACAGTTTTCGCACGATTTTTGTTATAAGTATCTAATTAACTTAACATCATTATGATCAAACCATCGTGTTTATATAGAAGTAAAGTTTTGTACTTTTCACTGTAGATCAAACTATCGTGTTTATATAGAAGTAGAGTTTTGTACTTTTCACTGTATTTTGGAAGATCAAACCATCGTGTTTATATAGAAGTAGAGTTTTGTACTTTCCACTGTATTTTGGAAGATAAAACCATCGTGTTTATATAGAAGTAGAGTTTTGTACTTTTCACTGTATTTTGGGAGATCAAACCATCGTGTTTATATAGAAGTAGAGTTTTGTACTTTTCACTGTATTTTGGGAGATCAAACCATCGTGTTTATATAGAAGTAGAGTTTTGTACTTTTCACTGTATTTTGGAAGATCAAACCATCGTGTTTATATAGAAGTAGAGTTTTGTACTTTTCACTGTATTTTGGGAGATCAAACCATCGTGTTTATATAGAAGTAGAGTTTTGTACTTTTCACTGTATTTTGGGAGATCAAACCATCGTGTTTATATAGAAGTAGAGTTTTGTACTTTTCACTGTATTTTGGAAGATCAAACCATCGTGTTTATATAGAAGTAGAGTTTTGTACTTTTCACTATATTTTGGGAGATCAAACCATCGTGTTTATATAGAAGTAGAGTTTTGTACTTTTCACTGTATTTTGGGAGATCAAACCATCGTGTTTATATAGAAGTAGAGTTTTGTACTTTTCACTGTATTTTGGGAAATATCTCCAAGGTATCGAAATTATTTATAGATTACATTATGAGAGAACAATACTTTACCACACCCAGCATCGAAAGATGCGTTTATCACCTACCCTATTCAACATCTACTTTAAGGATTTAGTAAAGAACTCTTTTCAGAACATGGAAAGTATGACAGTAGGAGAAAGAAGGATAAAGTGCATCACATTTGCTGATGATATGGCGCTGTTACCATAAGAGGTGATAATACTAAGATATATGCTACTGCATCTAAATGACAGCTGTAAGCAATATGGGGTGAAGATAAATGCATGGTTGTCGGAAAAAATAAAGAAGGTAAACGTGTGAATTCTAAATATGGCTGTGAAACACGTGGACAGCTTCAAATACGTGGGAGCCGCCGACGTGGCTCAATCGGCTAAGGCGCTTGGCTGCCGATCCGGAATTGCGCTCACACGTGGGTTCGAGCCCCGCTTGGTCTGATTGCCTGGTTGGTTTTTTCCGAGGTTTTCCCCAACCGTAAGGCGAATGTCAGGTAATCCATGACGAATCTTCAGCCTCACCCCGCCACATACCATTTCGCTAACACCAATCCCATCGACGCTAAATGACCTAGTAGTTTATACACCGTCGTTAAATAACCAACTAAAAAAATAAACATGCTTGAAGTGTACTATAAGTAGTAACATGAGCTTCCAGGAAGTCAAAAGGAGGAAGGAAGTTTTTAATGGAAAAAGGATCATCTTCTGCGGAACTTTAGAAAAATAACTAAGGAAGAGACTTGTGAAGTGCTTTGTGTGAAGTGTAGCATTATATGGGACAGAAACATGGGCATTGCGACGAAGTGAAGAGAAGCGACTAGAAGCATTTGAAATGTGGTTACGGAAAAGAATGGTGCATGTGTAATGGACAGATAGAGTAAGAAATGAAGCTTTGTTGGAAAGACTGGGTGAAGAAAACAAAGTTGTAAATGATCACGAAGAGGAAAAGTAATTTGCTGGGTCACTGGCTGAGAAGAAACTGGCTACTGAAGAACGCACTGGAAGAAATGATGAACGGAATGAAAGTTAGTGTTAGAAGAAGATATCAGATGACAGATAGTATATGGATCGCATGCGGAGATTAAGAGGAAGGAGGAAAATAGGAAAGATTTGAGAGTGCTGGGTTTACAGTGAAATACATGCCATTGGGCAGAAGACTATGAATGAATGACCTATCATCGTCATCTGCTGGGTCCGTTATGCCAGACTGATTGATTGAAACTGGACCTTTATATTCCCGAATTTTTTCAGCCCTCTCTTTTAGCATTTATTTTACGTCAGAGACGATCTCTCCTATAATAATGTTGCGATAATAAAATTAAAACCTTTACTAAAGATCGACGTTATGCGAGAATATAGTGGAAACTCACTCAGATTATACGTGACTAAATCTATTCTTTAACGATGAGTGTATCATATAGCCTATAGACTTCTGAGTACTCCACCGTATCCTGTAACTTAACATTTGCAACATTCGGATCCACAAACAGGTTCCATCACCAGAGTGATAAGTATGCTCAAAATGACTGCCTAGTCTGTTGGGCTCCTCATGTACGGCCACTCCAAATAATTGGACAGGTGAATGTCATTAGCAGTGGGAAGTCGAAATAAATTAAAAGATCCTTAATCGAAAGCTGCTTACTAACTATAAATTTAACAGAATCTGTCGACTATAGCATCAGTTTTTGAGCCATGCAAATATGTTTGAAGACTGTTATTTAAACGAAGTTCACAAGCCACCACGGTGGCTCAGTGCTAGCGCGCTATGCTTACAGGTCTAGGGGACGGGGTTCAAATTCCCAGCCGATCCAACCTGAATTTATAACTTGTGTTGGATAAACCTGTGGTCCAGGCAACACAGGAGTTTTCCTCGGGTACTTCGGTTCCCCTGTAATATTCCAATAATTCTCCATCGTCATCATTCAATACAAGTGTGTAAAGTGAATTTATTTTTATAAGTTTTTATGGATTTGTGACAATTGTATTTTATTATAAACAAATCTTTTGAAGATGTTCGTGGTTGTACGAGTATAGATTGCATGCCAATATTTAAATTTAAAAAATAATTGAAATGATTTCCAATTTTTGTCATAGCACTGTGACATTCATAACTTATAGCTGTGTTATCTACTAACTTATGTCAACGCTATAGAGCTTTGACGAGTTTATCTTGAAATAGAAGTGAGGCAAGTTTAAATTTACTGTATATCGATAGATGTGTTATTTTATAGTGTCCCCAGTAACATACATACACACATACATACATACATACATACATACATACATACATACATATATATATATATTAAATTTTAGTATGTGTTTTCAACAATATGGAACGAACTTTTTAACCACTCTGTATTAAAAAAAAAATAGGATGATTATTTTATATTTTTACATTTTCTGCACATCTACATTCAATAATTCATAAATTATTAAATATTCCAAATTCTTAACAAAGCTTGTATATGATTTTGATGCCTTGGTATTAGTAGTCTAAGTTGCAATAAACCTTAGTAGCAGGAGGGATAATGTGGATCCACCGCCTATGGTGCACTCTGGATAGTCACTGACGAACTGTGTGGTCTACGCTTCTCGGAACTAGCGACATCTACCAGTCATACTCGTAGAGTTAGGGGCGAATAACGGAAAGTTAAGGGTCCTGCAATTGCCTAAAAATAAAACATAGAACTCACAGAATATTTCGAGAATAGAATACATTCTTGGGGGCTAATAATATCAATAACAGCGGAAGTCGAAATAATTAAAGAAAATCTACCTGAAAACTTTTTATTCAGCACAAGGCTCAGATTCTGTTGAACTAACCCTTTTCCGAGGGGAATGGAAACAGCAAAGAACCTCCCCAACAGACGTTTTATCGACCAGGAGGGTGTCTTTTTCTCTCCGGTATCAAACCCTCGATCTGTTTGGCAAGAAGCCGTTAGCTGACTGAAATAAGGCTCGGCCACTCTGTGTTTAGCAATTTCTGAACACCATTGTGTTCTCTTCCCTCTAATCTCCGGCTTGCGGCGCAACAGCTGTTTTCACCCCCCCCCCGCGGAGATTATCTAATAAAAACAGCACTCAATCAAGACGCCAACTTGAAGAGTCCAATCGATGAGATCGGACCAGGAAGAGGCATTGTTAGGTCTGGACACATATTGCTGACGTCATGGCGTCTTTCAGCGCGGGACGTAATCCCGCTGAAATGGTGCTTGTGGGGGGGGGGTTGAAGCAACACAGGAGTGTTGTTCTAACACAAGTTACGAGCACTTTGAAATAATTAAACCTGCAGGATTTTAAGACTTACAGCAGCGTTTCCATGGTTACACTAAATACACAAAAAACAAGTAAAGATTCTAGTACCAGTACATATAAATATAGCCAAATGCAGAAAAATTTCAAGGTCGTGGGTTTGAAAACAAAGTGCGACATGGACATTTGAACATTCTGAAAGTGATGTTTTGTGTTCTTATTCTTTTTCATTTGTTATTTGACGACGCTTAACAAATGCACCTTTATCAAACGTCGTAATTGGTGAGAGCGAGATGTACTGTATATGATTTTGTAAAAGTACTCGTAATTATTAATTTTTTCTACACAATCTTAAAAATTCTGGCACTGGCTTATTACAGAACAAATGTGAAAATATGGTATCCTGCATCTCCATAACAACGAGTTATTTGTTTTTTACTATTCTAGTAATCATGTTATCAGTAGGCACTTTCTGTAATACAACTAATCTAACACAAGTTTGCCAGATATTAATCCAGCACTTTATTGGTTATGGGTCTATCTGAAGGAAGGAGTATTCTTGAGCAAATTTACGATAAACTGATGAGTTGAACGACTTCATCGCACACAATGTGGCAGATTTTCCAGAATAGGAACTCAGAGCTGTTGTATACGGCATTGAAGAGGGGCTGTTACTTGTACAAACCCAGAAACAAAATTTGGGCCACCTGAATTTTCCAAGTTCCAGTGCTTACTGAGCATGCGCATTATGTTGTAATTGGAACTTGGAAAATTCAGGTGGCCCAAATTTTGTTTCTGAATCTGTACAAGAACAAAATATTGGACACATAATCTACGATGAAGTTATAGCAATGGATGATGATGCAATATATCTCCTTTCTTGTGCATGAGGAAAAATGCTGAAAAAATTCTGCAGGTTACAGTTAGGGCACAAATGCAGGTATATTATACTATACTTCGGATCTCTGTACATACATCTTATATCATAATTCTGTATGAAATATAGTACAGTATACTATACTCTCAGAACTCAGGAGGATAAAAAATTTCAATGTACGACCGAGAGCAGACTCATGTCTCGAGTTTAGCTCACTACTGTCTAAGCCAAGCAGGTAGCCTTAAAGAAAAAAAAAAACCTTGGTTAAAACAATCAACTACTATTACGTGATAAAAATACGAACAAGTTAAGATCAGAAATAACTGACGTACGATTGTCGAGAGTGACCAAAAAAACCACAAATTCATTAATGAAAATTAAAAAGAAGCCTAGCGCCAAGAAAGTATTCTGAAGATAAGAGCGTTTAGTCGGCAGACGCGTTGGATCGGCTTTTAGTGATTATTTTAAAAGACTATAACACCAAAAGAATAATATTCTATTGGTGAACACAGTTCCAACATTTTAGAAACCAATTATTTACTTTAAGATTTCAAGTTTATGAAACAAGTAGCGATATAGGCAACAAGCAACACTTTCGCTTATGTTGTATTGAGTAATCAGAGAATGGGTGAAGCCATTCAGTGCGAACTCCAAGTGGAGGATCTCTCCAACTATCAAGTGGTTTCACAGAATTACGTACTGTGCATGCAGGCAATTATTAACGGCGTGAAATGCTAACAAATCTGCTCTGTCGGTTTCAAAGAGGATCCCAGAGGTTAAATTAATATATCAAGCGTTCCAGCTTGTCTACAGATATTTCAGTTGTTTTTAATACAAGGATACGTTTGATTTTTAATGTCAGCCAGTTGGCTCTTTCATCATTCGCAGCTGACAAGGGAAAAATCACAGGTCATGCTGCTTGAATTTAATGAAAATATATCATATTTAAGCTAATTTTCGTTCGTTAAGAAACGTGGTGATAATCGTTCGTTTCGCTTTTTCCTCGTTTACGAAATGTATTGATGCTACTTATGCCGCTTGTTGCGCGCACTCAGATTATCATTTTTTTTTTCATTTTTTTCATTTCATTTATTGTATTCCATAAATCTTACATTAGCAATGAAGCTTTAAGATGTGGAACAAGTCAAAATTGTAAAGATTAGCCTACAATTACTATTACAATTTTTACAATATTTTACAATTTTTACAATTTTACAATTTTGCAATTTTCTACCATTTTTACAATATTTTGGCCAGATGTAGTGAGATGAGGTGAGGCCCTAGGATTCGCCAAAAGATTACCTGGCATTTGCCTTATGGTTGGGGAAACCTCGGAAAAACCCAAGCAGGTAATCAGATCAGACCGAGGACTCGTCATAGACCATCCGGCATCAGTCCCACGGCTGGGAAAAACCTCGGAAGAAAACAATGGGACCAAACGGGGATCCAACCCAAGCCCGAGCGCAGCTCCGGATCAGCAGACCAGCGAGTCTGCCGACTGAGCTACATCGATGGCTCTACTAAAAATATACAATACATAGCCAATCGGATTATTAAATTTACAAACACAAACGATTATTCATCAGTTGAGTTATAAAATATAATACATAGGCCTAACAAATTAATTCAATTTAAGGCATAAACAATTCAATCAGTTGAGATATACAGAAATTGATAATACATATCATGCAAATTACTTCAAATTACAAGCATAAATAGTTCATCAGTAGAGGTATACAGATTACTATTCAATTTAAAGCGTATACAATTTATACAATGCAAATATATACAATGCAAAGTAAACAGGTTCATTCAATTTACAAGCATACTTTCGTTAAACTATATACATTTTTGTACAATTCATATCAAGTAGATTAATTCAATTTACAATCATAAACAATTCATCAGTTGAGCTATACAGACTACTATACAATTTGCAGCATGCATAATTCATCAATTGAGCTATACAGACTACCATTCAATTTACAACATATTAAAATTCACCAGTAGAGCTATACAGACTACCTACTATTCAATTTACAACATATAAAATTCACCAGTAGAGCTATACAGACTACCTACTATTCAATTTACAACATATAAAATTCACCAGTAGAGCTATACAGACTACCTACTATTCAATTTACAACATATAAAATTCACCAGTAGAGCTATACAGACTACCTACTATTCAATTTACAACATATAAAATTCACCAGTAGAGCTATACAGACCACCTACTATTCAATTTACAACATATAAAATTCACCAGTAGAGCTATACAGACTACCTACTATTCAATTTACAACATATAAAATTCACCAGTAGAGCTATACAGACTACCTACTATTCAATTTACAACATATAAAATTCACCAGTAGAGCTATACAGACTACCTACTATTCAATTTACAACATATACAATTCACCAGTTGAGCTATACAGACTACCTACTATTCAATTTACAACATATACAATTCACCAGTAGAGCTATACAGACTACCTACTATTCAATTTACAACATATACAATTCACCAGTAGAGCTATATAGACTACCTACTATTCAATTTATAACATATACAATTCACCAGTAGAGCTATACAGACTACCTACTATTCAATTTACAACACATACAATTCATCAGTAGAGCTATACAGACTACCTACTATTCAATTTACAACATATACAATTCATCAGTAGAGCTATACAGACTACCTACTATTCAATTTACAACATATACAATTCATCAGTAGAGCTATACAGACTATCTACTATTCAATTTACAACATATACAATTCACCAGTAGAGCTATACAGACTACCTACTATTCAATTTACAACATATAAAATTCACCAGTAGAGCTATACAGACTACCTACTATTCAATTTACAACATATAAAATTCATCAGTAGAGCTATACAGACTACCTACTATTCAATTTACAACATATACAATTCACCAGTAGAGCTATACAGACTATCTACTATTCAATTTACAACATATACAATTCATCAGTAGAGCTATACAGACTACCTACTATTCAATTTACAACATATACAATTCATCAGTAGAGCTATACAGACTACCTACTATTCAATTTACAACATATACAATTCATCAGTAGAGCTATACAGACTACCTACTATTTAATTTACAACATATACAATTCATCAGTAGAGCTATACAGACTACCTACTATTCAATTTACAACATATACAATTCATCAGTAGAGCTATACAGACTACCTACTATTCAATTTACAACATATACAATTCATCAGTAGAGCTATACAGACTACCTACTATTCAATTTACAACATATACAATTCATCAGTAGAGCTATACAGACTACCTACTATTCAATTTACAACATATACAATTCATCAGTAGAGCTATACAGACTACCTACTATTCAATTTACAACATATACAATTCATCAGTAGAGCTATACAGACTACCTACTATTCAATTTACAACATATACAATTCATCAGTAGAGCTATACAGACTACCTACTATTCAATTTACAACATATACAATTCATCAGTAGAGCTATACAGACTACCTACTATTCAATTTACAACATATACAATTCATCAGTAGAGCTATACAGACTACCTACTATTCAATTTACAACATATAAAATTCATCAGTAGAGCTATACAGACTACCTACTATTCAATTTACAACATATACAATTCATCAGTAGAGCTATACAGACTACCTACTATTCTATTTACAACATATACAATTCATCAGTAGAGCTATACAGACTACCTACTATTCAATTTACAACATATACAATTCATCAGTAGAGCTATACAGACTACCTACTATTCAATTTACAACATATACAATTCATCAGTAGAGCTATACAGACTACCTACTATTCAATTTACAACATATACAATTCATCAGTAGAGCTATACAGACTACCTACTATTCAATTTACAACATATACAATTCATCAGTAGAGCTATACAGATTACCTACTATTCAATTTACAACATATACAATTCATCAGTAGAGCTATACAGACTACCTACTATGCAATTTACAACATATACAATTCATCAGTAGAGCTATACAGACTACCTAATACAATTCATCAGTAGAGCTATACAGTCTACCTACTATTCAATTTACAACATATACAATTCATCAGTAGAGGTATACAGACTACCTACTATTCAATTTACAACATATAAAATTAATCAGTAGAGCTATACAGACTACCTACTATTCAATTTACAACATATACAATTCATCAGTAGAGCTATACAGACTACCTACCATTCAATTTACAACATATACAATTCATCAGTAGAGCTATACAGACTACCTACTATTCAATTTACAACATATACAATTCATCAGTAGAGCTATACAGACTACCTACTATTCAATTTACAACATATACAATTCATCAGTAGAGCTATACAGACTACCTACTATTCAATTTACAACATATACAATTCATCAGTAGAGCTATAGACTATACGCGACACCGTATCATTCCTCTCGCATTAATGCTCTAGTCTAGTTTCTTTTTTCCTTAGCTCACACGGATACAGTACTCTTGTTGAAATACAAATTCAATCTGAATTATTAAAATATGTATTAACTTTGTGACTCACTTTAAATACTCGTATGATAACGCGATTCGAAATGAAGTGTTCGAGACAAAGAGCCATTGAACAGTACGAAAATTTATATGGCTGATTTTTCACATTCTTCTGTAACATACACGCACTGTTTCCAAAATACAACATCGTTGCAAAAACGTTATCAAACTTTCTCACATGTTTCTCCGTCACATATCCACACCTCTGCCACGCGTGTATTAGCATGTCTTTGAGGACACGTGAATAAAACGGGTGATACGCAACAGAATGTAATGTCATTATGAAGTCCCTATCGTGCAATGTGTCCAGAATGTTTTCACGGGTAATTTTATGTCTGAAATACTCTTCTAGCCTTCGAATTATAGCTTTATATTGCCTAAAAATACACACGCGAAGGGTTACACAAATCCTGTTTGTTTTAATTGTTTTACCATGTAAAGTAAATATAATGCTATCTATCTGACCACTCCAGGAGTCCAGTAGTAGGCCTACTAATGTGTCTTTCTTAATATCCGGGAGAAATATAGCTCTTAACCATCTTCTCACGTGATTTTCTTGTCAGTTTAGCGTACTACTTGAATCGACCACAACATTATATGCTTATCTTTGTCTATACGTTGTTTTACTTTCGGTCCAAATTCCCCTTTCGGTTCTTGAAAGCATATGTACTGCTGACGCCAGCGTTTCTGGCGCGTGTCCTTGAGTACAATGCACAGTCTGCGAGCATCTGTTGATAGTGTAGCTGAGAATGGTACCACCTCCTATAAAAGTCACGTCAGCAATCTGCCAAACCACAGTTGCGAGTCTTGCTGACCAGACTGCGGCAAAAGTAAGATACTCGCACTTAACTTTCCTACGCTAGCTTTCCTGCAATGTGTCCTTGAGTACGTGTTCAGTCAGCGAGTTTTTGTTGCCACTGCAGCAGGGTACGGTACCTCCTCCTAATACACGTCACATCAACAGTCTGCCAATCACAATCGTCAGCTTTATCGCTCATAGACTGCTACAAAGGTAAGACACTCGCACTTAAGATTCTCATTACTTATTTCACATGCAGAAAACGGTGGCGCGGCCTATACAGTCGTGTTCCTAGACTTCCAGCTGCATACCTATGGATTTGGACGGTGTACGAATGAGTGACAGATATCATGGATTGCACTGCTACTGTATTAATGTGAGATAAGAGAAAAAATATTGACTAGAGCATTATTAATGCGAAAGCTGCGACACGGTATCGCGAAACTATGAGGATGCACGCAAGAAGCGGTATAAGCATTAACGATTTTCAAGTCAACATATTTCGTAAACGAGAAAAAGGCCAAATGAACGACTGTCACAACGTTCCTTAACGAACGAACATTATCTTAAATATGCATTTTCATTAAATTCAAGCACCATGACCTGGAACGATTCGGTTCTGAGTTATTTCAGTGAAGTAGTTTATTGAGAGTTAAAAAAAATATTTTGTAAATAACTGAAGAAAAAAAAATGAAATAGTATGGACTGTAAGATGAATATTTCAAGTCTTACATGTCATCTGCGGCGCATTATGGGAGATGGGAAAAACAGTATCAATAATGATTATGATAATGATGTGAAGAGAGCAGAGGATATGCAGTATTCTGAAAAACCATGCTGCAACGCTATCTTTGTTAACTCAGATCCACGGAGTGAGAAAACAAGACTACTTCAGACGAAGACATTCGTGATAAATTAAATATTGGTTTACTGTGGCGCTATTATTTTATAAATTCCTTTGTGTTTCTGAAATAAAATGAATTTGATTCACAAAACTGCAAGGAAGACTTTGCGTACAGCATTAACGGCAACGAATATTCTGCACTTTCTTCTTCGTTATTCTAGTAATAGCGCTGAACTTAAATGAATGTGCCCTCTGTTTCGTGGCTATTAAAACGACTTACCATGGACACAGACCGTGCAAGTCAGAATCTCTAATAAGCCTGGAAATTTTACGGTCTTTCTTACGAGAGTTTCTCCCTACTGTAACTGAAACTTCGCTTCTAATCACCATTATAAGTAGAAACCTGCACGCCTGCTACGTACAAGCTTTCACAGAGTTTCACTTGTTTCTGAAATTCTCATAAGTCTAAGCTGAGTTCGAATGTTCCTTTTGTTTCCCTGAAATGCATATAATTCTAACCTAATTTATACTAATAATAAATCTAGTAACCGAAATTTTTCTGGTATTTTCGCTTTTCCAAAATTAATTGGTGTCAACATGTATAACTAATCATCTTGAAACCAATTTTTTTATGTCTGTCTGGATGTTTGTTACCGTTTCACGCGATAATGGCTGAACCTATTTATATGAAAATTGGAATATAAATTAAGTTCGTTCTAACTTTGATTTTAGGCTATTTAAAATACCCTATTTAAAAAGGGGTTATAAGGGGACCTGAATTAAATAAATCGAAATATCTCTCTTATTATTAATTTTCATGAATAAGTTACGTAAAAGTTTCTTTAAAACTGATTTCTGATCATTTTTATTCCATGCAAAATTTTGATAGTAATGATATTTAATGAGGTAAATGAGTTTTAAAATAACAATGCGTTTTATTATCGCCACCTAATGGGCTGTAATGAAATGAAAACAAGTGACTTCGTCTATAAGGGGCCTTGGACAACAACAAACGGAATGTATTAATTTAACACTATTTTATACAATATAATTGCATGATGGGAATATATAAAATATATTTATCAATATTAACATACAGAGAATGTTTCTGTTTGTATGAACTAATCTCAGAAGCTAATTAACCAATTTGTATAATTATTATTTCACCATTGGAAAGTGTAGTTTCTCTAGGTGAACATAATGCTATAATGTTATTACAGTAACTTCTGACTGAATCGAGGACAGGCAAGATTAAAATAGATTCTTATGCACAGAAAACTTGATAGGCTATTCTGCATATTCGTTTCCTGTATTTCTTAAAATAATGTTTAAGTTATGTACCCCATTCATTTTCATCTCAGAGAATTAACGAACAACGAGAGTGTATTGATTTAGTATGCAGTAACAGAACGTTAACTTAGCATTCCATTTTTTATAATGCAAATTTTAACTATGCTCAATTGAATTGTGTTAAAATAGATAAAATGAATGAATAATGCAATGCAAAAAAATTGGGATAATGAGCCAAGCAGATTATGTTGCGCTGTTGTAAAAGTTGTTCCTCCTGAGATTCAAGAGCCCCCACAACAAATTAAAAACTTACTTATCGGAGTACATCCGGCATCAACACAATTTTTAAATAGTATAATAAAATATAAGACAGTACAATATCTTATTTCAAGTGGCATCGTTTGGTGCAAAAGAAATACGTAAAGTCAATTCAAGTTCAAGTATAGGCTTATCATTTAATTGGAAATCTTTCTCTAGCTGAGAGTAAGAGCCTTCAGTTCTTACAAGTATATTTCATTTCAGACACTGATCAATTGTCTAATATAGTATCAATTTTTTTTACTTTTTTAGTAGGTTATTTTACGATGCTGTATCAACATCTTTGGTTATTTAGTGTCTGAATGAGATGAAGGTGATAGTGCCGGTGAAATGAGTCCGGGTTCCAGCACCGATAGTTACGCAGCCTTTGCTCATATTGGGTTGAAAAAACCTCAACCAGTTAACGTGCCCCGACCGGGCTAGTATCAATCTTAACAGTAGAGTTGACTGAACAACTCCAGGAAGTACTGCATGATAATAACAGTTAAATTCATATTTATGCTCGACCATGCCGAAATGTAGTAATTATACACCTGGTAGCAGCCCTTTAATGGACCTCATTAAAGTACACCTATTCATTAAAGTTCAGGTGTTCCACCAATCAGAAAACACCATTGTAGCAATATGAAAGCGCAAGTATCGATTATTCTCGGATATGCAATCGAAAGACAACTCGCGAAACGTCACGGAGGCTGTAAATCCAATACTGTCGCAGAAGGTTATGTTCTGTTGCTATAATAATTAGCGTTAATTGTAAATAATATTCAAATAAATTCAATTTGTCATCTCGTTTTTCAATGTCTAAATCAATTTCAAGGTTATATCAAGATTAATGTTTATTTTACTCTCTAGGTTATATCAAGGTCAATGACATTTGTTTCTCGGAAAAAAAATCGATACTTTCGCGTCTGCGCACATCTCACAATTTATGAGATATTACACAAGGTCAGTTCCGCTCCCTTGTCAGATAAGAATAACATGAATATTTATGAACAATTTCAAGTTAGAAATATGGTCGAGCATAAAAAGTTGTATGAAACTTGCCTATAATGGTAATTAAGACGCTCGTATGAAAATTATGAAACTCGCTTGCGCTCGTTTCATAAAACATACTCGCGTCTTAATTACTACCATTATAGACTCGCTGCATAATGTACTATTTAAATGCAACTTTAAAATGATTCAGGAGCAAACGATTTATAACATACAAAAAGCTATTATTCAATAATTAATTACAAAACTGTATATAGATTTGTCAATATTTAATTCTAAGAAGTGCAGCGAAGCGCATGAGTAGGCCTGTGGCTAAAATATTTTAAAGTTCAAAATATCTTGAAAACAAGTACCAACTATCATTTTCGTTATCATTTTCCAATTACACTGTAATTGATTGGTTTTACTTCCGATACATGCAACGTGTTAAAATTTGTTTACCGGTGTAATTGAATATAAAGCAGAGCGATTTTAACGGTCTTCCTCTTTCTGCACTTGGTTACCAAATATCGGTTTCAGTAACTAATGCAGAATCCTCTGCGATATACATCAGCGGTGCTTCCTGAGAATACACGAGAAGCCTTGCATGCGTTTTCACTTTCTTTTATTTCAAATTATGTTTTATGCATTGCGCCAGATGTCTCTCTTCCACAATCCCGTCATCTTGACATCTCTCCGTTCTTGGAATCCTTTTTACGTCATTCTTCGTAGAATAGTTCAGAACATACCGCTAATGAAATAGAGACACACATAAATAAAAATATGAAACACTCGTTCAAATTTAGCTTATTATCTTCATTCCTTTTTCTTTTAGTTCAATTCTAAAAAAATCCTGTATGACTATCCGTTCATTTACCATTGCTAAATTGTTGCGACTGATTACACAGCAGTTGGTGTGCATACGTATTTCGTTTTCCTTGGAAATAGGGCCAACTGTTTTTGTTTAAATAGCTTTAGTTGCTCACAAAATAATCTCAGGTTTATATTACAAGTTAGTGATTGTTTTGAGAACAGTCAAAGTTCAATCATAATTGCTTTATCATTGGAGAAAGTGGTGTGATGGTGCAAGGAATCGATTTTGATTTTCGCGGAAATTCGCGCTCATCGTCCATGTTATCGGAACAGTGATTGTGGGCGTGCCTTCTGCCTGTGTACATACAGAGATCTCTCCAAATCTATTGACCGTTGTTCATATTCATTACCCTCTACGAGTCCGATTACCAAAAGTGCTGCACATGAAATGTAATAATCATTAATCAATATTAATTTGTTCATATTCAACAGCAAATCATACAATGACGCTCCACTTCAAGAAGCGTTACACAATTTTGTTCGTGTTCTTTTTGACGTCAAAGTCTATATTAAACATAATCAGAAAAAAATGTGTAACACTTTTATGCGAGAAAAAGTTCCTAAAAATTAGTAAAATTGATTATAGGAATAATAACAACAATAATAATAATAATAATAATAATAATAATAATAATAATAATAATAATAATAATTACTTACTCACAAATACTTTTAAGGAAACCGGAGGTTCATTGTCGCCCTCTCATAAACCCGTCATTGGTCCCTATCCTGTGCAAGATTAATCCAGTCTCTATCATCATATCCCACCGCCCTCAAATCTATTTTAATATTATCCTCCCATTTACGTCTCGGTATTTTTTCCTCCGGGCTCCCAATTAACACTCTATAAGCATTTCTGGATTCGCCCATACATGCCACATGCCTTACCCATCTCAAACGTCTGGATTTAATGTTCCTAACTATGTCGTGTGAAGAGTACAATGCGTGCAGTTCTGCGTTGTGTAACTTTCTCCATTCTCCTGTAACTTCATCCCTCTTAGCCCCAAATATTTTCCTAAGAACCTTATTCTCAAACACCCTTAATCTCTGTCCCTCTCTCAAAATGAGAGTCCAAGTTTCACAACCATACAGAACAGCCGGTAATATAAGTGTTTTATAAATTCTAACTTTTAGATTTTTTGACAGCAGACTAGATGACAAAAGCTTCTCAACCGAATAATAACAGCATTTCGCATATTTATTCTGCGTTTAATTTCCTCCCGAGTGCCACTGTTGCCATTAATAGGCTACAAGGTCACCTACGTGACATTGAACCATGGCTCCTCAGCTGGAGAATTAAATTAAATATCTCCAAAACAAAAGCAATTTTATTTTGCAGAAGGAATAAATTCAATAGACCGGGAATAAATCATACAAAATTAGCCATAAATGGATCACAAATCGAGTGGAAAACTTCAGTAAAATATCTCGGAGTAACACTAGACAGACGGCTCACTTTCTCCGAACATGTACTACAAAAACTCAGACTTGCCAATTCTAGAATGGTGGAGCTTTATCCAATATTAAATAAAAGCAGACATCTAAACATACACACAGCTGTAACTTTGTATAAAACATTAATTAGGTCAGTAATATTATATGCGTGTCCTGCTTGGGGACATGCACCTATTACAGTCCGTAAAAAATTACAAGTTTTCCAAAACAAAATTTTAAGATTCATCACAGGACTTCCTAGAGTAACTCCTGTTAGATTGATTCATGAAGAACTAGAAATTTCGACAATTCAAGAATATATTTCAAATCAAGCCTTCTGCACGTACACCAAGTCGTACAGCAGCACAAACCCACTAATTTCTTCACTAGGAAATTACAACCCTGCATTAGACAAACATAAAAGACCTAAGAGTGTACTCCACCCTCTAGCTTGGAACGACAACGTACAAGACGAATACCAAATTGAACACTAAATAACCACTTGACTCTACACACAGACAAGTCTATTAATGCACTAATAATGTTATTTCTCTGTTTCAGGGTCATCACGTTATTGGCAGCATAGATGCATTGTTCTTATTATAAACAATTTTTATGTACCTTTAATGTATTTGTACTTCGAATAATGATTAAACCAAAACCTCCCACCTCAACATATTCCGACCCCACTATAGCCAATTGGCTTGTCGTCAGCACGACATCTCATCCTGCTCAAGGTTTTTCCGTGGTTTCCCTTGAGTAATAAGACAAATGTCGGGATGAGCCCTAAAAGAAATGGGCCACGGACCACTTCCCTTCCCCCACTCTTCCTCTTCTACTATCACAAAGAACTTGCTAATTTCTTAGATAATCCTGTATTATGATAATAGGGGAAAATAAATATATTGTAAGTTCACAGGGCTAACGGCTTCGAAGCTGGGTACCTGGTTCTAATGAAGTGCACTGGTAGCAATTTAAAACATGGGGGCATGCGATAGTTACTCTGCCTGCCATTAAAATTCGCTTCAACTAAATCCCCAAGGTAAAAAAAAAAACTCCCGAGTGTTATTTATATTTGTTACTGTTGCTCCAAGATATCTCAATTTTTCCACCTCTTCGAAGGATAAATCTCCAATTTTTATATTTCGATTTCGTACAATATTCTGGTCACGAGACATAATCATATACTTTGTTTTTTTCGAGATGATGATGATAATAATAATAATATTTATTATTATTATTATTATTATTATTATTATTATTATAGCTAGCAGAGTTAAGGCCGTAAGGCATGTATAGTTTGAAAACAATTCGACAAATTTAACAGGTTACGTTGTGTTGACGGATAAAGTTAGGCTGATAAATTCGCTACTATGTATAGAATTATTTCCATTTTTCTTTGTCAGTAACTCTGATTTTCAAGCAATACTCTCTTGAGGATATGTATTAAGTTGAAGAATCATATTGGAAACATGACATCATAATAGGTTATATGTATGTTAGTCCAGGTCTGAGCACTAATACCTCAATCGACTCACTGCACACTACCTCTTAACTCTCCACTCCACCTTCCCCGGCAGAGACAGTAGGCCTAATGTTTCGGCCCGATACGAGTAAGGTATCATTGGAAGGTAAGCATTGCTCAGTGACGGATTGTGTAAGGTAGTATCATAGCTATTACAAACTTTCAGCTGTCGCTGATCGCCTGAAATCCACCACTGATGCACAGTGCCTTACTGTTCGTTTGTTTGTAAGGCGGTGTAAGCGAAAATGATAAGGGCGGGTGTTCTCCGTTCCATTTCACTTCCCCGTTGTGCCCAGGACTGTGTACAATAAGAGTCTGAACGCATTTCTCTCTACTCATACACGCACCGTATGTTTGGCTACATTTGATTATTTAGCCTAATATATAATTAAGACCATAAAAATAAAAATAAAATATTTTTTCTCAATTTTTCAACATTATTTCACTATACTGTCCCCTTAAACGGGGATATGATGAAACTTCCCTGTCATGACGTATGTACGACGGCCGACCTCCACTTATGGCAATACGGAACATAACATTTACAAAAAGATAAGTTTACACAGGTGGGGCGAGGTTCGAATTAAAGACAGCTAAGCTCTCACGTTGTTTTAAAGCTGCGTAAACCGCAGTAGAAAATTTCATTGCTGAGAGTAGTTTTGTTTTCCCCCTCGCAATCCATTTAATGGCCCGTAACATGATACACTCTTGCTGCAGACACGTACGGATGAGAAATATCCATATTCAGGGACGAACTGTTTATTTGCTGGAGCCAGCGAATTTTATGCACATTAGCATCTACACCTGCGGCGAGCAGGCAAGCTGTTCCACAGAGCGCTCTGGTGATGAATACTTTATGTCACACTTGGAATTACGCATTTAATCACCGCGTCTGTGATGTCTTCGAGATAAGAAATATACTTCAGCTTTATAAAGCAAAAAACACATCTCTAACAGCGCGAAACATAAAACTGAGCTTTTCGCGATATTAAAATAGTAGGTATTCTTTCTAGGAACAAATGAGTGGACCTGCGGTAAATAGAAATGTGTTCCTTCCAGAATGTTTGGGCTGATTACCGGGTTGAGTTTTATCCGAGGTTTTCCTCAACCGTAAGGCAAATGTCAGGTAATCTATGGCGAATCCTCAGCCTCAACTCGCCAAGTACCACTTCACTATCACCAATCCCATCGACGTTATTTGACCTAGTAGTTAATACAGCGTCCTTAAATAACCAAGTAAAAATGATTGAGATTGTGTCTTCTTGTCTTGCATTTGCCCTGTCCTATTCTAATAGGCGACTCTGTGCAATGCTGATCAATTAAAGAGCGAGCCACGCTACTTGTAAAAACCTAATGCTGGTTTGAAAGTCTTACAAGTATGGAACGAACTACTTAGGGAAATCAACGATATCTGTGTAAGTGAATGCATAAAATGTTCTTACTCGGTGCCGCAAAAACTATTGCAACACTTTTAAACCCGAATTTCGTTAACAGATAAGTGATATTAAAAATTATTTAAAATAAACGAATAGGCTTGCTATTTTATATAACTTAGTACAAAGTTGTTTGAATAATCTATACTAATAATAAATCTGTAGCCGAAATTTTTCTGGTAATTTTCGATTTTCCAAAAATAATTGGTCCTAACATATATAATTAACCACCCTGAAACCGAAAATCGCATTTTTGAAATTTTTGTTTGTATATCTGTCTGTATGTTTGTTACCTTTTCACGCGATAATGGCTGAACGGATTTCGATGAAAATTGGAGCATAAATTAAGTTCGTTGTAACTTAGATTTTAGGCTATATGGCATTCAATATACTTTATTTAAAAGGGGATTATAAGGGGGCCTGAATTAAATAAACCGAAATATCTCGCTTATTATTGATTTTTGTGAAAAATGTTACATAACAAAAGTTTCTTTAAGAATGATTTCCGATAAGTTTTATTCCAGGAAAAATTTTGATAGAACTGATATTTAAGTCTGTCTGTCTATCTAGATGTTTGTTACCTTTTCACGCGATAATGGCTGAACGGATTTCGATGAAAATTGGAATATAAATTAAGTTCTTTGTAACTTAGATTTTAGGCTATATAGCATTCAAAATACTTTATTTAAAAGGGGGGAGGGTTATAAGGGGGCCTGAATTAAATAAACCGAAATATCTAGCATATTATTGATTTTTGTGAAAAATGTTACATAACAAACGTTTCTTTAAAAATGATTTCCGATAAGTTTCATTCCACGCAAAAGTTTGATAGGACTGATATTTAAGGATATACAAGAGTCTTAAAATAACAATACAATACATTTCCACCGCCGCCTCAGATTATAGTGTCGTTGTTCCGTAACTTCTAGGTGCAAAATATTAAATTTTTTAGTAGGAAGAAAAACAAATTTATTCATTCTATGGCAGTAGTGCATAGGAGATCGTGAGTTCTAACATTTTCGAAAGAAAGAAATATAATTGTTTTATATAGTAGACTGTATTATTTGCTGCATCACTATTTAAGTTATTTAATAGAGCAAAAATCTGAAAATCGATATGTTACATAGGAGTTATTGCAGGAACGACGACGATGGCTACAATGAAATCAAAACAAATGACTCCGTCTATTTAAGGAGGCCGTGACGTTTATCAATATTAATATACAGAGAATATTTTGTGTGTTTGTATGAAGTAATGTCAGAAGCTAATTAACCTTCACAATCAACTCTATTAATTTGGAGTGATTTATTAAAGGATGTATTCAAGACTAATTTAGAAAAATGTTAAACTAATTATATTTGAACCAAATGAGTGGTCTCTGGACCAAAATGTTAGCATTTTAGTTATTTAAATACATTTTAAATTAAGTACCATATTAAAACGATTTATTCTTCTATCAAACACGAATGTTCCCTGGACCCAATGTTCTATTTTAATTATGTAATTACTTTATATTTATTTCTAATAAGTGCAGCGGAGCGCACGGGTACAGCTAGTATCTACTAAAAATTTACAATTAAAAAAATATATTTATTTGGTTCATAAATAAGAATTTTAATTTGCAGTAAAAAACGTTTTTTTTTTTTGGTATATTGTAAATAATTTCAGTAATTCGTTTTTTTATTGATACTTCAAGAAAATATAACTTCCCGTGTTACTCACTGTAGGTGAGTGTATCTGCGAGCGCGGTTCGATTCCTTCTTGGATTGATTACCTGGCCGAGTTTTTTCGAGGTGTTCCCAACTGAAAGCCGAATTTCAGGTAATCACACGGTGAATCCTAGGCCTCATCTGACTAAATACCACCTGTCTCCAATTCCATCGATGTTAAATAATATAGTACCGTCGCGCGGGGTGACTTTGTGCCAGGAGGGTGACTTTGTGCCATTCGCGCATTTCATAAAAAAACGTAAGGAAGTAGACTTTAAAACCTTGTCACGGTCTTAAAGAATACTTCCATACATTTTTCGTGAATGGCACAAAGTCACCCCCATGGCACAAAGTCACCCCTCGCGACGGTAGTTGATCTATCGTCGTTAAATAAACTATTAAAATGAATCATTCGCAGTATAGCCTAATTAAATAACCAAATTACTGAGCAAGACGGAAGTATATAAAAAAATTTCGTATCATCTCCGAGGAATAAGTTTTTTATAATACGTCGTAAATTGACAAAAAAAAAAGGTTAACAAAAAAGTGCGGTGTCCGAGACTTTAAACATTAGATTCTACTGTAAACTATAAGAAAATTAATGGTGATGTGCAACTGCAAAATATGGGTCAACTCCCAGACCTTCAGCCTATACCGCAGCAACTACTGTGAAGTCTACCGAAGTGGAAGAGACTGTCTATTATCAGAGCGAAGTTAGCAGACCGAGTCACTATCATTATAGGATGGTTATTTGCCGGAGTTGGAAAGTCCTCTAGCGGATAAATGTACATAGTGTAATATTGTTTTACAACTTCCCTTCCCATGGGCTATTGTTAGTCGTTTCCCAAGTAAACAATATGGCAATACATTCACGAACCACTAACAAATGAAGTGTACAGGAAAATAAAGATGAATGTCACATTGCTGTTAAGGTGTGTGTACACCCACAAAACGCAAAAAAATGGTAAAAAAATTAGGATTTTCAAAATATAACTATTTTAATAGAGAATTTTCTCCTCTTTAATTTGATATAAGAATGTTCGATTTATTTATTTTTTTTTCTATATTTCTCTTATATTAATATTGTATTATATAATTTTTGTAACTGTTAATTTTAATTCTATTTCCTATTTTATTTTATTTTATATTCTCTTATAGGCTTATTAATATTCTATCTGAACTGCGACCGAACACGAGCGCTGCTCATTCGGTCTCAAATTTTGTTAATACTACTGTATCTCCTGTTTCATATTGTTTGTATTATTTTATTTCTATTTCTCTTGTTTGTTTGTAATTATATTCTTTATTCTGTATATATTTAAATTTAAATAAATAAATTAAATTAAATAAATGCTTTATGGTTTTTCAGATAAGTCCCATTTTCCAAAATGCTGCGTCATCAGCCACGGTCACTTACTTTTGGAGTGCATTACTTTTGGAGTGATCTTCATAGCAGTCAATCCCCTCGTCCAGCATTGCTTGTAAAATAACTTCTTTCAAGTCCCGAAATAGATGTATAGATATCTTGGCATGATCATTAGATTGAAAAAAAACTTTTTTACATAATGAAGTAATTTATAATCTTCTACTGCTAGTCATAAAACTGTAAATTTGTGTGTCAATGATGTTGCACGTCATTTTAATAAGATTCCAAAAGTAGAAATTACAATTCTGAGGAGGATGGGCATAAACCCTGGGTCAAACAGCATCGCGGAATTTGTTGCATCAATGGAAATAGGGACAAAAATGCCAAAAAAAAAACATTCAACACCTGAAGTTAAAACAAGGCGGAGGTATTTGAGAGGCAGAAAGAAGCTGAAACTGGACCGACATGAAGCTGCTTAAGGGGTGACATATGATGATGGAGTCTTCTAGGCTCTGAAAGTTTGTGGCTCGTTTCCTGTAAATAGTACTTTTAGAATATTTAATTATTTCAAACATGATGTCTCAGTAAAATATGGTGATACCAAGAAGATATTGGTGTCATTTTGAATCTTGCCTGACAATGAGTAAAATAACATTAATATAATTAATAATTATTATCTATGGATTTTTTTACATGATTTATGCAACATAAAATATTATTATAAGTTACATATATGGTAATATTTAATTAATGTAAATAAAAAATAAAAAATAGCTCTATGTCAGGCACCAAAGAATAGTTTTAGCTATAAAACAGTGAAAAAACTGTGGCTCTATCTTAAAAACTGCATGAGCTATCATGTTTCAAGTTGCATGTCAAAATTATAAACAAAATAATTTTTAAAAGCAATTTAAACATAATTTCAAGGGATCTGTTCACTTCATTCTCTTTCTGGTACCATTTTCAATTGTATAAAAGTTTTACAGAGCAAAATTACACAAAACAAAATTTTTTGTATGTAAAGGTGTACATATACCTTAAGGGTGAAGTAATGATCTAATTCAGTGCATTATTGCAACATTTATTGCTGTTCGTACTAAAAATTAAGGAAAGGATAACTGCCTGTGGTGATGATTCTCCTTTTTACCAGGTCTGACAAGAAGAACATTAAAGTTTGCAGTAATCTATTGAATTGCATACTGACATCACCCTCAATATTATTGTGACTTTCATCTTTTTCCTTGTAGTCTTCAAATGATGGTTTATAATATTCTTATTAATTTTAAATAGCCTACTATTTTCAGAAAGAGTAAGATAGTATTACAATATCTTTCTCATCTTTTGCTCTCCCGAAAACAAAGGAGAATATAAGTATGAGTGTCCTTTTATACTATCAGCACTGAAAAAAAACTCTGAACTGCACTTATTGTTTATAATGGGTCTGTATCAGTGCTTTATCTCACATTTTGAACGCTAGTAATAAAAGCCAACTGCTGCCTCTCAGCCATCCTAATTTAATATACGTATAATTAAAATTTTCATTTACTTTTAAAAAATCCATTCCCATCTATCGGGTTTGAACCCGCAAGTCTCGGATCTAATGACAAGCATAGTAAACATTCGATCACCGTGGATGACGGCAATTCTCTGCAAGAACAGAGACAGACTATCGGAGAACCAAAGCAAGTAGAATTAATCCCTGTCTGCCAAAGTCACTCAGTCATTGAAGTGCAAGCTGCCTGGAGTTACGAATGGATAGGCAAATGTTCCACTGTGTCTCCTTTGTCATTCGTGGCCGGACGGTTGTAGGTCTAAACGTCATTCGCGAGCTCCATACGATACTTAGAGGAATCACTACAGCCCAATAAAAGTTCATAAACCTGAATTTAGTTCAGAATAATGCAATGGAGATGCCAGTTTCGTGAAAGTAGTCTACAGTTTTCGTCAAAATTTTGGGAAATAAGTTTTTAGCCTCACCTGAAAGCTCATTTCTTATAGTCTTTAAAAATATGTAATTCGTATTCACAACCTCAATAATTTCTTTTAATTATTTGGTTCTGTTTTCTCTTTTTTTTTTTTTTTTTGCTTCCCCCCCCCCCCAACATCTCTTATCCCTTCGGCAGACAAAATATAGGCTTCCAATTATGCAAAATACTTAACTCGGGTACCAATTTAAAGCTTAAACATGGGGCTGTGTTCTATAATATTACTCTTTCAAATAAATTAGAATTATTTCATTTAAAATTACAAAAATAATATTCTGATTTTTAAAGCACACATATAAAGTAACCTATCTTATAAACGGTTCAAGACAGTTAAATAATTGAGGATCATTTTGGAGAATGAAATTTCACTCTACGTAAATTTGTAATGGAGTTAGATCTGTCCAATATATATATATATATATATATATATATATATATATATATATATATATATATTTAAATTAATCCCCTTGTGCTCCAACATTTTATTTCCACGTTTCAGTGATGTGAATAAATTGCTTAGTTTATCTCACACGTCATATCATCACAGAAGTGGATTTTTGTCCCTGGGTCAATGTATATGACTTAGAACTTTGACTTCATTATTAATGGTGGAAAATTTTTATTATTTTTTTTTTACTGAATCATAAATAATGTAGACACGTCCAACGTTTTGGAAATGTAATATATTATATTATCGTCTACATCGCCAGTTCAAGTAAAGAAAATAATTATCTCTTTATTCTGTTTCCAAGGACAATTTGGAACAAAGTTTGAAATAAGGTAAGACACTTAAAATAAAAATATAAGATAATAAACAACTTTTCAACGAAGGATGCAAATAATAATCACAGAAAATATTATGAATAAGGATCAATTTCGGAATAAGGTAAGAGATATACGAGAGAGACAAATGAAACGAAACAGATATTTTATAGTTCTCCCTTCAAAGGGATATTTCGAAGCTGTGCATTATGGTAATGAGAAAGTCGATTCAGGAGGAATGATAAATATTATAGGGTTGGTAGAATGGACAAGCTTTACAAATGGCGCAATGGAACGACAAATGACTAACGTACTATTGACTACGTGCAAAGGAATGGTACGTGTCACTTTTCTGAGATAGTCTGAGGGCAGCACAGTTCATAATGTGTGAGAAACAGCTGTTTGTAACCCAGTTGACTAGAAGGATGGGCATATTCTTTCAGTATGACGGAGCCCCTGTACATTTTATCAGACAGATGAGACATTCATCTAACTCTCACATTCCCCGCACGATGGATTGGTCACGATGGACACGTCCATTGGTTACCAAGATTCCCAGATCTTACTCCTTTCGATTTTTGGCTGTGGAGGGTGAATGAAAGGTAAAGTGTACAGAAACAAAGTAAACGCAAGGGACGAATTAGTCGTCTGCATTATGAATAGTACTGCCTTCATAAAAGAACAAGACGACCTCAGAACAACAACACTTACTGTGTCAACAAAGCGAAAAATTGCAGTGAACTGTGTAAATGTAATGATACCTAAGCAATAAGAGTAATCATTACGTACTCTGTCTTTCCTTCTTGCCATTTGTTGACTCTGTTTACGCGTAACATTCAAACAGTTGTATCTACATACCCATTTAAATTAGATACATGTCTATATGAACTTTTATTCTCAGAATGATCCATACTACCATCCCCTAAAATATTTACTATTCCTCCTGGAACATTTTATATGAGAGATCTTTCTCTATTCTTCATCTGTCTGGGTGCATGGCAAATAATTTTCAGTTTTTTAAGACTTGTGTATGTAATTTATACATATCAGAAAGATGAATTTTAAATCATTAGTAAAAAAAATAGTCTTTTCACTTCAAAGTAATAAAAATAAGATCACTATAATAACCCCTTAAGGAAGGTATTTCAGTGTCTACAATCTTTATCCCTACCTCATTATCTCCTGGCCTAGTAGCCTCATAAGTGGTACCTTCTTGATATCACTGTCTTCGGACAGTTGACTAAAAAAACAACAACAATCTTTATAGGCCTATTACAAAATTAAAATTTTTAGAGGTTTGAACATAATTTAAATATTTCAGGAAACTTTTCTTTTTAATTTGAGAGTAAGTATAATTACATACATCCTGTGGATTTACATATTTTAATCTGAAAGTGAGTCGAAGATCAAGGGGATGAATTTGAAGACGCTAACGCTATGATGCTGCTTGAGTACTTCATGACCTGGCAGAGTTTGTAGAACAAATGGCCTGTTGTTTGCGAAGACAGTACACTGGATTAGCAGTTGATGAGCTGCTTGGTCGCTTCTTCCTGGACAGAAGCAGAGCTGTGTTTGTGCTTTCGTCATTCTGTGCAGGTATGACTTAAGTCGACCATGTTTAGCAATTATCTAGGTTATGGTAAAGTTTGGTCAGAGAGATAGAGAGTCTTTATTCGATAGAATAGGAAATATCTTACAGAATTTATGGGATTAATTTGCATCATCTTCTGGAGTGGTGCGGCTTGTGACGAGGAGTGGATTTGCTTGCTTTTCCCCACTGAAATTAATCTCATTCGAGCTTTGCCAGTCGTATTACGTACACAGAAGATGCCTTCCTTGGAAATAACGGCACCACGTTTTTTGCAGGCTCCTATGAATTTCACGTAACTGTACCTGGCATCGGAAAGGGTCGTAATGAACCCCTCCCAGAAAAGCTCGTTTTTATGGGGATTGCTGCTGTGAGACACCGTGCACTCTGATTATGAAATCACTCAGTACTGATCTATCACCTCGCGCCACAGTTCAGCTGTCGTGTGACTCCTGACGCACATGACGTCATTCGAAAATCGTTTCTCGAGATCGGAAACAACTCTGTAATACACCCAAAGTATTTGCAGCTGTCCACTTGCTGTACTGTCTCATTTACAATTCGCATGTTTACCTTCTTTATTTTTGTTAATGACATAAAATTAGTGAAAAACTGAAATGTGAAAGGAGAGTATGATATACAACTTCCGCCGGATTCGTCGACATTTGGGTGATTGTCCCTGGATGTTCGATTTGGGAGTTCGAATCTCTACGACTTCCATTAACGGGACTCTTGTACTCGTACCTCAAATGTAAATATTTTAACACAATATGACAACTATGAAATGTATGTGGCTAAATGAAAACTCACGAAGTTTGACTGGGGTTACATATACTTGAGGTATGCATGAAATGCACGTTCACTCACATTTAAGACCTGCCTCGCTCGCACAACAAACTTCGCTCGCAGCCGCCATCAACACCTGGCCTGAATAATTCAATTGAAGTCGGTATGATAACAACATGCAAATGCGGCAGGTATTTGCATCCTGTCCGACGCACGTGCTCATTCAAATTCACTGAACCTCTGTTTTGATATTTTTTGTTTAGTATGTTATACTTGTAATTGACATTACGTGGAAAACTAAATGCGAGAAATTACTGTGCTTCGTAGTTAAAAATACGTGACAACTTTATATTGTTGGAATTTTATAGCAAATAGGGCCAAGGGAATGAAAGATAAGGAAAAATAAATGGATGGTATGAAAAGAAAGAGAACAAAAGGGAGAGAAAAAACAGACAAGCAGAGGGAAGAGGACGGAGGATAGAAAGAGAGAAGGGAAATGTAAGTGACACGGAATCCATAGAACCACTGTCATTACGTGAGTAGGTACACTTGTTTTATTGTTTTCTATTTTATTGTTAATTTTTAACATAAGGGATATGGCGTTTTATTATTTAATATTCTTATTATATTAAATTTTTGCTTGGGAAGGACATAATAGAGGTTTTCTTCTGTACATAAAATAAAAACGATTAACATGTTTTGTTTTATTTTATATATCCAAAGACAATTCTAGTTGCTTAGTAGGTACCACTCATACTGTCCGTCCGAGTGGTTATGTCGCATCCCGATTTCTGCTAGCCCCTCTATAAAAGCTAGTGGCCGGGCTATTAGCCTCTTTCCTGAAAATATTTTCTGTAAGGAATTGGCAGTCGAAGTAATATTATATTTTCTTTCTTTCTTTCTTTCTTTCTTTCTTTCTTTCTTTCTTTCTTTCTTTCTTTACCTTAGTTTAATCTCTCCCTTTCAGGATGATTTACACGACCCACGCCACATAGATCTTACAGGGCCCCGACCTGTCGGGAGAGGAATTAATCTATTGCAGTAGTGTCAGAGTTGTAAGCTCCGAAACCGGTTGTGGAGCTAGACACGTCCAGTCGGAGCGTGAACTTGCTTATATCTGTGGAAGCACCGGAGCACGCAACGAGTTATAGTGGAGCGCTCCGCTCCGTTTAGGCTGTGTCTGACAAAGCTGATCTATTGGATCACATACATACTTTTTTGACCACGCAAGGACATGAAAGGCCTCCCCGGGTGAGGGATCAGCTCAATGCCAGGGCCACCTCCGATACAACACAAACATTTAAGACATTACACAGCATTCACTCACACATATGACAGAAAGGATCAACGTCCATGGCCGGACTTTCAAGAGGTACAATCCCGGCATTTGCCTGGAAATAACTGAGGAAACCATGAAAAACCTTAGTTAGGATTTCCGGCCCCTGGGATCGAACTCCGGACCTCCCGAATACAAGGCCAGCCCTCTATCACTCCGCTAGGTAATATTATACAACTGTTAAAAATAATTTAAAGAAAAGGGCCCTGTTAAGTAAATAACTGTCATGTGATTTCCTCCGTTTCGACGACCCTGCGACATAACCACGCGGACGGACAGTAGCTTATTCACTTGAAAGTAGACTATGGAACAATAGATAGATGGCAGCACGCTTACGCTTTGGCATGTGCGTTGTGAAACTTTTAAGTAGTAGAAGAAATGGGGAAAATATACAGTATAAAAAATATGAATATTCAGAAATCTGATTTAAAGATGAACACAAGTAAGAACTTACAATTTTGTATTGTATTCGTCATAAACTGCATTGGCTGCATAATCAGCATTAGGTGAAGAATGCGTAGAACGGAGAAAAATTCTCTCTGGCACCGGGACTCGAACCCGGGTTTTCAGCTCTACGTAGGCTACTGAAGTTTTATCCACTAAGCCACACCAGATTCTAGTTCCGATGCTGGATTGAATCCTTCTCAGTTTAAGTTCTACCTCTCTGTTTCCCTTAGATAGCCTACCAACACTATGTACAGAGGTGCACTCAATACGAGTGTCTAAGTGGCCGAGATCCGACGGAACAAGGCGCCGTTTTGAATCACGAAGTGATTACTTTACCCTTATCATATTACTATGATGTACTGAAGTACATATGATACCATTTCCTTGCAGGAATTCTGCATTACCATATGGTGAAGAATGCGTAGAACGGATAGTGGATAAAGCTAACCGTTACTTCACAGCGATGGACACAAATCATTGTAGAACAAAATGAAATCTATAGAATGAATTTTATAGATAATACAGGGTTAGCACAAATGATTTAAACGATTTAATTGTCATGTATTATGAGAAGTATGAAGCCCACAGTATTGAAACATATACCAATGAAAGGAAACACTCGCCAAGTCTTGAAGCTATAACTGCTACAAGTACTCGATGTGCCCTCCTCGCGTCACGCGACAAACTTCGACACAGTAGTCCACCTCCATCCACACACGCCGGAGTATATCCCGGTCAACACTAGCCATAGCCTCACGCATTCGATTCTTCAGGCCATAAAGATTAACTAGCAAGGATGGTACATAAACTTGACCTTCAAACCCCCATAGAAAAAAATCACCTGGGGTCAGATCAGGCAACCGGGGAGGCCAGCGGATAAGACACGGATCGTTGTTAGAGCCTCGTCGGACCCAACGTTGAGGAAATCGCTTATTAAGATAATGTCGCACTTAAAGATGGAAATGTGGTGGAGCCCAGTCTTGTTGAATTAAAAATCCTGATTTATCTTCAAGTAACTGAGGCATCAACCACTGCTTCAGAATGTCCAGATAAGATAGGCCAGTAAAAGAGTCACCGCCATATCTCATATCTAGCCGCCTAGCGGTCATACAATGTACTGAGATACTTTCGCGAAACTTTAATTAAATAAAACTTGGAGAGTGTCCCTTTTCATTTCAGTACTGTAGACTTCATTGTTTTCATAATACATGACAATGAAATCACTTAAGTCAACGTTTCTCAAACTTTTCTGAAGTGGGGCCACTTTTTTAAGTCAGAATAGTTCCGATGACCACCTTACTCTTGTTCCCTTAGAAATCAAATTTATAATTTTTGTAGCATATTTCAATACCAGTATACTTATATTTTTAAATAGAATTAATTAGGCCTAATTAAAATTAATTTAAATCAATTTATTTTTATATTAGCATTAACTAATTAAGTGAAAATGAAAAAGTGAAACGTGACTGCCATTTGATACGCAATTCGTCTGAATTTTATTTTTTCTTATGCCTTTTTTGAAGGACCACAAGAGCGGACCTCGAGGACCACAGGTGGTCCGCGGACCATAGTTTGAGAAACGCTGACTTAAATCATTTGTGCTGCCCTGTATTTTGTGTACTGTATTATATTCGCATGCCTCACCTATCAGATATTAAAGAGTCTCACTACTTTTGAATGTTAAGTGCAGTGTCTTTTGTCCTAAAGAACTATACGGGTCAAAATGTAAACATTGCTAATGATGGTGGTGACAGCAGATTGAAAATAAATAAAATAAAATACAGAAGAGTAGACTAAGAACACAGCAGTATAGTATGAAAGGAGGACAGAATAGAATAGAATAATGCTGGAAGAGAATCAAAACGAAACAAAGTCCTTTTTTTCGCGTTTCCATCAGGTCCCATACAAAAGAAACAAAAGCCACTTTCAATGCAGCACCATCACTTTCTCTCAGCTGGGACTGCGATTCCCATACACAGCATTATAATAATGACATGACGTCACTATATTGTAATTACGTCGCACCTGAACTTTCTCGCGGGAATATTGATTGTCAGCAAGGACTCAGGGGCAACCGAACTCAACAACTCTTTATTTACCGACGAAGAAGAAATAAGGAATTACGAAGAGTTTAATTCTTTTCAACAAATGTTGTGACTAAGCTTCTTCGACGTTTTGGCTAGCTGGACATAAAAGATGGAAAAAATAGAGGAGTCTGGTAGATTTTGTGCAATATAACTCCTAACCAAACCGGAAAGAAACGCCAAAGAAATAATATCTAAAAACATGATTGAAAATATTACCTTCAAGAACCAAAAACTCTGAAAGTCTAGAATTTTATATTTGATGTTGGTTATGGTAAGTTCATTCAGAAATCAATATTAGATATAATTTACGATATTTGCGACTAAAAATCACATCTTCAGGACCCGAAATGCACTTGAAATGTGAAAATGGTGGAGAAGAAAGTAGTAAAATTTTACAATTGTTTATGTACGGCATGTACTGCTGTAGAAAACAGTTATTCTTTTATAATAATAATAATCCGTGGCGCTATAGCCCGTAAAGGGCCTAGACCGACCAGCCAGCTGCTGGCCTCACGCCCACATGCCGGAGCAGAGGTGGACGATCATCCAACCAGAATGGAGGTATCGTGTGGTTAGCACGATGATCCCTCCAGCCGTTATAGCTGGTATTCGCAACCGGATTTCGCTACCTATCGTAGCTCCCCAAGTGCATCACGATGCTCGGTGGGCACCGGTCCCATACACTGGCCGAAATTTCATGAGAAAATTTCTTCCCCCATGAGGACTCGAACCATATTCGTCATAATATATTGACGTAAATACATACAAAATATCAAAGTCTCTAGAGAAATCCGTGTGACCGGAAAGGATAACAGAATGGGAAGTGTAAGACTAATTATTTATTAAACTTGTGATAACTGAAAAATCAGAGAATTTATGATATTGAACGCGATGTGCAAAATGATGACAAAATAAAGAGCTTCAAGATACAGAGAGAGGCAGCGAAAAGTTACTGCACTATGCAGGGACGTCGGGGAACAGATTGCCTGCAATCCTTTGCTCGACTCACCTGTAAGCTGTAGCAGCGCGCGCGGGCGTTCAGTTTCATTACGGTAGGCCTAAACTTCGCGAGTGGTGGGGATGGAGTGCGCGGACAGCAAGAAGCGTACGGAGTATTTAGTTGACGAGTGGAGTCACAAATAACACAAATAATATTCAATAACAAGTGTAGTAATGCAACACTATGTAATAACGTGCAGTCAACAAATACATCCCCTGCATAATGTGGTAACTTTTCGCTGCCTCTCTCCGTAGTATTCTATATTTATTTACATATACAATATTTTAACAATTATTAGCATTGATTATTAGACTACTTAATACAGAAAATATGTACGTCAAAATTCTGTTAATAGAGTGTTGCTCCTATAGTATTATATATTGATTTAGAAATGCTCTTATAAATATGTAAAATGTCTCAGTTTTCCAAATATGGTTTCAGATTTGAAGCAGGAGCAATGGTTTGGACATTATTTAAGCACAAAAACTAAAGGCGCGCAGCAATTGTTTCGCAACTATAATGTTACCAGTGTTATCATATACGTCAACTTTTGAGTCACGCTAGTGTGATGAAATAACGATATTTTGAAGGTAAGTGAAGCTCATTTAAGAAACTTAGAACATTTAAAAGCTGAAATTAATCGCATCGGCGTATTCTAGGATTCAGCGAGCGGGACTCTGTGGGGATTTGTATAAACA
This sequence comes from Periplaneta americana, assembly GCF_040183065.1. Classification (NCBI taxonomy): domain Eukaryota; kingdom Metazoa; phylum Arthropoda; class Insecta; order Blattodea; family Blattidae; genus Periplaneta; species Periplaneta americana. Next base: position 54,811,019 of record NC_091133.1, read on the forward strand.
TTAATAAAATCTATAAATTCCAACCTATTGTTCTAAACCTTTCAGATAGTGTTTAATATGTGTGTTCACACCGTCATCTATCATTAGTTTGGATTTACGTCCCCAAAGAATAAGTTTAACGATATTTTCGTTACTTTAAATAACAAAGCCGTTAACGAGCATGATAAACAACGCATTAAGGCTGGTTCACAATAAACCAGGAACGGAAACGACAATGAGAACGGAAATATTGTTCAAGTAAATGTATTTAAATGTGAGCATTCACAATTAACATTCACATTCCTGTTCCCGGCCTCCGGCAAGCTTCTCGTTAATTGTGAATGCTCACAATTAAATACATTTACTTTAATATTTCCGTTCTCGTTGTCGTTTCCGTCAAATGCAGTAACTGTTCGGTGTAATATAGCCAGGCACGATCTTAGGTTCGAATGCTGTTTGAGCTGAATATCTAATTACGATTTCTCGACATTTCTTCCAATTGTAAGAAGACTGATTGGTAGGCTTGTAATGTTGGGGAGCAATTGCACAAATTGACTGCAGCATGGTGCATAGGCCGGGGACGTGAGCTAGTACAAAGACATTGACTTCGTTCTGTAATCGATTACGCGAATAACAAGATGCACAGAAATAAATCTGGACAGCTCTGAAAGTCAATATACGCTACATAGCATCATAAAGATATATTTTTACGTACCTTTCGTTATGTGCAGAAGAATTATCACAGAATTATTCGTGGGTTTGAGTTTCCTCCTTTCTTTTCTGTGCTGCAATGTCTCTGTATGTATTATCGCTTGTCACCTCATACGTTTGTATTACATAATTTACATATACTGTTCCCGTCATTCACTTCAAAAAATTCACCAAATTCCGCTGCAAAAATATGGGCCTGAGAGCCTTTAACCTTCAACATTATTATTCAGCAGGCACCTTGTTTACGCATGCTACGGTAGCGACAGGCGAACGGAGTATTCAACAGGTACACTATTTACGCGTGCTAGAGTACTGACTGGTGAACGGATAGTCAACTTGAAACCTCCATATAACGCACCCTATCAACATTACAGCCCTACTGATTGGTAATCTCATGTTCATGGGGTTCATGTCACCGAAAGACCATTAACAGGACTAGAGATGAACAACGATCGAGAAAGCAAGACTAACAGCGCTCGCAAAGCCGAAAACTCGCAAGACAATGTTGTATACGTCGCGTCGTTGACGTAAAGACTGCTTGTGAGTGTTTCGAGACGCCGAGATTGATCACTCCCGAAGTTCCGAACGTCAAGCGGCCTTCAATCGCCACAGTTGTTTATATCTGACTGAACTTTTATCTACTTTGGCAACTGTTATATATGTATAAACAGTCAAGTAGCCTATTTGAAATGTCATCTCTACCTTTCAGTGTATAATAATCCATTCCCCAATCTTTATTTAATTACTAGGCTCTTATTAAAAGGCTAGGAATTTTCTTTTCATATGTTTGAGATCAAGTGTGCAATCTCAAGTAAAAAAAATATTAACGTTATGTTTTATATTTCTTATAAATTCAAATTTATTTGAGAAATGTTTTTTTTTTCTATTTATATAACCATAGGTAATATCATATAATAGAACCAGAACATTTTGATAACTAAGATACTGTTTTGTTTTGTCTTTTTATCTCATTTAAACATTTATAATGTTATTTATTTCAATGATGTATGTTATTCAAAGTTACGAAATCTTTCCACGCCGACCAAATGCTATTTCGAGAATGATGAGCGAGACTCGAAACGTAAGAGAATGACGAGACGAGACTCGAAAGACAAATGCAACGAACACAGCGAGCGAGAGCGGCAGTTAGTTTTGTTCATCTTTAATCAAGACGGTAATAACACGCAGTTGATACAACGTTATTTAAAGAAAGTTGAGAGCGTATCGCAACTCCCAGGTATACACTGTATATGTACAGTACTTCATGTGAATCCAGTATTATACACGAACATGCATGTCACGACACGAGAAACAAGTGTTCACTTTTATACAGGCTTGCTGCTTCATAAAAGGGATCCCACACAGAGTGCGGAGAAAGGAACCGATGCGTGCGAAGCAAGGAGATTATGGAGGCAATGAAAACAGTGCCCAATTTTAATACCGGGACGGACGGGCACAAAGCCGGCATGGCAGCTGTAGCGTGTTCTGAGCTGGACTTGATCACGGAGCTCATTTGGAGAGCGGACATCAGAGACCGCCACCGTTTGTACCCGTCTTACACTCATCCGTTCACATTCTGAACTTCAGTACCGCCGTAGCCATGGCAACAGCTTAGAATGGGTTTAAAAAGAAGTAAAAGTATTCATTCTGCAGGTCCGCAACCTATAAAATTACCCTCGCAGTCATAGTAACACTGTTTACTAAAAGAAGAAAGAGTTCATTCGAAACTTCTGTCATATTGACTTCAGGTATAATAGGTCAAGTCCATGGGTCTCTTACAAGGAAGGAGAAGTAGTTGTTTGTGTCGTCCAACATCACATCTATGTTCAGACCGTAACGGCAGTACGACTTCGTCCATGTTTTCATTTTCTAACGATAGTGAATAGAGAAGCACTGGATCATAACAACGGGTCTGGAATTCCCAAGAAAACCTTTTCTAAGAAATGTCTGTCCATTACAAGTTCCACTTGTTCTCAAAGAGAATTCAACTCGAGTTTCTGACATGGAAAGTATGCACCATAACCCAGATCACATACATAACAGATTATTGCGTTAAAGTATCAGGCAACGAATGATTTGAGAAACAGTTGGGTGGATAAAAAAATTTCTACAAATAAACGCTATAGTAGCTTATAAAAAATGAATGGTCACCTAAACACCAGCAATCTGCATAAATTAGGAAAATTTCTTTTTAGAATTAAAAGCAGATGGAAAGAGAAAGTCAAAGCTCTAACGGAGATGGAATTATAACTGTTGAGTAGTCACACGATAACAAACTACGAAGAGTATTCAATGAAGTTAGCAGAATAATTCTTAAGAGATTGAGCATAAAGTGAAAAAGCTAAAGTAGTAGTTGTAAATACAAGAGCTATAGGCTACTTATTATTAGTTGATTATTATTAATACTATTATTATTATTATTATTATTATTATTATTCTGAAAAGAGGATACTTATAGGTTCAATATGTTTTAGTTTTTGTTATATCTGTATCGAGAGTGATGGATTAAGAACTGGAATACATCTAATCCGCCATGACGTGAACAAAGATTGATGAAATAAATAAATATATAACAGATTGATCATACCTATGTTAAAATCGGTAGCACTTTGAAAGAACAAGCGCTAGGATCGCCACCGTCAGCCGTAAATGAACACGAGATGGCAGTACAGTAGCTAATGCAATTCAAATGGGAGTTATGACGTGACTCCTTATGTAACAACTAGATGGCAGCACAGTAAACCTGACAAAAGTTGTTACCGTCAAAGCCTATAAGGCCGAGCAATCTGTGTATATATGATCTAGGACTATAGCTATCGGTGTCAAGTTATGCAATCTTGCACATTCATAGTCAATTCCGTGAACACAATACCAGTAATCATATCTTATGCAAAAGTGAGCACTGTGTATGTCATACCATATCAGGTGGTGTAACTAATAGGCTAACATTTACAGGTTCGGGTCTCACCCTATGTACGTACGTTTTGTAAGCAATGTTCGTAAATATGATCATATTACCCCATCCCTGGAAGCAATAGGTTGGCTTAAACTAGATAAGAAAAGAAATTTAAATTCACTTCTCTTTCTCTTCGAAATCTTGAACTCTTCTATTCCTTCGTACCTGTCGTCTCGCTTCACTTACCTTTCTTCCCACCATAATCTGAACACACGCTCTCGTCATGAAACAATACTAACAATACCATCCCATCGCACCTCCTCATACTCATCTTCTTTCACAATAGCCCTGCCAAGACTCTGGAATTCGCTATCTGCTAGCATCAGGGACTGTCGAAATAAAATTGAATTCAAACGAAAACTTACTATGCACTTGGTCAGTAATTGATTACTTGTAAATAGTTTCTTTAATCTATCACAAAATATTTCAATATTCAGTAATTTCATCACTATACAATTTTGTTATTCTAGATTTAATTTGTAATTCAGTAAATATAAAATATTCTTTGTTTCTCTATGATAAATTATCTAGCTTTAATTATTCAGGTAATCTTTTCGTACTTTGATTTTATTGTAATTGTAAATTTAATACTAATTGTAATGTTATTTGTAATTGTAATTGTAAATTTAATACTAATTGTAATTTTATTGTTGATATTGTAGTTGGAATCTCCTGGTAGAGGGGCAGAGAAGGCCTGACGGCCTTATCTCTACCAGGTTAAATAAATAAATACTACTACTAAATACTACTACTATGTATGTTACTCATTGCTCTTGTTAAATTTGGAAACTCTGGGATATTCAACATTCATCACAGATTCTACGTCAGCATCGTTTTAAATTTGCTATAATATGAGCCCAGCAGTTCGAGCATAATATATCATAAAATGGTTGTGCTTTCAATACTAATACTTTAAATACAAATAGACTTCGTAATTCAGCTACCTATATGCTGGAATGAAATGGTCTGATTCTGAGTATATGTGACGTTACAGCAAAGGTATAGGTACGTTCGTATACAAAATAGTTACGTATCCTCTATCCTCTCGCTCTATACGTCGTTCCATAACGTCTGAAAGGCGACGCAAACATTGCCGGCAGAGAGAGAGAAGGACAATTTCTATTCAACCAATGACAGAGGTCTCATTTCACGCTTATCTTGAAGTTGGGCAGTCTGAAGCGTTCTACCCCTGCCCAACTTCAAGACAAGCGAGGAATTGGTTGGTTGACTTGGTTGAATAGCAATTATACTTTTCTCCTCCTCTGCCGGCAACGTTTACTTTGCCTGTCAGACATTATGGAACGAAGTATAGTAAGTCGAAGCCGGCGCGCAGTTATAGACAGTACTGTTACCAGTCAGTTCTGGTTTGTCACTAATTTTAATATTTGATGTTTACCGTGCTCTTTTAGTGTCGTAAATTTCAGCTGATACGAAGTAATCGTGAAATAGTAAAGAGAAAATAATAAGGGAGTAAGGAAAGGAAACAAACAGGAGAAATAAGTAAGTAGTTATACAGGATGAAATAATCCTGCAGATTGAAATGGACGATAGGAATAGAAAATCTATACCGGTATTATGTTTTGTGAATAAATGCACGGTTAATTAGAAAATTAAGTTGGAATTTTCAGCAGTTTGGCAACATCGCCGCTAACACACCCTTCTTTCTTCTCGTAATACAGATGCAGGACGTCCACGAACGCAGGTCTGTCTACCTTGGTGAATAACCTCCTATCTCCCTCTCTGGCTACAATGTTACAAGCTGCTCGCATCAGTCAGTGGCTTCAAATTATTGGGTTTTAAATTAAATTTACACGAAAACCGTCCACACTATTGAAGTACCCAGAGGGATAAATGATTATGTATTAGATTTTGTATCGATATGGAAAAAAGTTAGGATCCTACTCGCAATAGTTATCGAATAAGAGGGTGCTAAACTTTTGCGGAAAAGAAAACTTTTTTTTTTTTTTTTTAGATAATTATAGGCTTTTCACCAATATGGTATTACATTTTTTGTTACATAAATCAAGAGCTATTCACGCTGAAAATTTGCAGTGTTATTTCACTTCCTCCCTGTATAAACAAACAGACAAAAACACAAATAAAACAAACAAACAATAAATAAATAAAAAACCAACAAATAAAACAAACAAACAAGAAACAAATAAACAAAAAGTAAATAAATAAATTACACACTGTGTCTTGCATGTGAATCGAAAATCTTGTCCTGCTGCTAAAGTAAAACGAATTAAGTTGAAAATTGTTTCAGATGAAAATATAAACTTTACAGAATTCAAGGGATCGAATTTCCTGAAAAAGAATTCAAGTTTTACGCCGTTTAATAAATTTATAACGTAGTCTACACCTCTGGAGTACGATTAGCTCGTCTGGCCGCAAAAGCAAGTGGCTCGGGTTCGAATCCCGGCCGGGGCAAGTTACCCGGTTGAGGTTTTTTCCGGGATTTTCCCTCTACCCAATTTGAGCAAATGCTGGGTAACTTACGGTGCTGGACTCCGGACTCATTTCACCGGCATTATCACCTTCATCTCATTCAGACGCTAAATAACCTAAGATGTTGATACAGCGTCGTAAAATAACTTAAATAAATAAAAATAAATTTATAACACATATTACTTGCAATAAAATTTCTATTATACTTTTACAGAGTCTGCATTTAGCGATTCTGCACTGAGACAGCCATGTACACGCAATAATGATTTGGTTTTATGTTTAATACAATTGCGTGCACATACGTCTTACTCAAGACAGCTTTAAGGCTTGGAATAACGTAGGGCGTCCATTACAAATCACCATAATATAACATTGTTTTTATGCTAATACTGTAATTTAAACTACAAAAAATTTAATTACTCTCTTTGTTGAGTCGCCAGTACGCGTTGATATTTCAGTGATATTCTATAGCAGAGATGGAAACTAATTACCTTTAAATACGTAAGTTTTCTGTAATCGTTTTGTTTATTAGTGAGAAGTTTTAATATTAGTGAGACGAGTTCGAAGAAACGTAAGATTGAAAAAGAGAATAAGATATCACAGTGAAGAGTTATTTCCCTGGGCATGTTACTTGTGCTTAAAATACAGAGCGTTCAGCTCCAGTCTGGGCCAGTAAAGTTCATGCACAGGTATGCGATTAGTAGTGCTAGGCGTAAGTAGGGATACTTTCACCAGTAACCTTCCGCGTAATTTTCGATTCGCTCTGCGTATACAACAGCAATTTTTATCTACAGCGCAAGGAAATCTCTCTCTAAACTGATACAAATTTTAAGTAGGCTACATGGTGCCAGTGTACAGTAGGCCTACGTCTAATATACTCATATTTAGAAGAGAACAGAGTACCGGTGTTCTTAGTTTAAAAATGTGTCCTGGGGAAAAAGAGTGAAAATATTTTCTTGGTGAAGATATAACATTCAGGTCTTTGTACCTATTCTATATACATTTTTTTTTATTTAAACAATTGCAAAAATATAAAAATTCTATACTCTGTTTAATTAAAAATACTTCACAGAACATGTAGGAAGTAATTCTACTTAATAGATTTAAAATTGTATATCCCTTTAGATTTTAGATTTTGACTATGTAGGAATACGCTAAAAATCATTTTCAAATTAAACGAGGAAGTACCATATTTAAAGAGCGCAGTCATTTAAGTATGACACTACTGACAGTTTCAAGTGTGGTAGGGTAATAACAAGGCCTTTGGAATATACTCCGTTATACTACCAGTGCGCTTCGTGCGCCTCTGACTTTGATACGTCTCAGAGTTGGGGAGGGTTAACGCAGTGTCTTTCGTTCGTTTGAACTCATGCTTATCATCACGGTAAGTTAGTCCTCAGCATTTGGGTGGTTGAAAGCCACTCCTTTGACTTCGAAACACAACTATCTGCTAAAGAAGAATTGAAAGACATCATTTTCTTTGTTAATGAAAAATTGCACTATTTAAAGACATTTTATTTTCTGTCTGTAGAAAATACACCTAATATAATATTGACAAGTATCAGCTTTTTTATTTTACTATGTTAATATGATGGTGTATTACGTTTTTGTTCTACATAATTTTTCATTTCATATATTGTTGAAGTGAATAACAAACCACATTTTCAAATTTTCAAAGGAGAATGATTGCCTGTTGCTAGAAAACACCGCCTTATATCTAGAGAAACTTCGTTCCACTTCTGCAGAAACAATGAGGACGTATTTGAAATATTTTACTAAAGCATTTTATATCTCAAAATCTGTATCATTATTATAAATTTCCTCATTTGAAATTGTCACAGATTTTACATAGAGCTAAATATCTATAATGTTTATCCAGTATTTTATTTATCTTGTTTGCTACATTACCTCCTATTTCGTGTTCCAATTGTTCAGTTCGTCACAATATCATTGACGACATGCTATTTTATGTCTGTAGAAAATACACCTAATATGGCACTCACAAGTATCAGTCTTATTATTTCACTATGTTAATATGATAGTATATTACGTTTTTGTTTTACATAAATTTTATTTCATATATTGTTGCAGTGAATAACAAACCACATTTTCAAATTTTCAAAGAAGAATGATTGCGTGTTGCTAGAAAACACAGCCTTATATCACAGTCTACTATATACAGTCGCGAAGCTCAATATGTAGTAAAAATGCAAACTTGGGTAGTTGCCCACCACTAGGATCGCTACTATCGCCTCATCATCGCAGATCTCTCTCCTAGCAGACGACAAAATATGTTACACTTTCGTTGTGTTCTTTTGGAAAAATTAACACCTTCCTTCCATTATTGAAATATTAAATGCATAAAGTTAATTTATTATTTTAATGAAGTATATTAAATTCCACCATAAACTCGAAGATACCTGCAAGAAATAAGTTAATATAATTTTTGTTTGTGCAAAACGAACTGAAATTTACTATAATAGCTTCACTCATTCAAGATTATAGCGATAATTAACTATGAAACCAATAAATATTAATTTGCATTTCTCTTTACAATAATAATAATGGAAATATGAATTAATGGAGTAACTTACGTGTACCTGTACTTGTAGTGTAGGCTTACGTAACAAAGTGGGATGAGGTTAAGCAATAATAATCACACCAGAATTGGAAATAAAACGTGATCAATAAATTTTATTGCAACAGACTTTTTCTACGTCTCTAGTAAAGTAACAAATAAAATTAACAACAAAATTAACAGCTATAATTAAAAACATATCCTTTGAAAAAAAAAGTAGGCCTGAGCAATAATAATCCCACCAGAATTGAAAATAAAACGTGATCAATAAATTTAATTAAAACAAATTTAATTTTTCTACGTCTCTAGTAAAATATTATTATTCCAATTATTGTATTTTAGCCATTAACATTTTCATTACAACCAATAACGAACATTTCACGAGCATCAATGTGAAAAACGCAACGAGCTAGCACTCGATGGAAATACGACATAGTCCAAAGTCGACCGTGGACAGTCTATTGTTTCTAGTTGCTAACCGCTTGGAGCGCTTTATCACGAGATTTGCAAAAAATCACCTCAAGCTTCGCGACTGTATATAGTAGACTGTACTTATATCTAGAGAAACTTCGTTCCACTTCTGCAGAAACAATGGGAGAATATTTGAAATATCTAACACAAGCATTATTTATCTCAAAATCCGTATCATTATTACAAATTTTCTCATTTGAAATTAAGTCACAAATTTCGTCCTCGGCATCTTCTATTATTCTTCTTTACAGGACGTTGAATGTTGCCTGTTACGAATAGCAGTATTCGGCCGTAATGTAACCGATCAACTAAAGTTCACTGCTGAACGAAACGCACTGAAATCCCCCACCCCAACGCAATTACGTACCGATACCTAAAGTCAGAGGCGCATGAAGCGCAATGTAACGCCATACAATTCTTAGCCATAGTCATAACACTTTGTGAGACATAGATTAAGGTCTTAAATTTATTTTTCCAGTAAAACGAAAAAGTGATTTTTGGTCAGAAATGATATGGAATTCACCCGTCTTCCCCTTTTTGGAAACACAAAATCTGTATCAAATGCCTATTTACAGAAACAAAGTCGTTCATTGAGGTAATACATGTTATCAACTTTTTACCGTAGTCGAAGTTTAAGTCTGATTTACAAATTAAAAATTAATTTCTCAATTCACAACGTCATACATTTTCTATCGAACTCATAGTAAGAATTTAACCCTTATAAATATTTTTAACGTTCCATCAATACTTGCACAGTTATTACTTTTAATTTACTTTTCTTTTACATGAGAAAAGTAGTGTCGCATATGTTGGTAACACTCACGGTATTGTCCGAGGAGTAGTGCGGGTAAAAACCCTTCTCTCTTCCCCAGTCGTGTAGCAGCGTAGTTTTGTGGTTGGCACCGGACCGCCTAACATGTAGGCAACCAAACTCGCCTCATATAAAATATCGGCATGGTAACGCCCCCGCCAACGAAACCGCTAACAGCAAATGGGAAAACAAATCTGAATTCAAGGTTCTCTGGCATGTTCATAAAATGTCCCAACTACAGACCGCCGATTAAAAATATATACACGCAAAAGAAAAAATACAGTCGACTGTTGAAACCGCAGCATTTTCATTTCTGGCAGGTGGTCAGCTGTCTTGGATTTAGAATTTTAATGTGTTCTGTTTTCAGATAACGCAGTGGACTGGTTCAATACTTCGCAGTACGTTCAAACTGCAGCCAGTCGAGAGAGAAAATGTATTGAATTAAATATATGGATTGAATAGCAGCATGCTACGAAGGCATATGGTGTTCAGGAAGGATTTACTCACTGTTTTCTTCCGATCGTTTTGTCTTGTCTAGTTTTCCAGTAATGATTTCATTTTATTTAAAATAACTATATTCTTGCTTTCAATCACAGAAAATATTGACAGACTGAGAGAAAATATGACGATGATGGAGTGAAGGCACGTTGAGAGTTGTAGCAGAGCTCTAAGTGTCCCCGTGTCCCCATAGTTCAGTTCAAATTTATACAGAGTGTCTCACTTATCTTGCTCGTCCAAAATAAATTTAAGCGCCAAACGAAAAAATTTTTCAAGCAAAACTTATTCAAGTACAATGAGGAATTAATACTGTGAGTATATCCTTCTTGTAACCAGGTCCATTAATCATTTAAAATAGTTACGTGTACATTTTATTTAATGATTCATACACGACATAGAGGCATTTATTTTAATTTGATTCAATTTTATTTTATTTTATTAGCTAGCTGATTAGGCGTTTAGTACTGCAATTTCTCTCTGATGAAATATAATATTCGTGCCAAGTAACAAAATACTACCACAGAACTTCCGAATGAAATTTTTCCAAGACCTGAAGCCATAAACGTAAAGAAGCTGAACAATCGGAGCTGTATGCTTTGAAATTGTTAAGCGATTACTATGAAAAATCATATCTCAAAGGCTGTGTCTTCTCCGGATTTATAAATTGATAGGGAGATTCTTATTTCAAGTGGAACGTACGGGGAAAAATCGTTATGAAAATCCATGATCAGTTTGTGAGCTTTCCTTGTCAGTTGGGTACGAGCGGGTACAATGATTGTGTGTCCAAATGCCGCGATGAAGAAAGATGATCTCGCGGCTAATCCAAAATGTTTAATTGCACTTATAATAATTTGTTTTTAACACTAATAATCATAAAATTAACGTGTATTTTGAGAATCTAGCTGTTGTTGGACGTTATAATGCCAAAAACCCACCGGCCGTGTCAGTGACTACGGCTACATGTTTTTTTTTAACTAATGGCGGGTAGTTGACTATTCGTCATGCATCCTTATGAAGCCAGTTATGTAGATCAAGTAACCGACAGAGTCGTCGCCCAGGGTGCGCCATAGGAGGCTGGTCTACGCTACACCCGCGCTGAAATGAGATGATGATGGAAATTTATTAGTATGCCACTGGAAAACGGGATCTCTCAGATATAATTCTTGTATTATAAATCGCGGGTACGCCAAGGATGAAACCTAGGTCTACAGGATTATAAGTTCAGAGCTCAGCCACTAGACCAGTTTTGCGGCTGGAAGTTGAAGTTAAGTGTAAACTTTGGCACTATAGAGCAGAATGTATTGCTGAGGTTTACGTCTACCTGTGTGAATTTATATGTATCTCAGCTTTTTACAGTTATTAGAGTTATTTCATTGTCTAGAGAATACAAGCGGGAAATGAACAAATTTTCAACACTCTTGAAAAAGAATTTAAAAAAAGGAAAGAAAGAAACACAATGCAACAATGCCCGGCTCCAGGAAACGGAACTCAGCGCCATCTATCACGACCTTCACCTGTTTCCTAGGTGGCGCTCTGTCTCTATTTTCTGTAAATCCTTCTCCTTAGCAGGGGGCCTTGGCTAAGCCAAAGCCTCATATACGAGAGCGGAAGAGACTGGAAAATGGCAGTGCAGCTCTGTTCCACCATCTCAGCTCTCCGGCTTAAGTTCATCGAGTGTTTGATGAATCGCTTTCTCCTAAAGAAGTTTCACGTCAATGGCAGACAGGAATTTATTCCACATATAAGAAATAAGTAAATAAATAATGAATAAAAGTTTGCATGGGATAAAAATTGGAACAGAAAGGAAATAATAAATGACGACATAACGAAATAATAGGAGACAATAAACAAAAAAGACAGAGTGATAAATAAATAAGTAATACATATTTATGGATAGAATTAAAGTGAATATATCAAGAGAAAAAATAATATCAATAATGATAAGTATAGAAATAAATGAAACAGGACGAAAGCGTAAAGACATATATGTAATAAAATGATATCGCGATAAGATGAAACAGTAATATTAATTGTTTTCCAAAAGAGGGTAGTCTACTCGAGTCCATGTCATACATACAGTACAAGTTTCGCCTTATAGGAGTGACGCGTCGAAGTTATAGTTATTTTTGTTGTTGGATTAGTAATATCCTCCGTGCAGCATGAGATGCCCATGATGATGGAGTAAGGGAGAAATGCCGGTACGAGAAACGGTAGTACCCCGCAGAAATCTGCCTATAAGCACCGCCTTTATTCATCACAAGGTCCACTAGGAACTCGCCGGAAAAAATATCGAGGTATAAAGGAAGAATATATAATAGCGAATTTTCCATCTCAGGCCACTATATTGTATTAATATACTTGCGTTAATAAATCTTTAAACCTGACATAAAAAAATGTCCTCGCTTCACAGCTTGTGAACTATGCTTTTAACTGATTTCAGTAACGCTCCCAACTTGCTGATACTTGCTCTCAAAGTTTTCCAAATAAACTATATGCAAATTTAAATTCAGGCTTAATTTATCCAATTTATTAATATTAACCTAAATTTATATTGACATACAGCAAGGAAATGATTTCCGTATAAAAACCTCATAATGTCCTACTGCATGTAATTGGAAGTAAAATATTTTATTTAACATTTCGTGCACCAATGGTCCCAATAATGCTTAATAAACAATGATAGAATATTACTTTGAAATAAGTAGTACCTACACCGTAAAATGAAGTACTGTGTTCGTTTTCTGTTGTTTCGAAATTACTACAATATTTATATTTTCTTCAAATACTGTATACAAATTATGTTAATATATGATGCTTTACAAACGACTGCTTAGTGAATTATAAGTGTTATAACAAAGTACACCTAATGTTGCTTGTGTTACAATTGTCAAATATATACAATGACAATAATTGTGTTTTTTTCCTTCTGCTAAGTGTGTTTATAATGTTAAAATGTCAATTTAATCCAACACTAGAAGCGCAGAATAGATTCTTGTACACCCCTCCAGCTAAGAACTGGTAAAAAGACCGACGATACCGCGCACATACACTGCACATTCAGTGTCTGATTTCTGACATCTTGATCTATAGAAAGACGGCGGAGAAATTAATGGGTTAAATGTTGGCAGCTCAACATCCGACACCAGTGCTTTGTCTCAAGAAAGTTTGTAGTAATGAAAACTCAAGTTCTGAACATTTCACTAGGAGATTCAAACCTATTTGTTATGAGGAACAAAACTGGCTGTGTGAGAGTAGTTAGGTGTTTCTAAAAGCTTTATTGTTGGCCGTGTTTTACTAATCGGAATCAAAAAGGGTTCGTGCAGCAATAATGGCTTGGTAGATTTGAACATTACACGAGCATTTAGAAAACACGAGTTTTCTTTATAGCATATAGCAGTGATGTCAAAGCAAGCGCATTTTTCTGACGACGTCGTGCGCGGGCAGCAAGCGCTAAGTATGGAAAGAGGAAGGGTTGTGTATATGAATAAGCAACCTGCTGGATTAAGAAAACAGTGGTGCACAAACTTCAAACGGAACGTGAAATTTTATTTTTATATGGCTTCTTTCTGTTTAATATCATCTATATTGTCTGTAAAACAAAAGTACTAACACTGATTTCTTAATATTGCACTTGTGTTTTAAATCTTAATAACATAATAGAGAGTTAAGAAGGAATATTCACTTAAATTCCATAGTAGTATAATATTATACTGTATTAAGTGGATGAAACACATCATTCATAAAGAAAGTGACATTCCGAAGAAAAAGCTTGAGTATGACATGATAAGTTGGAATTTATATTGATGGTATCTTTAGTCTTATAAAAGTAATCAATAAACTAATGAAAACAATACTACAGTACAAAGCAAAGTTACCTAGGTACTGTATCTGTTTTAAGTGTAACTAATATTACATAACAAAACTCTTATCGCATTATGTTTTTAAGGTGATATTTGTGAGCAACTTCCTATCATTAGAATATTAAATTATTTTCTCGAAATGTGCTGAAGCTATAGAGCTGACATTTTTACAACACATGGGCACGTATCTTTTGCTTATGATGTAACAGTAGTTGTTTTGTTAATTAATTTCCTTACAAACAATTTCCATGCGAATATTTTCAAACTTTTCAATACACTATCTTCAGTAATACGTATATATGGTATATTAGATTTACGAAAACATTCTGTAAGGCTTCTAAATAAATAGGCCTATACCTGAGAATTTAACTTTTCTATACGAAAAGTAGAGAAAATATTTCTTTTGAATAAAAAAATCAAACTTGTGAAAAATGAGCATTAAAATTAAAACTTACATTCTTATAATGCACTTATATTTCTCAGGAAAATCTACTAATTAACATGGATACAGTTTTAATAAGTTCTCTTCCGTTTATCTATTGAATCAGTGCTGGCCATCCCTGAATATAGCTCGACCAAGCGGCATATACCACCTCTTTCTTCTGTCTCTTTCCTTTACGCTGTAAAGCGCTCAGGCTCTCCTGGGCTCTAAAGCGCGCGCTTGCTCCTGTGGGCATCAATTGGCATGCCTGGCATGTAGATCGGACTCAAAGAGTTGGGAAAAAAACTCCAATAAAATTACAGCTGTACTCAGACAAAGCCTACAACTGCACACTGATATACAAATATTAAGGTGAGTTATACTTTAATTGATACAGTAAAGTAGTTTGAAGTCGGAAACAATAGTAAACTCATTTCTTGGCGACATGCTTACCCCACCCGGTCCCTTCTCTCCCTCCACGAAGCAATATCACATCCAATCATGGATATGGTTCGAGGTTTCACGTACAGTCATGTAAAAATTAAAACATGGAGTGTATTAATAAATTAATACTATTGTTATAATTATAATTTTTATTATTGTCATCATCATTATTATTAGAGGTTTTATATTTTTCATAAAAATGACTTGGCGAGTCACCAGTTCAACTACTCCACAACCGCTCCTGGTTCATAATAAGCAATGGTATAATGCAAATGAGAAAAATATTTTCATAATGATTATCAAACGCTACATTGCTGATAACACTGAACAACAAGAATTTTGCTCCAACTTAAAATAATGTGTCCCTTATGGTTTGATGTGCGCTGAATCCGAAAATGCATCTCTTTTAACCGTATCACGTAAGGTTTTTAAGATATACTATGATTTCACTTTTCGATAAGCGCTCTCCCAGAAAACATCTGGCGCTGATTGGGGATTGTAATCCAAAACAAAAGCTAATGCATTTTAAGAGTTTATAACTTATTTACGGTTTGTTATGGTTGTTGGCATGTTCTTTTGTACTTCTAATAAATAAACATATATTAGTCCCTTCTATTCAGTAAATTCCACAATAGTTCAAAGTGAATAAGGATGTGGTTTTCAGTATTTAAAAGAAAAGTTTACCAGTTTGAGTGAAGGCAAATTAAAAGAGGGCATTTTCATCTGTCCAGATATTAACAAAGTTATGGCTGAATCTTTGTTTGAGGAAAAACTTTCCGTTACAGAAAAAATGGCATGGAGCGCTTTCAAAGATGTTTGCTCAAATTTCCTTGGAAATTCTAGAACTTGTTGTGAAAACCATGTCAAGTGCATGGGATATAATACAGTATGTCTCTCAAATACAGTTTTCACATTCTCATTTGGATTTTTTTTCTCCTAACCTTGGAGCGGTAAGCGACGAGCAAGGGGAAAGATTTCATTAAGAAATACATGAAATGGAAAGGCGATATAAAGGAAAATCATCCAGCATGCTTGCAGACTTTTGTTGGTTCCTTGTAAAAGACAGACCTGGATCTAGTTATAAACAGAAGTCATCCAGAAAATTCTTTTAAATGTAACTTCAAATTTCGAGATTTTTCTCATTACACGCATGAAATATTTTTATTGTTATTTTGTTTTAAATTATGTAATATTATTTCTCTATCCAGTACACATTTTTCAAGTATTATGAGGAATTTTCAATCCCTAATGTGTTGTAATTTTACCAGTAGCAGCGAAAAATAAAAAAAACAGAAGTTTTTTTAATAAAAAATTCAATTCATTTCCCCCGGAAAATGGTACGTGATGGGCAGTTTGGATTTTAAATTCAGGTTTAGGACACACATATTAGTAACATTCACATATTTTTATCTCGGAGCAAGACAAATGTAAAAATTTGTTGTTCGGTCAATTTGTTAAGAAATTCTTAGGTAGCTACCCGAAAAATCATAAATATAAGCTATGTACTTCTGATTGAACCATTAGAAATTACACAGCTGTAATAATACAGGGACATCATTTTATTTTTGCTAACATTTTTAATATTAACCTGTCTATACCTTTAGAGAACCGGAAACACCGCTTGCTCCCCCCTCCAAGACTGGAGTTCGATGACACTGGCGTAAAACACAAATCACTCCACTAGGTATAGGATGGAAGAAAAGTAGTTCATCCATTTACGTAAACTAGGAAATATCGCGATTTTGAGTTTGACAATTTTCATTAGGTTTTTCTTTAATCGAAGTACAGTACTGTATTAAGAATAAGTGTTTTTACTCACGAAGTGAGTTATCCATGCGAACATATTCATTATGCAGTGTATATTATACTGTCTACAGTACATTACCGTACAATATAGAGAAAGAAGTTAAATTGAAAAATAATCATAATATGAATATTTAAACACAATTTTGAAAATGGTGGCCGTTCACTTCGATACAGGCTTCAGTTCTTTTGTGCATATTATCGCACTATAGACTATTGCATCTAATTCCAATTGCCAGTTTCGTCCTACGTACTAATAACTCATGTTGAAATAATTCTGTACCTACTCTACGTACTGTAAATTCAATCTTCACTTCTGCCCGACCCGAAAATATAAAATTACTCAGACATGCTATCTACTGTCCTTCCAAGTGGTTATGCCGCAGGATTGTAGAAAGGGAGGAAATCACGTGACAGTTAATTACTTGACGAGGCCCTTTTATTTAAGTAAAATTAAACAGCTGTATAATATTACGTAAACTTCCAATTCCTAAGAGAAATTAATGTTTTCAGAAAAGAGCTAAGACAGCCCAGCTATTACAGAGGGGCGAGCAGAAGCAGGTGGAGGAAATCGGGATGCGACGTAGGCAAACGGACAGTACCTGTGCGAAAATATGATTCAATATTGAAAGCTCTTTCGTCACTGGAAAACGCGAACATATTTCTGGAACGTACTATACTCAGTAACTTAGTACTGCTTACTATCTGAGGTCTTGGTTCTGTGTGGAGTTGGAACTTCCTTAGTAGAAGGGGTGGGAGTGAAGTACATTAAAAAACTCGGGTACAATAAAAATTGAAGTAAAAATAAAATGATGTCCCTGTATAAAACATTTTAGCGCAAGACTCCTCAAAGTATTTCGGTTTCACCTGCTAGCTTCACACCACGGTCACCACCATATCATCACCCCGCCGATATTGAATGTGTCTAGGCGTAACGCACTTCAAAGGGTGGTGTTATCTGGCATGAGACCGTCCATTCACCAACATGAATCGCTAAGATAAGCCAGCTACGTGTACATGGCATAGTGCTTACTCATAGAGGTGTGCCAGGAAGGTTAATCGAGGTCCAGATCTTTCAGTTTACGTGTAACGCAAGACCTCTAGGTGTATACAAGACGTTTCCATGGTAACAACAGTCTGTGATATCTTGTATCAGGTGCTGGAAAAAAAGACTCGATACAGCGCTATTTGCTTAGTTACAGATCCCATCTCTCTTATGTGTTCCAATGGATTGCATTGCATCCCTTTAAGATTCAAGTCTCTTCACTGAAAATGTGAAGTGCGAAGCGAAATGAATGACGGAAAGGACTTACAGCTTATGGCTATTTCAAGGATCCTCACATCCGCTTGTAAGCACACAATAACATTTTATTAATATCTCATTATTAGTACTTAGTAACGAGAAAGTATTGTGATGATGCAAAAATATATTTTGAGATAATGAAGGAAATACAAGTTTCCAGCAACCCTGATCCAGAAAAAATCGTTTATAGCGTGCCATAACGATATCCCCTCGAATATTGAATTGATTATGTTCATATTCAGCATCTACGAGTTAACTGGGCCGGAAATGATGGACATTATAGTTATTTATAACTAGGGTTCCCAGACATATTGGAAAAAAATACGGGACACTTATCAGTTATCACTGAGTAAGTTTAGTATGCACACCCACCAAATATGCCAATCTTTCAAAGTGTGTGTAGTAAAGTTTACTACACAAACACTTCACTAAGGGTAAGTAAACAATTAGTAAATAAAATTATTAGGGCGCATATTTGCATTAAGTTTAAGCTTCTTTATGTAAGTTGCTTGCAAATTGTTTTTACTAAATTATTACAGAAATAGCTACAAAACACACTAAGTTATTCACATGACAATATCCTTATAAATCAATCCGCTTTGGTCTTGTAATACTTCTCTAAACAATGAATTTCACTTAATAATTGAGGGGTTTGGGGGAAAAACCAGGTAGTTCCAATTCAGTACTTTTCGAGATAATGAAGAAAAACTTACCGCCAAACAATAAGCACGTACAGAAGAGGCAGATCCAAAATGCATTTTAACTGTGAATGTAATTCTTGGAACTACTTGGTTCTTCGACCAAACGATAGAGCGTATTTTTTTGTCCTCTGAGCATAAAGAACTCAAAAAAAAAAAAAAAAAAAAAAAAAAATTGGAGCTCCTGGTTTTTTCCCCAAACCTCTCAATTGTTTATCTTGAAGACTCATGTCATGAAAAGCAACATAGACCTCACTGAAGAATGATTTTTACAACAAGCATTGATTTTACAGACAATTTATTTTCCTCATCAGCCCATAGAGCGTTCATGCGAGAAAATAATCTTTCGACACACGCATTTATTCCAGGGATACACATAATGAACTCCACAAACCTCTTCAAATTTGAGAGTTCTTCTTCAGTACTACTTTTAAAAAGATCTACCCAGACTTCTTCTAAACGTTTAGTGTTGCCATCACTCGGCTTAAGAAATTAATAACTCACAATAATATTGTTTCATAATAGTCCATCTACAGTCACCTGCAATGATGAAGTGCAATGTTTGTAATTTGTAATTTGGAATAGATATTGTGACTTTTCTGTTTTTTTTTTTCAGTTTAGAATTCTAAAATACGGGACGGAAAGTTGTCCCGAAGACTTTTCTCGGGACAACGGGACGTATTAGCGAAAAACGGGACGATCCCGTATTTTACGGAACGTCTGGGAACCCTAGGGCCTATTTATGATACAAGTTCGTAAAGTTTGTTTTTGGCACGAGTGTAATGTTTGCACGAGGACCAAAAAGATAACTTTACGAACGTATATCATACAATGTTTTTTACGATAGCACAAATTTACGTTAAATAAATGTTTCAAGTTACAGAGGTTATAAGATCACGATTTATGTGGAGGAAGGCTCTTCGCCTGTTTCTCGCAACACATTTCTCGCTAGCGAGATCTCTTCAAGTGTGTAACGAGCCTTAATGTGAGCTACACTTTCCTTTCCGGTCATGAAATATAATATATAATTATAATTATATAATATATAAGTAGTTTATTGTACTTTGAATATATTAATAGTATTTAGACTCCCGAGAAAACTGTACTATTAATATTTTTGTTTGTTTCAATCGAACATTGGAACTTTTGACAGAAAACTGTTTAGACATATGAATTTAACATTATCTGAAAGAATTAGTTGAATCGGATGAAATTTATGGATTTTTATTATAGTTTGAATATTGCGAAGAGTAGACTATTGAAATTATGCAATTAACAAATTTAAATTTTAAGTGAGTCACACAACAATGGTAAGGAATGATTGAATAAATAATGAACTACTTATTTGAAGACCTCTGCTTCGGCATGTGGGCGTGAGGCCAGCAGCCGGCTGGTCGGTCTAGGCCCTTCACGGGCTGTAGCGCCACGGATTATTATTTATTATTACTTATTTGAAGATCATTGTTGACCGTACAGATGATTTCGGAGTATAAAATAATATGGATCCCCTTAGAGCTGCAAGAAAGATGTCTGCTACTGGAACTGTTGCTCTGCACTTGAACCAGTCCATTGCCGCATAGCACAGCCAAAATACTTTCCACCATCCTACTCTTCTTTTCCCTTCCATTTCGCATAAATAATGAGTTGAGATATACAGTATTTCGTATTCGTAAAATGTGCCCTACTTGCACTATTTTCCTGCGTTTTATATTTAAAAATAATTGACGTTGTGTAACAGTCTGCCTAAGGTCTTCAGCGCTGTACACTCAACTGTTCGTGGGATTCTTAACATCCTTCTGTAGCTACATATACATGTCAAATACCTAAACTCGCCTAATGATGTCGTCTTTCGAAGTCCTCCACATCTCTGTTTCATGGAGTAAAATTCACCAAAAAACTTTAGGCTATAATATTATTCGCAACTTGGTAAAGGAAATGAATTCATGTAAAACATTTCACAAAAAAAGTATGTGTCATTTTTGTACCATTCATTTTTTAATAAACTGTGACAATTCCATGACAAAAATAATATTAAATGTAAAATTATATCCTAATAATAAACCCCAACTTCATGTCTCTTCATTTTGGACCTCATTTTGCTTCAATATTTCAACATATCTGCACACTGAAATTTTCTGTTATCTCATTTCCTTATCAGTTTTGCGATTTGGAACACTGATCCATGATTCCTTCCTTCTGTAAACTCTACGCACAGAACCTCCATCATTCTTACAACGTGCAAAGGGGCTGGTCGAAAAGGCATGAGAGATTGCCTGCATAAACCCCTCGATGCAATGCTCTCTTAAACTGACTGAGCATATAAGCAATTAAACCAATGGCTTTCCCAAAACATGCTATGAAATGCTTCATATAAACCAAATTTTATTTCGTAAATGAAGCAGAAATGAGCAAAATTGTATTCAACTTTTTTGTTTGAAGTATCTCAAAGAATAACACCCTATAATTAATGACATTATTTACGGTTCAACTTGTATACAATGAAAATTGTGGTTCGATTCGGGTGGTCGAAATCCAAGTCTGTAGAATTCGACACAGACTTGCTGTTATGCTGTAAGGAGTTTATTTGTTTTTTACATTATGAATTCTGTAGAGCCTGAGCAATAACTAGGGTAATTTTATAACCCTATTGTAATGACGGTATTTGCAGATTGCAGTCTAGACGCTGACGAATCCTAAAATTCTCACTTTTATTAGAGTGGATGCCGACACACGCGAAATCCCAATCAAAGCAGCTTTCAGTTTCTTTATTGCCTCATTTATGAACGTTGGCAATCATGAAAAAATAGGCATTAATAAGGACAAGGGGAGAGTAAAGAATAGATAGTTGTTTTACAAATGTCAAAGAAAGTAAGTTTTCCATTTTTATATGACGTTCTTATTCTATAGTTAAAATGGATTCAACATTAGAAATAAATTCACAATAATTTTAATAGAAGTGTGCAAATATAGTATATTAAGTGTATTAAGTATATGTTAGGCCTATATTGTGTATTTGTGATGTGGTGGAATGGAAGAGAAGGCTTTATGGTCTTAACCCTGGTAGTATAAATTAATATATAGATTGACAGACATAAATAAATAAATAAATAAATAAATAAATAAATAAGTAAATAAATAAGTAAATAAATAAATGAATCAGTAACTCTGACTGACTGACTGTGACTGACTGACTGACAGACCGAATGAATGAATGAATGAATGAATGAATGAATGAATGAATGAATGAATGAATGAATGAATGGATGAATGAATGAATTGCACTACTTTTTAGCGACAATATAAATTTTCATGCGTCGTTGCCGCGCGCTCTGAAGCGTCATGCCTTACACTAGCAATATGGACTGGCAGTAGTGTCCACTCGTCACGGGAGAAGAAATTTTGTCATTAAATTTCACCCGTTTATCGGACCAGTGCTCATCCAGATCGTAATGCATTTGGAGAGTTGCACTGACTAGCGAAATGCAGTTTCGTAGGACAAGACGGCTTAAGCCTTGGTTTTTCTGAACCGACGCATGCGACGTGCGAGGTGCGAGACCCGCCTCGCACAAATCCGGACTACACGAGAGATAGTGAGTGGTTTCTATAACTGCAAGGTGTGCAGACCTCGCATCTCGCAGTTATAGAAACCACTCACTATCTCTCGTGTAGTCTGAATTTGTGCGAGACCCGTATCGCACATCGCATGCGTCGGTTCAGAAAAACCAAGCCTTAAGGTGATCATTAGTTGACAATAAATTACCCCGTAGTGGTTGGGTAATCGTTCAACTTTGCTGAGGCATATAATGTGAGGCTAGAGTATAGGCTAGTCATTCATTCATAGTGTTCTACCCAAGGGCAGGTCTTTCACCGCAAACCCAGATTATTATTATTATTATTATACATTCGGCTTCTAGTCACATTCGGCTTCTAGTCGTCATGAAGAGCAGTCGACTTTTTGTGTAGCTCCGCTGTTTTCACAGTGTTTAGTTGTTACTACATTCGTCTGTGTCCTCATTTAAGGCGCTTAGTTAACTGCGTACAATGCCGCCTAGTAAAGATACATGTTCTAAATGTAGCGCTGCTTTCTTCGGCAGACAAAAGTTCCTAAAGTGTGTTGGGCCTTGTGGCCTAAGATTTCATCTTGATTGTTTAAATATGAGTGAAGTGGAATACGATTTTTTCATGAAGGGAGGTATTTCCTCCTTCAAGTGTGATGAGTGTACCAGTGCTTCGAAGGCGGTTCATGGTGATAACACTCCTGTGAAACCGACCAAGAAGACCGATAAGAAGATCATCTCGCCTACTAGAGAACTTGAACTACCTAATTTACAAAGTAAGGAATCTCTCTCTGTTCAAATAGAGACGGTACGATTGAATGGTGAATCCATTCTAGATACTTTAACAGTTATTCTGGAGCATGTTAAAAATCTTGAAAAAGAAATGGGTGAATTAAAGAGCGAGAATACTGCCCTCAAATTACAAATGGCCGAGATTTTGGTAAAAAATTCCTGTCCTTGTAAGCCTGATCAGATTGTCCCAAAATTGGGTCAACAGTCCACTGTTCACCCGGTTACTAAATCCTACAGTAGTGTTTTGTCTGACACTGTTAATTCTCGCAATCATGCGAAGTCAGCACCGAGTACTTCATTTGCTCTTACTCATCATAACAGTAATGAGGTAATCTCTGCTGTCGTACGCACAGACGATAGCACTGTTGCGTTATCAAATAACGTAGACTCCGATGGTTTTCAAACTGTCACTCGCAAAAAATTTAAGAAACGAGATCCTAAAGTTGGCACTCTAACTAATAGCAACTTAGAAATGGCTCCAGAGAGAATCAGAACCAAATCTCTTTTTGTTTCTAGATTTAGTCCTAATGTAAACGAGAATAATATTAAGGATTCACTCTTTCATCAACGTAAATTAAGGTCTCTCGAAATAACTAAATTGAAAACAAAATACCAGTCGTATTCCTCTTTTCATATCTCAGTTGATGAGAGGGATTTCGAGTTAATTAATAATTCTGATGTTTGGCCTGCGGGATGCCTCATTGCACCCTTTTTTGGTAAACTTAAACCTGAGCAGCATTTTGCTCCACCAGGTACTTCAGTTGATTCTAGGGTTAATGCCTCTTAATATTATTCTCTAACTCTCAATGCACAGTTCTAATAATCATCTTGAGATATTTTACCAAAATGTTCGTGGTCTTAATACAAAAATTGATGAAATTTTTCAAAATGTAGTAAGTAATAATGATATCATTATCTGTCTTACTGAAACATGGTTATCTGAATCAGTATTAAATACAAACTTATTCCCTAACAATTATACTGTGTTTCGAGCAGACAGAACGTATGAGGACACCAATAAAAAAAGAGGTGGGGGTGTCCTAACAGCGATTAACAACCAGTTACCTTTTACCTGTCGGCGATATGATTTAGAAATTATTAATGAATGTGTTTGGATTGAAATTAAAATGGCTGATGGTATTAATTTATTAATTGAAAAATCATTACTTCCCACCTGATTTCAGTCATAATCACTTAAAATCTTACCTCAATTTTCTTGAAAAAAACCTTGATACTCATAATTTTAGAATAGTAATTATTGGTGATTTCAATTGTCCTGGTATGGATTGGTCAACTGGTTTTAATCTTAATGATATTCATTACTACTCTAAAATCAAGTCCAGTGATTTATATTCCTCGTCTTGCCTTCTGGGATTAAACCAAATTAATTTTACTGTCTCAAATAAAAATCTACTTGATCTTGTCTTTACTAATATTTTTAATAGTACAGTAAAACTAGCCAATCATTCTCTAGTTTTGGAGGATTCTTATCATCCATCTATCTCCATTAATCTTGAAGTGTATTTGTCGCTACCTGATCACTGCCAATCTAGTACCTTCATAAATTATTCTCAAGGTGATTACTTGAAACTCTATTCCACTCTATACAATCATGATTGGAATTCCATATATCAAACTACTGATGTTAACGTTGCTGCTAACGCGTTATCCCAGATTATGAACAAAGCTATTTCTCTTGCTGTTCCTGTCACTTTCGTAAAAAAATCGCACTATCCTAAATGGTTTTCAAATACCTTGCGTATACTTATTAGGAAAAAGAACAAAGCACATAGAAATTTTAAGAAATTCAAAACTGATCACCATTATCAAATTTTTTCCAATTACAGAAAACAAGTTAAAGCTATGATTAAATCTGACAAATTTAAATGGTTACAATCCATTGATGAAAATTTGAAGAATGAACCTAAGAAATTTTGGAAATACGTAGAATCTTTTCGTAAATCCAATAATTATCCCACCGAATTATTAATAAATGGGATTCACATTACTGATCAGCAAGAAATTGCTAATGCATTTGCTAATCAATTCAAATCGATTCAAAAACAGCCTAATTCTAATCTCTGTTTGTTGGAGTATAATTCTACTGACTTCTTATCCTTACCTAAAATTACAGTTGAAGACGTTTCATTAGCCATAAAAAAGCTTAAACCTAATAAATCAAATGGCACTGATGGCATTCCTAATTTTATTATTAAGGGATGTTCTAATATTCTAATACCCGTTTTAACCTTTATATTTAATTTAAGTTTATTAACCGGTACATACCCTATGCTTTGGAAAGAAGCATCCGTTATTCCTATCTTTAAGAATGGTAAAAAAAATGTTGTTTCCAATTATAGACCTATTTCAATATTAAACAATTTCTCAAAAATTTTTGAAAAAATAATCCACAAACATGTTTCATTTTATGTTAAGAATAAAATTAATTCAGCCCAACACGGTTTTACTAAAGGTAAATCAACAACTACAAACTTAGTATCCTACCTTAATCTTGTTATGCCTGTTGTTGAAACCCAAGGTCAAATTGACTCAATTTATATCGACTTTAGCAAAGCGTTTGATGTTGTACCTCACAATATTCTGATAAATAAATTAAAAAACTTTGGTCTCTCTTCTAACTACGTGAGCTGGTTTGAAAACTATTTAACTAATAGACAATGTTGTGTTCGTCTTGGTGATTCTCTCTCGGACCCATTTAATTGTTTATGTGGAGTTCCCCAAGGATCTACATTGGGCCCTCTATTATTTTTATTATTTATTGATGACATATGTAAAAGAATAAGTTCAAACTACCTGTTATTTGCTGATGATCTCAAAATCTTTCGCTCAATAAATAGTTCTGCCGATTGCCAAACTCTTCAAAATGATATTAACTCCATTGAACTTTGGTCTGACATTAATGGAATGAAAATTAATGAAACAAAAACTTTTGTCATTTCGTACTCTCGAAAAACTACTTCCATAAAATTTAATTATTCTCTTAATAACGCCTGTATTATTAGGAAAAATTCTATAAAAGATCTTGGTGTACTACTCGATTCTAAATTATACTTTCACGATCATGTTCAATATATTTATAATCATTCAACAAGAATGCTTGGTTTAATAAGGTCTATAACTTATTCTTTTTCTACTCCTGAGTCACTATTAATTCTATACTTTACTTTGGTTCGCTCTAAACTTGAATATGCATCTGTAGCCTGGAATTCCATTACTTCAACCGATTCGGTTAAATTGGAAAATATTCAAAGAAAATTTATTTCCTTATGTGCTTTTCGATATATACCCAATTCCACTGACTTTAACTATGATATTACCTGTAAATATTTTAACTGTTGTAGCCTTTATGCTAGACGTCTAAATCTTGATTATCAATTTTTTTGCAAAGTTATCAAGGGTGATATTGATTGTGAGTCTATCATAAACAATATCAGCCTTCGTATTCCTACAAAAGGTTTAAGATTTCAAAAAATTTTTTATAACCGAAATTCAAAATCACTTTCTCCAGTCTGTAGATGCATAAAATATGCCAATTTGCATGGGCACAATTTAGATCCTTTTAAGGTTTAGTTTCGTTTTGATTATTAGTTTTTACTGTTTGTACACAATTGTATTCATGTATGTTTTTGTTATTTATGATATTATTTATTTTTGTTTTGCACCTTTGTATCTTCTGTTTGTGTATTGTGCTGAACTATAATTGGCCTCTGGCTGTTGTTCAGCACACAAATATTAATAATAAATAATAAATAAATAAATAAATAAATTATTATTATTATTATTATTATTATTATTATTACTGTTAATCATTATTGTCATTATTATATCATTATTATCATCACTATCATCATCGTCATTATCATTAGGCTTATCATCACCATCACCATCACCATCACCGTCATCGTCATCACCGTCGTCACCACTGCCGCCTCTATCTTCATCTTTATTGTCACTGTCGTTATCGTTATCATGACCATTATTTCTCTTACTCTTACTATTATTACTGTTATATTATTGTATTATTATTACTATTATTATTATTATTATTATTATTATTATTATTATTATTATTGCTGTTTGAAGTTTTCAAATTGTGCAACAGACAAACCAACTTAGGCTCGATGTGACTGCAGTAATAATACCAGTAGTATACTAGTAGTAGTGTCAGCAGTAGTAGCACTAGTAGCAATAGCAGTAGTATTTTATTTAACGATGCTTTTAAATACAGTGTTTATTCTGCGTAGAAAAATCAACGCGGATGTTAAAGAAGGCCCCCATAAATTTGAAATGTCATAAATGCAATTCACAGCTCCACATCTTTATAGCAGGAAGTTTTGTTCACAATTTCATCGTCCATTAAAATCCAACGTCCTGAATCGGTTTTGAAACCGCGAACATCATAACCAACGACTTGATGACCATTACACTACCGAGGACATATCAACCTAACTGTTTCATGTTTTGTTTGTTGCGATATTTTGCACATGTTTCTACAACGCAATATACACACACACGTTACTATAGTCAGTTATACTGTAATTTTCAAACATGATTTTGAATTTTTTACCACCTTATTAATTTTATCGAAGTATAAATGATGCATGACAAGCATAAATGTACAGATATGTATTAAATTTCGTCGAATTTACTCCAAAATTAGTAGTTGCATTGTGTTTTTTAACTTGTGACCTAATTGAAGAGTGTATCCCGCGTCCTTCTCTAATAACAAAGTCAATGTTGGAAGTCAAGGCGGTTGCCATAGTTACAAAGACTGGAGAAAAGTAAGAGACTAGACGTGTAAACTAATGACTTGGACATAATGCAAATGGTTATAAACTTGCCTGCAAATAGCGCGAAAGCCAAGAAGCCGCGTCCAAGATTAAGATTCCGGGAGCTGCAATTCATATTTAATTCATGCATGTTCTTATTTCCTGCGAGTTAACAACCCATTTGTGTTATTGGTACGTTTGCCAAGTCGGCGTTATACAAACATCCATTCCATTTCCAGTCCGTTGAAACAGTTTTATGCGCTAACGTTTTCTGTTTCCGCGGGTCGCAGCCACACCATGGCAACGGGCCAGACACGGTAATGTGGTGTCACGCGCAGCTCGGAAGCTGGGAGGAAGGAAGGACGAGAGAAGGATAGAAATATGAATATCTAAAACTGTGAAGGTAAAAGAAAGAGAGAGCAGAATAAAAACGAAATAACGTAAAAGATATGTCAAAGAAAAACGAAGAAATAAAGATAAATTGGCATAATAAAGACAAATACAAAAGGAAGTAAAGATAAATAAAGAAGAAAAAGGAAGAAAAGGAAAAAATGAGCAACTGAAATATGAAACACATAAGCAAATGAGGAGGGAAAAAGGAAACAAAAACAAATAAAGTAAGAAGAAAATAAAATAAAGTGAAAAAAAACGGAACGTGTGAAAGGAATACAGAAGAAACAAAAAATAATATAAAGACGAAATAGAGAGAAAATTAGTGCGAAAAATGGTGAAAAAGACTATACAAAGAAGGAAGACAAGAAAGAAGAAAAGAAAGAATAGTTTATTAATAGAAGAATTAAAAGATATAAGGAGGATAGAAGATAAAAGAAAATTGGTGCAAAAGGAAAAGAAAACTGAAGAATGCTCTTTCTCTATTTTTTGTGATGGATATAATTAAAACATAGAAGACACACAAAAAACGAAGAAGAAAGAATGAAAAATGTAATAAATAGACAAATAAATGAATAATTAAGTAAATAAATATTAATCAAAGAAGAATGAAAAATAATTTCACTGCGGTAGAAAATCAATGGTAATAATAATAATAATAATAATAATAATAATAATAATAATAATAATAATAATAATAATAATTTTTGCGTACTAGTTGCGCGCGCATGGACTCACTGTAGACAATGTAACAAACATCCCAGTTGCGATACACGGCTAAACGTAAACATAATATTTCTGTCAACGGCCGAAAGGTGGCAAGTTTTGAGATTTTGGCTTTTCTTCTCTCTAACTGCCTTACTACATTTTTCAATTCATGTTGAAGTTATAGATTCGATAAGTCTGATGATAAGGATTCTATCAAAATTATTATAAGAATGTTTCAATCATAATGACTTACCACGAAGGATGTGCAAGAAAAACTTAGTTCTATTGACATGGTATCAATGTATTCATTATTGACAAACGTTTTCATCTTTTGGCTTCATCAGGTCTACATTTCAGTGTTACAATATCTAATGCATCATAACAATACAGTGTAACATATTTAAGAAACATTTTATAACAAATATATCGTTAAAATAATATTATAAAATCCAAAATATCAATCGTATTTGTCATGCCTGTCTTGTGAACTGATTGTACACAATTGAGTTAATTAATATTGATTTTAAATTATCGTATAATACAAAATTCGATATTCTATTTACAACATGCTTGGTTACATGGGAAGAGAAATGTTTGGTTTAAAAGGGTGAGATGAAACTTGCATGTCTCAATAATCGGGCCGGTATGGAACTCTGATGTTCTATTTTTCAATTTCCGAAATCTTGTATTATACTTCACAAACGTGTATTGTACAACATTTTTTGCACGATTATATTTTTAAAATTGCAAATATAACATATTTTGCATTGAAAATTTAGAGCAATATTATTCCAAAGGCTTCGAAAATCTGCCTGTAATGGTAACTAATTAACAACAAATGCACTGTAATGAGTCTATTTCAGCATAATTTTATGTTATGAAGAATGGTTTCCCTAGCAACAAGTTTCTGTGTGGGAATTCTAACTTTCAAGGCCTAACAACAATAGCTGTAAATACAACAAAAGACACGATCGTGTAAAAATAGTATTATGCGTTACAAGAGCGGTATGTTGAAGTTTTCATGTTCGAGAAAAAGTTTGAAAAAGCGAAACGTAGTTCAGCTTTTTTAATTTCCGAGAATTGTAAGAAAACATACCGTTCGTATATCGTACATTATTTTCTGCGAAGATCGTTTATTACATACCTGAAAGAGGAATTTCTAATTACTTGCAATGAAATCTCCATCTTGGTTTCTGTTCAATGACGGCAAATTTGCAAAACAAAAATATCTATCTTCAACATTGTTGCTTTAAAATGTTTTCTGTGTTTACTATACTCCAGCAGGCCGTGATATACGTCTGTCTTTTTTCCCCCCAGTCTATAAATGCGAACTTAATTTTTGCAAATATTTAAAAACAATAATTAACAGTGAAATTTAGGTGAAATTGCAGTGGTAAGTTTCCAATTTATAATTATTACTATATTGAACGTCTCTAAAAATAATGTGTTAAAAGCCTAAAGCAGTAAAATCAATATGTCACTTAAGCGGTAAGAAGAGGGAAATTGTTATGTGTGTTAGGTTAGGAATACTGAATGTGGAATTTTAGACTTACCGCGGATTGGTTTTGTGCGGAAACCAAGCAAATACGCACGATCTCGCACAAAATATATTTCTTCATTTTACATGATTTAATGCCAGATCTGTTTGGAGGGTCGTCAAGTTTTGAGTATTATTTTGTTTGTTGCCATGTTACTGTTGAATGAAATAAATATATTTTCACTTACTTGCCTAGAGAACCCGTGGCAGACGAGAAAGACAAGCTACGGCAAGAATAGGAGTCAAATCAATCTCACCTCATACAGTGCACTTAATGTTCTCCATATCCACAAGGAAGCAGTAAGCCACAGCCTTCCTAGCACTGGTCAGATAGTTTGTCTTTCTAAATTCCAAGAAAATTTCTATAACACAGAAACTCTAAAATGGCTACTGAAAGGGGGAAGTGGCACATTGCGCCGCGCTGTGGTATTTAAATTTTGAAGACCACTTAAGTCCTTTAGATAAACAAAATAATTCAGTATTTAATACAGAAAAGTATTTACTATTTATTAAAGCAATAAAAAAATTTCCATATTTGTCACAATTTTGCATCTGTTTACTCTTAAGGAGTTGCAATAGTGTCTATCTTGGAAGCTACTGTCCCATTTTTTTTCTTCAGTTTTAGGCTTTTTACAAATGCGTATTTTCGCAAAACTTTCAAAATTAATTTATTTTGTAACATATTATTATATTATTACTTTTTGTAATGGAGAAGTCAAGGAAATTGAGAAAAGATAAGAGAATATAAAAAAGAACGGCGAAAGAATAAGCGAAGAAACAACACAGAAGCCGAAGAAATAAAAATGAAAGTACTGAAGATATAGATCTACATAGAAAAGCGTAGCCCTCAAGGCCATTAGCCGAAATGTAGAGGCAGAAGGAGAAAATGAATGTTAATGTCCTCGTGCAGACATTACAGTAACAGAAACCGCAAAGAAAAGAGTGAGGTTCTACAGAACGGCTAAGTACATTTCGAGTAAGGGATTATTTCTACATTGGAGTTGTAGAGGGTGCTTATGGGGCTGATAGGTCGATGGAGATAGGGGAAATGAGCAACCAATTTACTGAACACAATGGCCGAGATAATGCTAGCGCCTTGCCCCTGTGAATGCGGTGACCAGCTAAACAGGGACATCCTGCAAAGCTTCAAACAAGCGCGCACAATGCCGGCAAGTAAACAGATTACGTTCAGCTTAAACGTCTTTGCACATGGTCGCTGCGGAACTGTCAAAGTGGATGTAGTCCGGCTTTCAACGCCCGAGTCACGGGTTCAAATCTGGCAACACCACGAGGGATTTTGAGGTGTGGCAGGAAGTCATTTATGAAACAAAGCTTTTAAACTACACAATATGGCGAGCTTTGATATGACGTGAAAACCTGATCGATAGGCAAATGCGGAAAATGTGGGAGAGATTCTATTGGGATAAATAAAAGGATGAAAATTAAATGAGTATTTCTACGCACACACAGATACATATACAGAGTGTAATAAAGAAAAAAGTGGGCAGAACTTCTAGTAGTCTATAGATTTCTCATATCTACAGAAGAATTAAGTTATGTTTCATTTAACGACGTTCGCAACTGCCGAGGTTATCAGCGTATTCCGAACAACAATGACGTCACGCTGCAGCGAAATAGGAATAAAACTGCTGGAAGGTTCGATGGCTATCATGGCGGCTGTACAAGTTGTAGTCTGTGCTACGCTACCAATATTTTGCGAAATTTCCGTACTGCGATCTCGTTCAAAGAAAAGAGAGCATAAACAATTTATTTCTTGAACCAGTAGTAATAACTGGTCCGTTGATATGTTCGCTCATAAGCCATTAACATATTGTTTTTATGTTGTGCTCATTACAAACAATACAGCAGAACACACCGCCATGACACAACAGTGCACGATGTCATTCATCTGCTAATTCCCGCCTTATACAAGAACCAATTAGATTCACTGATAGCGGCTCATAGATACTGCCACCACCTCTGCAAGCTGATGGAACCGGTGCGACACCGGTGGAGCATCAGTGACGTCATTGTTT
Organism: Periplaneta americana; assembly: GCF_040183065.1. Classification (NCBI taxonomy): domain Eukaryota; kingdom Metazoa; phylum Arthropoda; class Insecta; order Blattodea; family Blattidae; genus Periplaneta; species Periplaneta americana. The sequence continues at coordinate 54,843,810 of NC_091133.1, forward strand.
AAATTCGGAACACCGTGATGCCATCAGATTGCTCAGCTCTGAGATTCGGAATACACTCTATAACAGCGTCACCGGTGTGCCGGAGTTTTGTCCCGACAACAGTAACTTTTATATGGTAGTGAATCTACTGACATAAGCCTGTCGCATTTAAGCACCTTAAATGCTATCGACCTGGGCCGGGATCGAACACGCAATCTGACCGTAGAAGGCCAGCACTTTACCGACTGTGCCACCCAGAAGAAATGGTTATATCTACACGGGTCTGGAGATGCTTGGTTTCTAAGTAGTAGAATTTGCATGATGATAGTGCTCTCTACCAGTTCGTTTGTTTCCTTGCATTATTTTTTGATGCAGTCTCACTACATTTTCTCATATGAACTATTTTGATAATAATGTAACGTTATTAGCAGAAGAGGAGATGATAGGCGTACTAAGAGATATGATACTGGAGTTAAATGACATGGAATGAAGATAAATGCCAACAAAACGAAGACCATAGTCATAGGAAGAAAAGGAAAGAAGGTAACTTGCGAATTCTAAATGAGACGGTAGAGCAAGTGGACAGCTTCAAATACTTGGGGTGAACTATTAGTAGTAACGTGAACTGCTGCCAGAAAGTCAAAAGGAGGATAGCAATGGCCAAGGAAGTCATATCCAATATGGCATCGTTTCCTTCCCAGGCAGGATTCGAACCACGAAAGTCTTAGTTACCAGTCTATCGTGCTCTGGAGTGAACAAGGCTCTGAAATTAGCTACAAGGGTCGGTCCGGGTTTTTTTTTGCCACAACTGTATAAAACATATGCAGGGACATCATTTTATTTTTACTTCAATTTGCATTGTACCCGAGTTTTTGAATGTACTTCACTCCCACCCCTTCTACTAATGAAGTTCAACCGTCCTCCACACAGAACCAAGACCGCATATACAGTAATAGTAGCCTTACGGTCATAATAAACATTACGTTCCAGAAATATGTTCGCATTTTCCAGTGACGAAAGAGCTTTCAGTATTGAATCATATTTTCGCACAGGTACTGTCCGTTTTCCTACGTCGCATTCCGATTTCCCCCACCTGCTTCTGCTCGCCCCTCTATAAAAGTTGGGTTGTCTTAGCTCTTTTCTGAAAACATTAATTTCTGTTAGGAACTGGACGTCTACGTAATATTATACGACTGTTTAAAATAACTTAAATGAAAGGGCCTCGTTAAGTAATTAACTGTCACGTGATTCCCCCTCCCCCTTTCTACGACCCTGCGACAAAACCACTTGAACGGACAGTAGATAGCATTTCTAAGTAATTTTATCTTTTCGGATCAGGCAGAAGTGAAGATTGAATTTACAGTACGTAAGGTACTCTTTTATAGAGTAGGTACAGAATTATTTCAACATGAGTTACTAGCACGAAGGACGAAACTAGTAATTGGAATTAGGTACAATAGTCTATAGTGCGATAATATGCACAATAGAACTGAAGCCTGTATCGAAATGAACGGCCACCATTTTAAAAAATGTGTTTAAATACCCTTATTATGATTATTTTTCAATTTAACTTCATTCTCTATAGTGTACGCTAATGTGCTGTAGACAGTATAATATACACTACATAATGAATACGTCCACATGGACAGCTTAGTTCGTGAGTAACAACACTTATTGTTAATACTGTACTGTATTTTGATTAAACAAAAACCTAATGAAAATTATCAAACTCAAAAGCGCGATATTTCCTAGTTTAATAACAATAATAATAATAATAATAATAATAATAATAATAATAATAATAATAATAATGGCTTTAGTTTACGTAAATGGATGAAATACTTTTCTTCCCTCCTATACCTAGTAAAGTGATTTTTTTGTATATTACGCCAGTATCATCGAACTCTAGTCGTGGAAGGGGATAACAAACCGTTGATCCAAAGGTATAGCCAGATTAATATTAGAAATGTTAGTAAAAATAAAATGATGTCCCTGTATAACCAATAGTAATAGTACAACGGCTATTTATCGGTATACCAATCAGACCACACACACACAACAGAAGCAATACTAGAAAACATAAGAGACTGAACATTTATCTGTTGCTAGGCAGGCAACAAGTGAACACCTTTCACTGGGAATTAGTGAAAATATTGGAATCAGATCTAAATTAGTTTCTGCGATTAGATTGACCTACTTTTGAATTGGATGTTCGTAATGAAAATGTAATATATGGCTCTGTAACCAGATGAAAAAAAAGTATTGACTTTTTTTGTGCATGCAACTTTTAAATCTCCAATACTGATGGAAAAATAAATTAAATTTATAGTATTTTTCCCGATACTGAGGTGCACTTGTGTATGCATATCTTTCTGATTAGATTTAACGCTTTCCGCTAGAATGAGTACATTTGGAATCACTAACATTTCTGTAATCTCTTACTCATATGATTTGCCTGTTGATTCTATCCTCAGAATTAGTTTCGTTCTTTACCGATAAAGTGTAGCACCCGCCAGTTCCTTGCCCAGTTGTTATTAGGAAGAGGATTTTTTTTTTTGTTTCTTCATGGTGTGTGTATTACTCTGTGCACTCATAAATTCAGGTCAGAAAGGGTTAACACAATACAAATACAGGGACATCATTTTATTTTTAATTCAATTTTTATTGTACCTGAGTTTTTGAATGTACTTCACTCCCACCACTTCTACTAATGAAGTTCAACCGTCCTCCACACAGATCCAAGACCGCATATACAGTCATAGTAGCCTTACGGTCATAGTAAACAGTATGTTCCAAAAATATGTTCGCTTTTCTAGTGACGAAAGAGCTTTCAATATTGAACCATTTTCGCACAGGTACTGTCGTCCATTTGCCTACGTCGTATCCCGGTTTTCCTCCCACCAGCTTTTATTCGCCAGCTAGTGGCTGGGCTGTCTTAGCTCTTTTCTGAAAACATTAATTTATGTTAGGAATTGGACGTCTACGTAATATTATACAACTGTTTAAAATAACTTAAATAAAAGGACCTCGTTAAGTAATTAACTGTCACATGATTTCTTCCCTTTCTACGACCCTACGACATAACCACTTGGACGGACAGTAGATAGTATGTCTGAGTAATTTTATCTTTTCGGATCGGGCAGAAGAAGAGAAGATTGAATTTACAGTACATAAGGTACTCTTTTATAGAGTAGGTACAGAATTATTTCAACATGAGTTACTAGTACGAAGAACGAAACTGGTAATTGGAATTAGGTACAGTAGTCTATAGTGCGATAATATGTACATTAGAACTGAAGCCTGTATCGAAATGAACGGGCACCATTTTAAAAAATGTGTTTAAATATCCATATTATGATTATTTTTCAACTTAATTTCATTCTCTATATTGTACGCAAATGTGCTGTAGAGGGTATAATATACACTGCACAATGAAGAATACGTCCACATGGACAGCTCAGTTCGTGAGTAAAAACACTCATTGTTAATACTGTGCTGTATTTTGATTAAACAAAAACCTACTGAAAATGATCAAACTCAAAAGCGCAATATTTCCTAGTTTACGTAAATGGATGAACTACTTTTCTTCCCTCCTATACCTCGTAAAGTGATTTGTTTGTATATTACGCCAGTATCATCGAACTCCATTCGTGGAAGGGGGTAGCAAACGGCGTTGATCCAGAGGTATAGGCAAGTTAATATTAAAAATGTTAGTAAAAATAAGATGATGTCCCTGTATAATCCACAATAAAAATGTACAGTGTATTAGAAACCCAACCGAAATGTAGACTTGACCATATTTCAGTCGAACGTAATGAATGTTCTGTAAATTTTACTAAAGGAAACCAATGTTCGAATTTACTCTGGCTCACTAGATTGCCGGATTTGTCACCCACACACTGTAAAATGCTTGTGGTTAAAGGACGGATGCAGCGGTTGGACAGAGTGCTAGCCAATGCTGGAAATAAATTTGGACATAGGTGGATGATATCCACATGACATAGCTATTTCTTGATGAACTGGCGGATAAGAGAGGTTATAAAACTAGGGGTGACCATATCCATTATTAAAATATCGGTTTTGCAACATTTCTTATACCATTCGCTCTACAGATCACTACTAATTTTGGGATGTGGAGTTCTCTACTCCTTTGATTTGTTCTTTCGAATTCTTCCCACATCTGTGTATTTTTTCTGTTAAGTTAAGAATGTCGAGTTTCCTTCTGACATATTCATATCTCGTCTTGTCTAGCACAGTACATCCAGCGATATTCCTTAAAATTCTATTTTTGTAGCTTCGATTTTTCTTTTTTAATTTTTGTCTATTATCAAAATTCTGCGCCGTATAATAATAGTCTATGAGAACCGCCATTTCTTTGTACTTTGGTCTCTTTCTGAGTGTAATAATACTAATAATAATAATAATAATAATAATAATAATAATAACAATAATAATAATACTTTCTTCTGGCTTTTAAGAAACCCGCCCTCACATAAGCCCGCCATCGGTCCCCATCCTGTGCAAGATTAATCCAGTCTATATCAACATATCCCACCTCCCTCAAATTCATTTTAATATTATCCTCCCATTTACATCTCAGCCTCCCCAAAGGTCTTTTTCCCTCCGGCGTCCCAATATGCATTTCCGTACTCGCCCATACGTGCTACATGCCCTGTCCATCTCAAACGTCTGGATTTAATGTTCCTAATTAGATCAGGTGAAGAATACAATGCGTGCATTTCTGCTTGTGTGGCTTTCTCCATTCTCCTGTAACTTCATTCCCCTTAGCCCCAAATATTTTCCTAAGAATCTTATTCTCAAACACCCTTAACCTTTGCTCCTCTCTCAAAGTGAGAGTTCAAGTTTCACAACCATACAGAACAACCGGTAATATAACTGTTTTATAAATTCTAGCTTTCAGACTTTTTGACAGCAGACTAGATGACAAAAGCTTAATAATAATAATAATAATAATAATAATAATAATAATAATAATAATAATAATTTGGATTCGGCAACTGCTACCAAGCACTGAGATTTGGGACGTAGTTGGAAATATTATAACATATTAATTAAATAATTATTAACGTTAGAAAAGGGGTTACTAAGTGGCTCATTAACTGTTATGAGTGAGAAATAAGTTAAAAATTGTCCTAGATAATAACAATATTAAACAAAGTCTGTTTGATGCCGACAGTGACTAGCCTAATTATAACAGAGTAGATAGTAGGTATGATATAACTTTTACCGATATTTAATTACATATATTACATACCTACATTACATTTGTGGAAAACCATTAATGAAACTCACAAATTCACAATACTTCGTGTATCTAGTGAATCCTTACACAAAACTACCGTAGTAAAGGTTGAACTGTTGCTTCTTCAGCATTCGAAAATTCGAAAACTCTTCAACCGTTAGAAATCGAACATACAGAGTGACTAAGGAGGAAGAGTAAATATTTTATAGGATTATAGTATGGATTAATCTGAGTAAAAACTTCATATAAACATGTGTCCAATTTTGAACGGGTGTGTGAGATTTGCTATTTATATTTTAAATACAGAGCAGAAATAATATAACTCTGAAGGTTTTAACAGATTATTCCTTGGACACAGTGCAAGAAAAAATTCTAAAATCTTATTAGTTTCATATAAATACTTCCCTCAGAAAAAAAAATAATTTTCTCCTAAATGTTAACATGATTTTTACTGAGTATGTAACATCCGTATGATTTTATTTTTACTCTTGTATTATATTGTATAATAATAATAATAATAATAATAATAATAATAATAATAATAATAATAATAATAATAATAATAGTAATAATACATCCTTCTGACTTTTAAGAAACCCGCCCTCACATAAGCCCGCCATTGGTCCCTATCCTGTGCAAGATTAATCCAGTCTATATCATCATATCCCACCTCCCTCAAATCCATTTTAATTTTATCCTCCCATCTATGTCTCGGCCTCCCCAAAGGTCTTTTTCCCTCCGGCCTCCCAACTAACACTCTATATGCATTTCTGGATTCGCCCATACGTGCTACATGCCCTGCCCATCTCAAACGCCTGGATTTAATGTTCCCAATTAGTTCAGGTGAAGAATACAATGCGTGCACTTCTGCTTGTGTAACTTTCTCCATTCTTCTTTAACTTCATTCCTCTTAGCCCAAAATACTTCCCACAGAAAAAAAAAATAATTCTCCTAAATGTTAACATGGTTTTACGGAATATGTAGTAGCATCCTTACGATTTTGATTTTTACTCTTGTCATTAGAGAAACTGATAAATTATTTTCCTCCGCAGTTTTAAAATGAAATGAACTGTTCTATTTATTACTGTTTATTTATCTATTTATTTATTTATTTATTTATAATAGCGGAGTTAACTTTATTCATTTTAATGAAATCTATTGCCCAATCCGGCATTCGTCTTTACGAGTGGGGAAAACCTCGAAATAACCTACACTCAGATTGGTAGGCCTCTGGATTAGAACCTGGGTCTTCCGAATGCGAGTCCGAGGCGATATCCTTTCGATCACTCATGTCGCTTATATTCAGACCAGTTCTTAAATTGTAAACCCACTGAGAAAGAACAAGAAGGATCAATTCTTTCATAATTTCTGGATATACAACAGGATAAAAATGATCTAGACGTCTTAAGAAGAAGCTTCTATAAGTGATGGATGTTTCTTTCATGTTATATGTCAGTAAAATATGGGCTTAAAACGCAAAAATTAGAAGATTAGAAGCGACTGATATGGCATTTTTGTAATGGATTGTGGGATAAAGACTCTTGAGAAGAAGAAGAATGAACGTCTATAGAAGGAACTCCATTGTCTCATGCACCAACGACCTCATTAAAGTATGGAGAAAGATACCGAACAGGTACATTAACAGTGTTTGAGCAGTGCACGACAGAAGCGCGAAAATATTCTTGAACGTGCCTACCAATAAGCAACAAAAAAATTCGTGGTTAAGAGTTGAGAAGAACAGTTACTCGTTCTAAATTTGTGGTTATAAGCAAAGCGTTCAAGAACCCTTTAAAGGGGATACGAGTAAAGCGAGATGGAGTAAAGAATGAAAAATCACCATTTCCCTGTGCAGTAATCAAAATGGACACCGCAATTTAATTCAGATGTGTTTCGATAGGTCGAGTTGTTGTTTTTCATGTGTAGTAATCAAATGAATCCAATTCAGCTGCGTTCCAATAAATCGACCTGTTGTTTTCCATATGAAACATTGCAATCTAATTCAGTTGTGTTTTGATACGCTGGCGCGTATTTTATTTGTTGAAGATGTTGAGTTTACATTTCAAACAAAACAGTAGAGTGCCTGTTTATATAAGATGTCAAGTTTAGAAAAAACTGCGTTGTAAGGAAGTGTGATAGTGTAATAGCTTGGCGATGTAGGTAAAATAAGGCGTGCAAGGCGTTTTTGAAACTAATGGGAGGCAGTTTCCGAACTCTGCATAGGATGGAAATGAACCCCAGTGTCACTTATTCTAAAAAAAATGCAAACAAAAAGCTACTGAAATGTTTAAAGAGCAGTCAAATGAAATTTTAAGATGTAAGTTAGAAATATGTCTATCGCTGTGATCTCGTGGTAGCGTCTTCGCTCCCGAACCCAGCATGTCGGGGTTCGATTCCCCGCTTGGGACGAATTGCCTGGGTGAGGTTTTTTCGGGTTTTTTCCTCATTCCTATGGATTAATACCAGGTAACTTTATCAGGTGTATGAAACCACACTCATTCTCGCCCTTCCTTTCCCCCCTCATCATCCTTTCCTTATCATTCCGGTTGTCTTTCTTTGATTTCAGATCGCGCCTGCGGCGGCCCTCCGGAGCTTCTGACACTCTCGGCCGGTCTCCATGGATATGTCAAAGCGTGGTAGCTGGTGACCCAGCAGCGGAACTCACTCCCCTCCCGATGGGAGAGATGGCCTACACCTTAGACCGTTTGAGATGACGGGAGGGATGGCGTACACCTCAGAGGGGAGAATGTGGGGAACCTGTTGGAGTGAAATGGTATACAGACTTGGAGGGATGGTGGTACTGGTCGTTAGGGTGTTAGAGGTTAGGTCGGTTCGGCGTGGATGCAGTCGGTGGTGTTGCAACTTATCCCAGGGTCGCACAATAGACCTCAGGTGGCGGTGCATAGGGATGTTCCCCTCCCGGTCTCACAGAGAGAAAAAGAAAGTTAGAAATATACTAAAAAAAACGTCCGAGTGAAATCTGTTTAAAAATCAAGTACCTACTGTCCAGCCAAATCTAAAGAGGAAGCCACAACTTTAGAATGATCAGTTAAACCAAGGAATGACTACGCTGTGTGATATTCCCGTCTTCTTTTTTCTAAGTCTTCAATTTCCTAAACTCATAACGTTGTGCCATTATTACGAGTTCATCAATAGCTGTAGACTATTCACAGTAGACATTAAGAGATCCATCTCATTCTTTTATATTCGTTAAAGCAGCGCATAATCCTTCCTGAAAGGTGATTCTTAAAATAGGGTAGGCTTAATGTTAGCAAGTAATATATTATGAACAAGTTTATGATATACTGTATTACATGTGTCAATGTTTAGAAAGTTTCCTAATTTTGACGAATTTAAAAACTACATAATATTACATTCGTGTTTCATACGCTATTTTGTCTTCTTTTTCTACTGTAAGCTATAAGCTATTAAGCCTGTTGCGACTCCTTTATTTGTTGTCGCCATCTTTTTGATGGTCGGCCAATACTTATATTTCCTCTGGGAGAATATTCAGCAACCATTTTAGGTAGTCTACTTTGGTCCATTTATTGTATGTGACACCACCTATTTGACTGATATTGAACAACAGTATCTATAAAACTGCGGACCCCCAAATTTTGTCTAATTGTATCATTTTTGATTCGATCCAATCGTGTTGCTCCTGACACACTTCGGAGAAATTTCATATCTGAGGCCTGCAATCTATTTATATCCTCCTCCGTCATGGTCCAAGTCTCACTTCCATTGAGTCCTGAAGGTATTTCCATTGGGTACTTTATATAGCTAATTTAATCTTGGTGTCCTTTCTTGTTTTTTTTAATAATAATGATAATAATAACAATAATAATAATTATTATTATTATTTATTTATTTAATCTGGCAGAGCTAAGGCCAGTAAGCCTTCTCTTCCGCCCAGCCAGACTCTAATTCTAATTGAATACAATAGCTTACATAGTTATTACATTAATATTGCCGCAAGCTATTTTTGTACGACAGCATTATAAAATAATTAATAAAGAAATAACACATTAAATTGTAATGATGTGTAGTTCGATATCGTATGAGTTGCTATGACAGCAGTGATGTATAAAAATATTATTGCACGGAAAATCGTTTCATTCGTTTAGTGTTCTGCCCAAAGGTAGGTCTTTCATTGAAAACCCAGCTTTCTGAAATGATGCCTTATCGATATGCGGGGACTAGCATTCTCGTCACAACAACAGACCACGTTACCCTGTTTTGCTGCTTTCTTTAGACTCAAATGCATTGTACTAAATAGTCGGTGCAGTGTAATATAACAGTTTAAAGTTTTTTTTTTTACTAATCTGTATCTATAATGACGTAGATTTGGTGTTTCTTCCTCTTTCTCAGATCAGAGGCCAAAAATTTTACCCCGCTTATAATGCGATTTGGTACATTTCTTGTATTCAACAAACATTGAATTGCTGCCTCTGGCATAAATATTCCGCAATAAAGAAGAAATAACCGTCTTTAAAGGTGGATAATAACATTAATAACACATGAAGTCGCAAGCAGGAATGGTTGCATACAACACAGGTGCTACAACCTCAACAAAGTGACAGGTCGTGCTTGGCTCGGATTAAGTCCGTGCGTTGCTAACAGGCTTTGCTAATAGGGGGTCGTGTACATAGCAAACACTGCTGAGCCGGCCTTAACCCTCTCTTCCACGTGTCAACATTCTTCTTGTTAGGGAAACCGCTACGCGACACATAAAGCAATTTTATGAAAGTGTAGACAACAACACGGCTATAGTTCTCGCAGCCGTTCTTCGACGGCGAAAAATATAAAAGTACACAAAGAAACGGGTTGTCAATAAAAGTAGTACAATGCCGGACCATGTAATCAATGTAGGATTGTAATTTCTTAAAACTAGGGAGATAAAATCAAATGGGAGTATAAGGGTACAGTGCATCAGTTATTCATGGATTTCAAAAAGGGATATGACTCGGTTAAGAGAGGAGTTTTATATGATATTCTTATTGAATTTTGTATTCCCAAGAAACTAGTTCGATTAATTAAAATGTGTCTCAGTGAAACGTACAGCAGAGTCCGTATAGGTCAGTTTCTGTCAGATGCGTTTCCAATTCACTGTGGACTAAAGCAAGGAGATACACTATCACCTTTACTTTTTAATTTTGCTCTAGAGTATGCCATTAGGAAAGTCCAGGATAACAGAGAGGGTTTGGAATTGAACGGGTTACAACAGCTGCTTGTCTATGCGGATGACGTGAATATGTTAGGAGAAAATCCACAAACGATTAGGGAAAAATACGATAATTTTACTTCAAGCAAGTAATGAAATAGGTTTGGAAGTAAATCCCGAAAAGACTAAGTATATGATTATGTCTCGTGGCGAGAATATTGTAAGAAATGGAAATATAAAAATTGGAAATTTATCCTTTGAAGAGGTGGAAAAATTAAAATACCTAGGAGCAACAGTAAAAAATATAAATGATACTCGGGAGGAAATTAAACACAGAATAAATATGGGAAATGCCTGTTATTATTCGGTTGAGAAGCTTATATCATCCAGTCTGTTGTCAAAAAATGTGAAAGTTAGAATTTATAAAACAGTTATATTACCGGTTGTTCTTTATGGTTGTGAAACTTGGACTTTCACTTTGAGAGAGGGACATAGGTTAAGGATGTTTGAGAATAAGGTGCTTAGGAAAATATTTGGGGCTAAGAGGGATGAAGTTACAGGAGAATGAAGAAAGTTACATAACACAGAACTGCACGCATTGTATTCTTCACCTAACATAATTAGGAACATTAAATCCAGACGTTTGAGATGGGCAGGGAATGTAGCACATATGGGCGAATCCCGAAATGCATATAGAGTGTTAGTTGGGAGGCCGGAGGGAAAAAGGCCTTTGGGGGGCCGAGACGTAGATGGGAAGATAATATAAAAATGGATGTGAGGGAGGTGGGATATGATGATAGAGAATGGATCAATCTTGCTCAGGATAGGGACAAGTGGCAGGCTTATGTGAGGGCGGCAATGAACCTCCAGGTTCATTAAAAGCAAGGAAGTAAGTAAGTAAATAAGTAAGTACCTAAGGGAGATAAAATCACTGATAGAAGCAGTGTTGCCAATTTAGCGTTTTTCAAGTAAATCTAGTTTTTTTATGTTTAGCTTAGCGGCAAAAAAAATCCATCCCGCTTAGCGGGTAATCTAGCTTATTTCCTTCGCTTAGCAGACGGGAAGCTTCTGGTTTAATCCAATTTAGATAAATTTATTTAATATTGTATAAATATTAATATAAAACAGCGTTTCTCAAACTTTTTTGAAGTGGGGAACACTTTTTTAAGTCAGAACAGTTCTGCGGACCACCTTACTCGTTCCCTTCGAAAGCAAATTTGTCATTTTTGTAGCATATTTTAGTACCAGTATAGTTATATTTTAAAAAAGAATTAATTAAAATTAATTTAATTTTATATTAGTATTAACTAGACTTTGTTGAACTGCGACACGCAGCATGCAATCAGGTTGCCGATGTACGATAGTATAGAGGAAGTGAGCGGCCGCCCGGTCTCATAGTAGCAGCAGTTCATGTTAAGAGTTGTGATCTGTCCAAATAGATGGAGCAGCTACAGCTAATGTTTACCTATGTAAGCACTTGTTTTTTGCATTCTTGTGGTTGGAATAGTCAAAGTTTCAGTGCAGACAAGAATTCAATCAAACTTACTACAATAAGAGTGTTGCTGTTCAAAACAATACCCTTACCCCAGCAGCCAGTCTTGGCCCGTTGGGGAACGTGGTTGGATTCTGTTAATTATTATGCAGAACATTACGGAAAAATAATGGAGGTAATTGATGCATTGGATAGAACAGACAGTTACGCTGTTGCAGCTGTAAAATCATTGCATTCTGAACACCTATTGAAAGATATTCTCTAATTTTAAAATCGTGTCCAAAAGCATCATCCCGTTAGAATCGTCCAAACTACAACTCTCAGAAGCCCTTAATATAGTGGATTAAGTATCACAAACCAATATCCAAAATAACAATTCACTAATTTCAGCAAAAGTGAAATGTAAGTTGAGAAACATTATTGCTAAAAATTCTGCCTATTCACAATTTCGTATTATAAATTATGTACTATCAGATCACGACAAGATGTCTGAAGTTGGTGTACTGAAAAGTAGTGACTTTCCGTTCTTCAAATATGCACGTATTACATCGTGTGATGTTGAACGTATATTTTCCCAATATAAAAACTGTTTAAGTGACCATAGGAGGAGGTTCACTTTGTAGTCGCTCAATATGTACGTAACTCTTAAGAGTTAATATATCTCCACATTTCCTACTTCAATGATCATTCATTATATTTCTTGAATGCAGGATACAGGTTTTATTGTAACCGCAGTATACTGCTCAGTGTTTACATTACAGGCATACCCCATCCGCTGCACTCCCCCTTCTCATACAGTCTATACCGCGTGCGAAGTAAACCTTGCGATTCTCGTGGCAATTCCACGAAGTCTAATATTAACTAATTAAGTTAATGTTAATAGAAAAAAATCACTTTCGTTTTTTAATAAATCAAGGCTATTAGAGTTTGAATAATCTTTAACTTATTAACTAAACAAAATAAATAAATGTTGGTACTCACATTAATGAGATAAATAAGTCTGCCGATTCTTGCACAGTTGTTCTATACTTGGATGTATACTGGCAAGCTTAAGTCGGAGATTGTCACATACATCGAGTCCATTTCGGTACTTTGTTTTTATTAGAGTTAGTGATGAAAACCTTTCTCACACAGGTACGTAAAAGCAAACAGTATATTATAATCTGCAAAAGCATCATTGTACAGTTCACTATATTCTCTTTTCACTTGTGATGAGGTCCAGAAATTAACCATACCTTCCGCTTGGAATTTAATTTTGAGTCCTGTGTCATTCGAGAGTTCAATTAACTGTTCTCTTCCACACAATGGAAGTTTGTTATTTTTAATATCGCAATGAAAGGATCACGAACCCATGAAAATTCGTCATATTTACTTGGAAAATAAGTTTCAAATTGTGACCTCAGAGTTTCGAGATGTGAACATATATCATTGCATAATTCTTTTCCAATAACGAAATCATTTTGAACCAAAAAAAGACTCTAGGATTGAAAATAGTGAAAAATCTTCTGTTTTACGGAAATGACCTACAAAACAAGTTTCCTCTCGAACACTATTTCCTCATGCGCATTGAGAACAGTCGAAGAATTACCTTGTAGAGAGATTTAGTTAGTTTAGTTTTGAAAATACATCTGGCAGATATGTCAATGTACTTAGCCACATGTCATCAATTAATGTGTAGGGAAAAGATGGCGAGAAACATCACGTTCATAGTGCTTTAAATCCCTCTTTTGTTGCTGAGAGCAGAGTGGGAAGTCGGTAGATAGGTAGGGTAATAAATTTTATAATATGTCAGTACTGGAAGAAAAAGTGAAAGGTGATGCCATGTGTCATTTCCAAACTCTGAGATTTTCAGCTATGTAGTGTGACACGGAATTCGTTTGAATTTTATTTTTTCTTCTGTCCTTTTTGAAGGACCACAAGGGCACCTCGGGGATCACAGGTGGTCCGCGGACCATAGTTTGAGAAACGCTGATCTAAAACTATTGATCCTGATTCAGTTTTTTGTTCCTTCTGTGAAATTTTAAAATGAGAAGTTGGGCCCTTCTTTGAATAACCGCTTGAATTGGTGAAATTTAGAATCAGGTAGTATTGGATATAGGTACTGTATCCATTTGATTCAATTACCCCAGCCTGATGGACAAACCTTGGTCGGGGCTGCCATCTGGGAACGTTGGAACCACGCGAATTGCATTATAAAAAGAATTACATTCACTCATGCCAGAATATTCAACAAGACATAACATTACGCAATCAGCTGTTATGCGTCAATAGCGAAAGTATCTTCAGTTTACGAGTAATATGGCTGTTCCATATTTCAATGTAAATTTATTTAATCTTAAACAATTTTTATTTGTGTTAAGTTGTCAATAAGTGCAAATTTCTCACCGTAGTAAAATAGCTACCATTGCACAATCACTACGTCCAATGGCTACACAAGATATTTATTACATGAATGTGCAATTCGGACGACGAGCGACGGATTGATCTTGCAGCAGCTACTTCAAAATTTTAAAGGGTTCTTTACCGGCGTGACAAGTCTCTAGCCCATCGATCACGTTTGACACAAACCAAGAGTCAAGAATTGGAACGTATTGAGGTTGCACAGCATCCAGCTTATATCCCAGACGTTACACTTTCCGATGGAAGGCTCATATTCTCCGCGTATGACACTTCATTCATTTTGACAAGGTCCGAGCGACATTATAAAAGCCCTTAATCTCAAAGTTCAAAATAGCTAAGTATATCGCAGCAGAACTGAACTACTGACAAAAATATCGCAGGATCGGATCCAAAATATTGCACTTTTACCTTATGTATAGCAATACAGAGTGTAAAAAAATACATGTTACTAGGCTCGATGGTAGGTAGATCTTATTTTGTTAACAAACCCATGTCCAGAAATGCTTTGTTTACGTGCTAGCGTCTCTGAAATGTGGAGGACATTGGAAGTACGGACATAAAAGCTAGGAAAGAAGTAAAAAGGACAATAGAAATACTGTAAGTAAACTGCATTTTAATCAACTACAGAAGGTACTCCAAATGGCTGCAACCAACTTCGATACATTTTATCCATCGCATGGTTATGTCATGTCGAACTCCTGCAAAGACTTCCGGCATATCTCTGATGACTCCAGCTGCTACTTGATTCGTGCCACAAGATTTTGTTGTGTCTCCACGGGAGTCTCGTACACCCATGAAATCCAATGGTGTCAGTTCAGGGGAGTCAGGGGGCCAGGCTATTGGGCCTCCACGTGCAATCCATCTGTTGCCAAAGTTGTCATTCAGTGGCCACGTACCTCATGATCGAAGTGTGCTAGAGCGCCATCATGCTGGAATCGCATCGCACGATGGATTTCCAAAGGTTTTCGGGTAAGACTTGTCGCAGAAAGACTAGGTAATTGGGATCATTAAGACTCAGAGGTATGAGGTACGGACCTACACCGTAAATAATGAATGCGACATCTACTGCTTGTCGCCGAGTCTAATGGTTTTGTTTACCTAAGGTCATCCCACTCTCGTTTCGGAGGCTTTTCCGCGTAAACAAAGTGTTTCTGAACATGTTTTTTTAACAAAATATAATCACATAGTACCCATCTACATACCACCGAACCTTGTAACATATTTTGTTACACCCTGTATACTAGCACTGCTATAAGTAAGGAGCGGATTCCTATGTAATTAAACAATACGTTATCTTTTTAATAATTCTTGGTTGCTTCGTGTTTCTATGGGCTGTGTGGTGTATCCCTGATCCATTTTTGTAATAGTATCGCCTCAAGTTCTGAGAACTGCTAGGTAGCATATGTGTTATTATATGAGAATAAATTAACATGGACAAGAAGGAGAGATTTTGCAACACATAATTAGGAATGTTTATTGTTGCTGAAGATGATTTCATTCCGCGCTTTGTTTGTGAAACACAACGGATAAGAGCTCGGGTATAAACATTATTTATTTTAAACAAATCTCTCGCCTCTCGTTCATGCCTATGAAGTGAGGAAATACATCTTATTGTGATTCCCCGTTATCGGACCATAAGCATAAGCTGCGTAGTGTAGACGTGGTAGCGTTGCTATAGGAAGCTTTTCTCCGACATTGTCAGTCAGTAGCTAGAAACATTTTCTTACGTTAAGACGTGTGTATATTAGCCCCTTAAGATGCCTAAAATCAAATCTAGTTTAAGATCGCGTCTACAGCAATATGTAGATGAATTTAAAAACATTTTTACTACCGACGGAAAAGTGTTATTTTGCCAACCATGTGGTAAATCAGTAAGTGCAGATCAGAGCTCTCAGGTAACCCAACATTTGTCTGGAAACAAGCACATTGCCGCTGCTTTACGTGTGCATTCACGGTAAAACAGTGGATATAAAAAAATGTTTAAAGTTGCTCAAGTATTGGAGAGTGTGCCTGTAGGTGAAATTGACGGTGTAGGTGTTTGTGACATTCCTCTCTTTAAATATGCACGTCTGACGTCCTGTGATGTGGAAAGATCGTTTTCACAGTATAAGTCGTTGTTCAGAGATAATGGGCATGCATTTGTGATGGAGAATTTGGAAATTACCTTTGTTGTTCACTGCAATTCTCGGACAACTACTAGCAACTGATACTCAAGTGTGATTGGTGAGTACCTAGTAACATTTTTTTTCAAGTTAAGTAAGATATTTTTGTCATATTTAATTTTTTTTTATTTTTAGAAAATATTTTCGTACTTCGCACATAAAAATAAATATATTTACATTTTTTAGCACATAAAAATCCGCTCCCTAGTTATAACTTCGTAGAATTTTAGACTGTAGATCTTATCTCTTCTAGTCTTCTTTTTTTAAAGTTCTAAATAAAATTACTGTCATTTTTAAAATTACTTAATTTATTAATTAAGACTTCATCATAGTTGTATATAATATGGCAACCTAAATAACTAGATTTAGAAACTTGTTCTAAAATTGTTCTATCATTTAATGCATTTTTATTATAATCTCAGACATATTCCCATACCTGAAATGCGATTTTAATTTACTTCTAAGTTGGACAGAAATCTGTGAGATTTGTGCCGTGTCATTGATGCAGATACACTCAACATTTCGGAGTTACGTATCGGTTCCATCAACAGCAAAAAACAAAGGAAAGGAAACCTATCTATTGGAACCAATACTTTTAAAGTTGTACAGAATAGCTCTTGGTAGAGATCCAACAGATAGCTTGTCCCTTAGTTGCCTTTCTTGGTGATGGATCGATACGTAACTGCGATACGTTGCATGTTACTGCACCCGTTATACAGGGTGATTCACGAGGATTTACCGTCCCTTACGGAGCTTATTTCCGAAGACATTCTGAACAAAAAATGTCATATAAACATTTGTCTTAATCTCAATATTTTCAGAGTTACACTAATTTTAAATTGTTTGTAAAATACCATTATTCTTTAGTTTTAAGGGTAAAAGGATATTACAGATAAAAAATGAACTATTCAGGAGTATCATTCCTTTATTTAGCTGATATTCTGAAGCTAAAATATGTTGTGAATTCCATAGTTGCTTCATACAGAATTTTTTTTTTCGATTTTTAACTACAAAATTACATTTTCTTACGCATTTATCACAAGAACTGTTACAAATCACGCCACTCTTGTAAATTCTTCAAGACTGTACATTAGGATGTATAATTAAACTGTAAAAATCGAGTTCCTAAAGTCGTACGATTTGTAAAAATGTTTATGATATGTGCGTAAGAATGTCATTTTTAGTTAAAAATTAAAAAAAACAAAATCTGTACAAAGCAACTGACAACACATTTTTAACTTGAGAACACTAGCCAATTAAAGAAATGATATTTCTGAATAGTTCATTCTCTATTTGTAATATTCTTTTACTCTTAAAATTAAAAAAAAAAAGTTATTTTACAAACAACTTCAAATTAGTGTAACTTTGATAATACTGAGATTAGGACAAATGTTTATATGATATGTTTTGCTTAGAATAGCTTCAGAAATAATCTCCGTAAGTGACATAAATTTTTGTGAATCACCCTATATGTTGCGGAAACCAAATGTCTCACATACCGTCGAACACTTGGAAGTAATCAATATTAATAATATCTAAGTTATTTACGATATCAAATGTTGCTCCTCTTTTTATGATTTATTTGGTCGTTTGTCCATTCATTGAAGTATTGACCTTCCTATAACTAACTTAGGCCCCCCCCCAAAAAACAATAACCGCTGAAGCCAAAAAAAAAGAAGGAAAGAAAGAAATGTACAAGTAAAATCTCAAATGAAAACTGGCCAGCGCTGACAAATTTCAACACAGAAGGTTGTGTCATTAACATTTACCGTATAAATTTAATTACTAAACTTGTTTTAAGGAAAGATCAATTAAAATCCCATTACAGGCTTCGATAGACCTATTGGGACAGTGGGATGTTAATACTAGTACTTCGCGAGACAATCGACACTAACTGTTCGTCGAATTTTTTCCCAAGGAAATACCGCTGGTACTAATTTCCGTTAAGAGGCTATAGTGCTGCCGAAAGCATTATAAAAATAACGAAATTGCATGAACACATTGGAAGTCGAACGATCTCTGTTTGGCTACAGAAACCTTTTCGTCTTGAAATATTTTTCAGCAGTTTCTTTCACATCGATATTCCAATTGAATTTCTGCCATTTCCTTTTAACGCTTCACTCAGAAAACAAAATACTAGTATATGACAATCATAGAACAATAGATCTGGGCTGTAGGTAGAATTTGAAGCGTCTTTGATAGAAACTTTTCGTAATGTGTGTGCATGACACAAGAGGTATTGCGTTGTCATGAAAGAAAATAACGTCATTGATGTCCAGACCTTGTTTTCTGCCAAATGGCGCAAATTCTTCAGTGACTCACAATAGCTGTTAGAATTAATTATGTGTAATTACACACATGAGAATCTTCCACAACTTGAGCCCAACATAATTAACAAGACACAAAAAGTAGAATAAAATATATTGTAAAAGGATCCGTTATACCAGTACTCGAATAACCTGTCTACCTGTCTTTAGCTAACTCTCATGTTGGTTACAGATATAAGATATGAATGAACACTGGAGTTTATTTTCAGTTGAACCTTGGAGTTCCACAAGCTTGTAAGGCAGGCCTGCACAAGGTTTGCGCTCTCCGAGCCGGATCGCAGCTCATGAGTGGAATGCAGGTATTAGCTGCGCTCTGCATAAGGGTGGACTGGAAGAAGGGGTGATCTCGTACAAAATGTACACGAGGTGTTCATGAAATGAATTCCCGTTCAGTGTTTACAAAACTATCTTGGACTATTATTAATTAATAAAGAAATACTTATTTTACAGAAATAATAGAAATTCTATAGATACTTAAATGTACAATATCATTTTGTTATATTTTTATTTATCAGAACATCAAAACGAAGTTTTATGCTGTTGGCAGCTGAAAGGAACAGTAGCCTACTGATTGAAATGAAACATCAGTTGCAGATGTTCGATGTCTGCCTTTACTAAAGTTGATTATAGAAAACAATTGCTCACAAATATAAATGTTGAGCCAAACATAGCAATCATTTTCGCAGCCAGCCTGTGTAGTCGTGGTTATTATTGCTAATGTTTAGTCTTGTAAAAGTCAACCAGACTAGTAGTATTATTCAAACGGTCTTTAGCCCTTAGGTCACACTGAAGATCAATAAGTTCAAGCTGTATATCGTTAAATGTTATGTTTTATTTAACGACGCTCGCAACTGCCGAGGTAATATCAGCGTCACCCGTGTGCCGAAATTTTGAGCCTGTCGCATTTAAGCACACTTAAATGTTATGTATGGCACTGTTTCAACTGGTGTTGAAGGAATTTACTATGATGACTTTAAACTTCTTTCCAATTAAGACAAGATCTTGGAACCTAGAATTAAATTCATTTTGAATTTCAATTAATATTTGCACATAATCGTTTAACATGGCTTCATCACGAGCAGTTTCTATTGTTCGAAAGTGAGTCATATTACCTTCCGGAAACTGACTTACGAAAAGTGTAAGTTTACGACTGAAATTCCGTAATTTATTCAACACATCAACAATGAACTGGCCTTTTCCCTGAAGAGAGATATTTAAATTGTTGAAGATTAATAAATTCTAACGTACCCTATCTCATGTAATAATGCAATTTTCAACTCCTGAAGCTTTTTACTGCGATCCTCACCAACAAAACCATCGTATCTCTATGTGTGGACTAGTAATGACGCATTATATTATGTTTTCCTCTTTCTTTCAAATTCTTGTGGCAGATAAGTATTGACTCCAGCTGTTGTGAAACAATAAGCATTCTCCCATGCAATCTTGAAAGAATTTGGCTGATGATCAATTTTCCGTCTTTTAGATTCCTCCATTATGTAGCCGTAGATAGGCATAGTTACTGCTAATACACACTATACCAGATAGCTGCGTGGACTATCCTCTACGTATAGCAGGCATACGTCATGCCGACGTAACTTTCCGGCGAGTTGTTTGGACGGCTCTCCCGCTCCGACGGAGCGGCCGCGCCGTTTGTGCAGGCCTGTTGTGAGGTCACCCATTCTTTGCAAGGAGGTCTAGCTGTTTCACGGACTGATTTTTACGAAGAACTGCATTTATATCCTCACTAAGTATTGGGGGTAACTTGATTGACAATCACGTAAAAATGCAACATCCTATTTCCCCTTTTCCTTCTAATTGTATTCATCTCGTTCTCATTTTATTCTTCCTGTTCTCCTAATGTTCCCCTCGTTCTTCTTGTCTTCCTCTAATTTCCTTGTCTTCCTCTGTCACCATCTTTACCAATGTTAAATAAAAGAGCTATTTATAGTGTCGTTAAAGTAACTATTAAAATCTACGAGCTGGCAATCTTTTATGTGAGTGTATGACAACCTTGAGCGCATGAGCATGCTTCATTTTTTTGCTACTCTGATTGTGATTATAATGTGGTGCATGGGCCATCAGCTGACTTTTATGTAATTTCTACATAATCACTCCTAAGATTTATAATCATAAATATAAAAGAATTAAAAAATATAAATACTATTGATACTTTATATAAAACTCTAGTTAGGAGTAAGCTAGAGTATGCGTCTGTAATATGGTCACCTCAGTTCCAGTCCCATCAGATGCAAATAAAAAGGGTACAGAAAAGATTTTTACGATATTTATATTTTTAAAAACATCACGCGCCGTCTTATGAAAAGCAAATTTCATATAACCAGTTCTTTTTGAATTTAATTATAAAACTTTAAGATCTCGACGATTAATAAATAGCCAAATTTTACTCTATAAGACTGTTAAAGGTATATTGAATGACTGTGATTTTCTTAAATTCCTTCAGTTCAATGTAAAAAGAACAGAATTACGTCACAGGCAACCTCTTGTTATTCCAATTCCTAAAACTGGTTTCTTCAAGAACTCTCCATTGTTCATGTGTAATAGGCCTACTTATAACTCTCTGTCTTTAAACTGTGATTCTCAATTAGATTTTAGTTTAACAGTTAAAAAATGTCATACAATATTAAAAAGAATTGTATTTCCTTAGATGTTTAAATTATGAATAAGTGTATTATAATGTTTTTACTCTAGTTTTGAAGTAATTTTGCATTATTATATTGACATTTGGCACTATATTAACTACAATATTATATTCTAGCATCTATTATGTATCTTTCTTTCTTTCTTTTTTTTCGTTTGTGTTGTTTGTTTTGTTTTTTCTTATTATGTATTTCGTATATCTATCAATGTAAGCCACCTATAATTATTGGAAGCTTACTTCTGTTGGTGGTGGATTTAAAATTAAAATAAAATAAAATAAGATCACAAAACCGAATAAAAAAATCAGTTGGTAACCCTTTCTAAGTGTTTAAAGTGTCACTTGTAATATCGAAGTGTAATTAAGACTATATACCTGCAGAAATACGATGTAGGCATACCCCATTTTACCTTTGAGTAAACTTGCATGTTAGGGATTAAGTTACTATTGTGATTTTACATGTACTCTCCTCTATTGATTTCTTATGCTTTTGGTCGCAATTTTCACAACAAGTTTTGCATCAGAGCGCCATCAAGAAATATGCACAGGCTGGGTTTTTCTCTTCTGTTCAATAAGCGTCAATTGTTGTTTCCTTAAGACAGGTTAAAGTACAGGCTTTCTAAGTAAGAAGCAACTCAATGAAGTAGGCCTACCTGATCTGGAGGTAAAGCACCATCCCAACTTGTATTAGCTAAGGTACCAGACGTATATCTCACTCACCTGTAACAAAAGAAAGAAATACATTGTAACAGAGAAATTTAACAATAACAATTAAATTCATTTTAAATATATCTGAGTAAAAATATTGTATTACTTCTTCTTGAATCCAAAACGTTTGATGGAAACCTGTCAATGGTACAGAAAGCTCCAAATAGAAGAAATTCATGACTGCTGGATTCAAGTTGCGGTGCTACGAACACAACCAAATCTGAACTACAGTATTTTTTTCATGTCAGTAAGGATGGCGTAGTGCTGAAGAAATTCTGCATTTTCTATCTGATTTATTTCTTATTATTTAAGGATAACATTACAATTATGGACTCCTTCCATTGTTCTGGTACAATTTCCTTTTCCCAGATAGCAAGTACAAGCTTATAAATTTTGCTAGATTAATGCGCTTCCACTGTCTTTTATTAAATCTTGCATTAATTCTGCTGGAATTTGATCGATATCTAGAGATTTGTAATTTTTCAGCTTTTCTATCGCAATTTAGATTTCAGAAATTGTGGGTTCGGGTATAAATGGTTCAGCAGTTTGTATTTTAATTATGTCCTGATCATTTCTATTTGGCCTATGTACATTTAATTCAAAATAACATGTATGTACTTATTTCATAGAAGAAGTGTTACAAATATGAAATAGGGACACAAATTTGAAATAGTGTAATATACGACCTGAGACGTGTTGTATTCTAGCGGAAGCCTTTCAGATTACTACTACTCACTGATACTCTCTTTCGCGATAATGTGTTAAGGCCCATTCACAACGAAAATTAAACATAACCGTAACATAAACATAGAAGTTTGCGGGCAGGTTATCGAATGGGATCATTCACAATGATTCACATAAACACTGACATTAAAATTACCGTTAGACTTTAACATAACAGTTTGTGAACTCCAAACTTTCACTCTTACGTGATTTGCAAACAGAACACAATCGTGGAGCGCTGAAGTATATGACAGAATATGAGGAAATGACGTCGTTGTTATGTTTCCATGGTTACAGAGTACCTTTGCTGTTATGTTTATGTTCCCATTGTGAATGATGGTATAACTTCTTGATTTTACCGTAACGTTTACATTTTTAAGTTAATGCTTATGTTATGTTTAATTTTCATTGTGAATGAGCCTCTAGTTTGCAGTCAGAAGCTGAACTGTTGAAAAGTTTATCATTATTGAGTTTCCGATGAAAGTGAATATTTTGGCGGTAAATTCTTTTCTTGAATATATGTACATCATTATTCCTCAACTTTAGAAAAATTAATGATATAATATACTGTATGTTCTTGAAGACAAAATAAATACGTTTATAGCAATGTATATTTAATTGATTTCGTTTTTAAATTATGATATGTTTTGAGGTTATGACTTACATCAGTGTGTCACAAATATGAAATACTAGTATTATTAGTATTTCATCTTTATATCCTGGTTTTCTGTTTCGTTACTAGAGTTGGCACCTGCGGGAGGAGGGAAAAACTTACTTCCCAACAAACTTAGAAAACAGTAGAATGAAAATGCAATGCAAGAAACCATAAAACAAGTTCGAGAAAAGACGTGAGAGACGATTCATCTGGATTTAGTATTACGGTTGGGAAAACACTTTCTAATTAAGATGCTGAATGCTTGTTCTGTGCTTGTCTTAGTATAGGTCATTTTGACTTTACAATTTCGTTAATCTTGTAAATTGGTTAATAGTATTCCATATTGTACACCATTTTTATGAAGGAAATATGTTAGATTTTGAGGAAATTATTATTTAAACATCTTATAACATCTTACGAACTTGTAAATCGGGTATCATTCACAGGGACATCCAGAAATAAACAGGACTATACTTTATGTTCAATACTCAAACCTGTAGGTTCCAAAACGAAATAAAAAGCAAGAACAAAATGGTATTCCATATTTGTAACACTTTCTCTGCTAGTTTGCAGTAAATTAGTTTCTTTGATCAAATAATAATCACTGCTTTTGTGTAGGCTCTCTACGCACAATACAGTAAGACTCGAACACAGAATAGAATAAAACACGGAGTGCCCCCGTTGTCTCGTCGTCTTGACGACGCACAGGTGCGACAAGCCGAGTGAATCACTGCCTCAATTTGTTGTCTGTCTGTGCAGGCAGGCCTGTTCCATTCTATTTCATGGGCACATGCCAGTAAGCTGTTACTTCTTCAGCTGCTTTTAAGCAGTCCTGCTTATGTGTGTTACGAAGAGACAAATTTAATAACAACCTGTCATCTTAATAACAAAGCACTATTTACTGGAAGAAAATAGCAACAATAACCATTTATAACCCCAATCCCCTACAGAATTTGATACATTTCTTCTAAAAGATTATCATAAAAATTCACGCTTACAGTCTTTCTATCACCGAAAAAATCTTTTCTCGTTATGCCATATCCCTGTCAATAGCTCGTTCTGTATGTTTGTGTAATTTGATGCATGAAATGTACATAATACTTTTCACTAAATAATTACCGATATTAATGTTTTTTTCATTTTAAATAAAAAAAGTAACAAGGAATTTACGAAACTCTTTGAATTACATGAAACTTCTTTATTCTTGGTATGTAATTAAGTTCACAGGTTTTAAATCCTGTTCGGTGCATAGGCTGTAAAATACTTAACAATATCCTTTAATCCTTTAAATTTGCTCCAAAAAATAATTATAAAAATTTGTCTATATAAACCTTTTGATTACCCAACAAAATTAATTTTTCAGGAATTTGGTGTATCAAATCTAGAACAAATTTATAAACAAACATTGCTGATTTACTTCCATAAAAATCACAATAAATTTAAATTTGATCCTCATGAATACCATACGAGACAAAACTACAGTTTCTTTCTAAATACCCCCAAATGCCACACAACTGCTGGATTAAAACACAGCAGAAATTTTGGGTCCAAAATATATAATGCATTAATTAGAGCTTACCCTGAGCAAAGTACACTTAACACACATAAATTTAAGAAACAAATCAGATTAATTATTTAATTGTTTAAGCTAATTTAGTTAAAATTGATACTCTAATATTCATGTACCCTTGTATTTTCTATTTGTATACAGACCCTTTTATTACATGCTGTATGTATTTTACCATTTATTAATGTTATTGTGCTCAATGAACTCTCTTAATTTTGTGATATATTCTGTGTAACTGATCTGAACTGCGTCCGAGCACGAGCTTCAGCTCTTTCGGGCTGCAATGCCTAATGTAGCTCAAGTGTAAAGTATTAAATAAATAAATAAATAAATAAATAAATAAATAAATAAATAAATAAATAAATAAATAAATAAATAAATAGAATGTAACTCTGAAAGATTCTTCATAAAACACTGTATTTTTAACAATTCTCACATTTAGAGTTGATATAGATGCATTATTTATTATATCCACTACGCCATGTAGAATTGTTTGTCGTTCTTTTTGCGTTATTTACACCCCTTCACAAATTCATTCCAACTCTTTTTGCCACATTCTGGTATATCTGTTCATAATCTTTACGTTATTATTATCTTATCTTTTTCTATTGCGATCAGCATGTACAGTACCTATTCTGCTTGTGATTTTTTTGCTTCCATAACAAAGCATTCCTCTTTAAAAAAATTGTCTCACATAACTGTCCCAAAAAAAAATATTTTCAATTATATCCAAGTCTCACTATAGTATACAATAGTACACAATGAACCACGGTCAGAACAAGAAATATTATGTCAAACAAGCACCACACAAAAACTCAACTTCGTACGAAACCTATTATCAGCTAGCATGACTAATGGCCGCCGACCTCCACGATGCCAGGAACACAATTCGACCGAGTCGGCTGTTTGCAATCAACCTAACTGCCGGACACATTATAGATTACGAAAACGTAACGATTGAAAGTATCAAAGGTTTCTCACGTTTCTAAGCTGAAAATTTCGCAGAGGTTTGACGTCGAATTGCCGAACACATTGGCAAACAGATAAAGCCATTAAATCAAGGGAAATTCATAAAATGTTTGATCAGGACAGCTAATGAAACGTATCTAAAATTTTTAGATACTTTTCAATCTTGAAGCTTTTCTAGGAATACCATAACAAGGCGAACTGAAATGTAGAATGGCAGCTACACGAAAAAAATAATTAATTTGCTTTTGTTTAGCCTTAAATGAAAGTACTGATAGAGCTAATGAAGCTTACTTGTGTGTATTTGTGAGATGCTCGGTCATGAATTGAGAGTAATTGAACGTCTACTAGGTATAGTTTCTCTGAAAGCGAAAACCAGTATGGAAGACATTTACAATACTGTATGTGCTTCATGTTGGGCGTGAATTTGAATTTCTGAGACTTAAAGCTGTTAGTGTTACAAAATACAGAGTACCCTCTATGATAGAAGGAGGGAATTTCCAGATACAGAATATTTTTGGAGAGTTTTAGTTGTATGCGAATATGTATCAGTGTATGGTATAATCATAAAAATACTTTATATGCCAAGTCAATTACCTAAATTCTGCTATGACATTTGTAGTAAATTGTGTGAATTTCATTAAATTGAACTCACTCCGTCAAACACAATTTAAACTTATTTTAGAAGGGCTAGATTCGGAATATTCAGATCTGCCATATTACGTTCACGTCAGGTGGCCTTGTTGAGATGTTTCTTCCTACTGAGTTTTGAGATTAACAGTTCCAGGAAAATACAAGTACAAAAATCTGAAATCTCCATAAAATTTAATATCTCTAGAATTACTATTCATCAACAGTATCAAATACTGATTCGTTTCAAAACATTTTTGAAGTCAAGCGCTCCTAACGTGACCATACGTTATCAAGATATAACAAAAGCAGTTCGCCAACAATTTAAAAGTCAAATTCAATAAAGATGTCGTATTCTAGTGAAGAACTTGTGTCTGTTGTGCGTTCTTACTGGGCCACAAAATCTTTCCTTGAAATCCAACTACAGCTTAACACGAAGCTTAGAGGGCTTTTATATGAAATACACGAATCTCAATTACATCGGCTGCCCTCACCTCACTTCATGTCTCCAAGAATTGTAATCTTGTAAAATTTTTACTTGTTTCACATCTTAAAGCTTCAATTCTAATGTAAGATCTATGAAATACAATAAATGAAATGAAATGAAAATCCAGTTTGGTGCGTCATATCTGGTCTAGGGATTATCGAGTAATTTTTTCTCCGGAATACGGTTGACAGTAATGCATACAAACATATATAAACAGATTTTTTGGAATAGGTTTAAGAATATGGGGAACCTACCTTACATACGGAGAGTCAACGAAAACAATATTCAGTTATTTTGATAACAAAATCACCTCTGCTAGTCTATGGCCACAACGTTCGCCCGATCTCACCAGCCCTGATTTCTTCTTGTGGGGCTATCTTCAAGATAGGGTTTCCCATGACAGGCCCCAGACTCTGAATTAGCTAGGGGATATAACTAGGGAAAGCAGTCACCGGCGTAGCTCTGTCGGCTAAGGCGCTGCGTTCGGGCGCGGGTTCGATTCCCGCTTGGGCTGATTACCTGGTTGGGTTTTTCCGAGGTTTTTCCCAACCGTAAGGCAAATGTCAGGTAATCTATGGCAAATCCTCGGCCCCATCTCCCAAAATACCATCTCGCTATCACCAATCCCATCGACGCTAAATAACGTCGTAGTTGATACAGCGTCGTTAAATGACCTAGTAAAAAAAAAAAGAAAACATGTAGTGTCGCTTCGAAATGTACCTAGAAACAACGACGGTCAGTGCCTTGATGAGTCTTCTGCGAATTTTACCATTTAATTTGTTTATGAATTGTAGACAAGATACTGGGTTCCATAAAAACACTATACATATTATGTTCGTGTTAGGATATAGCTGACATAAGATTCATTTCGTCTTCGTACACCCGCCTTGAAAAGATTCTACGCAGTTCTAAACACTAGCACATGACTAAATCGCTATAATTGCCATGGTAAGATATAGCTGCAGTGAAACAGATGTCTCTTTTTTTCTTACTTGCTGAAATACACAATTCTTTCAAGTTCTGTTATGTAATTTGAACTTATGTAGGTTAGAGCACCCGCTGAGACAATGACAGAAGAGATGATATATTACAGCAAAAAGTAATACCCCAGTGGGCGCTGTGTTCTGATGCACTGGCAGATGACGCTGTGTGCGTGTCAGTGTCTCCCGTCACTCAACCTCTTCTTTTATGCGTCTCCAAGGAGATCAACGCAGAAAAAGATCCTCCCGGCGCGCCGCACTGGATTGAAAGCGTTGATCCCAGAACAGTTGAAAGTGGCAAGACGGATGACAGCACCCCGCCTTGCGAACAGATGAAGTACGAGAAACAAGTGTGCTAGGATTGCGAGGTAAATACATGCTTCACGTGGAACATTTGTGTTTGAAGGGGAGAAAAAGTTCATTTGCATTATAAAGAATTTTTTTACCACACTGAAGACTTACAAGAGCGAGAATGAATGCGACGACAATGGGAACATGCATGATCCGCAAAAGTAGCATGTAGTAGGGGTTGAGAAACTCCTGACACAGATTCTTTTTGTGGCTCTTTGCCCAGTAAATAACATTGCTTTTAATACTCGAATGTCATGGAGGATTATTCGAAATAGATTTGAATTGGTGTGGTACACGCAAATATGTTTTTACTTTCATTCTGTTGCTCACCGCTGTGCAGTAACATTTAGCATGTCTAACCGTGAAACGAGCAGGCCTGGGTTCAAATCCTGGTAGAGACAACTTACTTGGTTGAGGTTTTTCCCAAGGTTCCCCCTCAACCAATTGGTGGGGTAACTTTCGGCGTTGGGCCTTGGACTCATTTCGTCATTATAATTACACTTCCCGTCTTTCATCAATATAGTCCCCGTTTCTTTACCATATTTCGGGCTTCTATTAGTTCCTCTTCAGGGGAGGGCTTGGACTAGGACCACCCTCACACACAGGCTGCTTGGGTGGGCCCATTTCCTGGTTTCAAAACCCAAAACGGTCCCGCTTGCCAAGTGATGGACAACCCATCTCGGTCCCGCCTTGAAAACTCTAAACAACCAAACTCGGTCCCGTTTGTTGAGAGAGGAAATCTAATGCAATACATAAATATTTCCTTTCCATTTTGAAAATCTTAGGACTTTCAGTAAACAAAAGTCCACAGATTTGATTGAAAATTATGCACTGTAGACCTTTATGCAAGAGTTGAAATATTAATAGTTGTCATAATTGGAAATCACATTAGATAATACCAAAACTTGCTAGACGTTGGTCATAGGAAGGCATTTGAAACTAAGAGCCTTAATATATTCAAATTTATAAATTAAACTATTGTTATATTTGTCATAAGTTCCCTCAAAAAATCCTCTTCATAAGACACTCTTCTCTCCCTCTTCTCCATGCGAGTGCGACATTTCAATATCTTGAAAGGCCTTGACTACTACAAATAATATGTTGGGATGTGGGGAATGAAACATACTGTTCAATTTTGAATGGAATGATTCGACAACCTTTTGTTGTTCAACATTTATTTTGTATAGCCCTATTTTAAAATGCTGTGTTTATTTTTCACTGTTATATATTTATTTTTAATTTCTTAAATAGCTGTTACCTTTGTTAATTATTTTACCCGTATTTCATGTAGGTATGATTTTTGTTTCTGTAATTATTTTTCACTAATTTATTTGGTACAAAATCATTTTCAATATCAGTGATTCCCATTCACTACTTTATTTAGCACATCTTTATTTTTAATAGCTGTAATTTTCGTTTGGTATTTTTTCTTACAACTGTACTCGTTTTTGAATAGTCGTTGTTATCCAATTTTTATTTCCTAAGACTTTATTGCAATAGTCATTATCATTCCGTGTTTGAAATATTTCAGTTGCATTTCTAATATCTGATTTTCTTTCACTAGTAATTTCATACAACTTAATTAATTTTGTGCGAGATCGTGCGTATTTGCTTGTTTTCCGCACAGAACCAATACGTGGTAAGTGTGAAATACCACATTCAGTATTCCCAACGTAACACACATAACAATTTCCCTCTTCTTACCGCTTAAGCGCGACATTCATTTTACTGCTTTAGGCTTTTAACATATTATTTTTAGAGACGTTTAACATAGTAATAATTATAAATTGGAAACTTACCACTACAATTTCACCTAAATTGCAATGTTAATTATTGTTTTTAAATATTTGCAAAAATTAAGTAAAGTCTACTACTCCACGAAACTTATTGCATTCCTGATACAAGTAACATTAAGGAAGCCGTGAAAAAATCAACAAGATTCCAGATGCCGATGTTATTACTGCAATATGTTATATAAATAATATTGTTAAAATATTAAAATGAAAAATAAATCATTACATAACCTTACCGTTTGTTTTAAGTTCGCATTTATGGACTGAGGGAAAAAAAGACAGACGTATATCACGGCCTGCTGGAGTATAGTAAACACAGAAAACATTTTATAGCAACAATGTTGAAGAAAGATATTTTGGTTTTCCGAAGTTGCCGTCATTAAACAGAAACCAACATTGAGATTTCATTGCAACTAATTAGAAATTCGTCTTTCAGGTATGTAATAAACGATCTTCGCACAAAATAATGTACGATACACGAGCGGTATGTTTGTTTTCATGTTCTCGGAAATTAAAAAAGCTCAACTACGTTTCGCTTTTTCAAACTTTTCCTCGAACATGAAAACGTCAACATACCGCTCTTGTAACTATATTACTATTACGTATGGTTGGCGGGAATAATTTCATTACATTTAAGTTATTTTACTTTATACTCGTAGATTGTGATTATCGTTGATATTTTTTTTTTCCTGTAACCACTACAGGTTGCCATTGATAAAGAATACCATGATACAATGAATATAGAGTAAATGCCTTGAGGCTTAGTGAAACATTGTTGTTAGAGGGAAAAATAACAATTTGAAATAGATTGAAACACATAATAATATACGAACTAACGTCAAGAACATGTGAATTAAAGTTATCGTCCATATGTATGATGCCTGAAAATAGCTATTAATCCTTTGAGTGTTGCAATTGTTAGATCTCTTAAAATATCTTTATGCAGGCCAAAAGATTTACAGAAGTCGACTAGGAACCGGGGTATATTCTCACGGTCTCCTATCATTAGTCCGTAATGACGATGGATTCCAGATGGTATTTGTCCTTATTAAAATTGATGGAAGGTGCATATACATTCCTGCCGTGTACTTCTCCTGGCTGATGTTCATGCGATTCGAATTTCACAGTAGGGCCTATGATGTAACCTTCAAGAGGGGGAGGTTTAAATGCAATTATGCCGATTCTTCGAGTACTGCCGTCACAGGATATGCCGTGTACTTCTTCATATACTGAATAACCTTTATTAGATCTTACTGTATGATGCCGCGTATTTCGTAGAAGTTCACCGTGTGGACAGGCCCCCAGGACATGGGCAAGGATTTCAAGCTCCCTGTCGCAACGTCGACAGAGGTTACTGCCCGAAGACCTGCCAGGTACACTACGCACAGCATTCATCTTGATTGCTTCCCTCCACTCACTAGAGGAAAGATCCTTGTGATTCCGGATCCACTTATTGGTCGAAGTATATTGTTGGTATAAGAGCACGCCTTTATTGTTATTGCTGTTATTAAATCTAAATGTTCTACCCGTAAAAGTGCATTCATTTGTACTATCTTCCACTTGTCTCCTACAACTCATGCATTTTGTCAAGACATTCGCGATGTGCAATACGGGAACAACGTTTCTGTGGAGAGGGTAGGAGTAGAAGGGAAGGTCCGGCGTGTGTCTACCGAGTTCAAGGCAAAGGCTAATCCATTCCCCTATAATTCGTAAGTATACTCATCAGATCTCGTGCACAGCTTTGTAGGAAGAGTGGGGGAGTGTCTTGACAAAATGCATGAGCTGTAATATACTTCAAAACTAACATTTTACGCAAGTACACACTGAAATCAGATACTGGATCCCGCTTATACAGTTGGCCATGGGAATATTTTCTCGCAATGCCTATACCAATTTCCAGAGTGGAAACCCCCTTTCCCCGAGGCTTAAGAAAGGAACCCCGTGCTGTAGTGAAGAGGAAACTTCCCACAACATCTCATTACAGTGTGATACACGACGATGATATATTTTAAGGAAATTCGTCTGCGATTTCACAAGAGCAAGCTGATCACAGCAGATGGCTTTGATATTCTAAGCCAGCTGAAGTCCTTAAGGATATCGGCTACAGCACTTGTTTAAGAATTCTGCTGCCCTAGAGGGATGAAACGCTAATTGGAATTGAGATACTTCTCCCATTCCTCGAATCTTGTGTTACGAGACCAAACCCCAGCCCCAACCCCTACGTGATATTGATAATGAGAGAATAATAAGATAGCGAAACGACGAAGAGAGCTACAATGCAGCTTTATTCTCCCACAAATCTCATTTGGAGGTTGAGGGATAAGCGAGGTACCGTTCCCGGATTCCATCCTTGACTGAATCAATAAGATATCGCCATTTCGAGAATGATAGCTGGATTTATGTGCGGGTTCACGGCAGGGGGCTTTGGTTTCTAAGGCAGATTTGAACTGTAAGGAGAAAAAGTTCATTGTAGTTTACACTGTTAAATTATGGTATCGAGTATGTGAGAAAAGCAATCGATGTTCAGTTAAGAAATAGCTATTTATGTATTAAGTATTTGCGACATGTGACTACGCCGTAAGTCGAGTGTCTAAGAATTAATTACGTACTTTTCGTACGTGTTGAGATGAATACTTAAAGCCGTCTGTCTGTCATCCCAGGTGACCATAAAAGTTTCAGGAAAAAAAAATATACAACAAAATAATATAATTTAAATAATATAAACATAACACATAGGTAACAAAATTTGAGATATATATATATATATATATATATATATATGTGACTATACCGCTCTTTGTCGATACTCGATACCCGATAGGACACCAAAATTTTGACATCGATACTCGATGCTCGAATGCAGAGATTGCAGGAGATTTAGGTTTTGAAGATGGACAAAAGTGTAAAAAGAAAAAAAAATAGAGAAAAATGGGGTTAAACACCAGAGACTACAGGAGATTTAGGTTTTGAAGATAATCAATGGTGTAAAAAGAAAAAAAAAACGATAAATTGGAGTTAAACAGGAGAGACTGCAGAAGATTTAGGTTTTGAAAATGGACAAAAGTGTAAAAAGAAAAAAAAAAAGAGGAAAATGGGGTTAAACACCTGAGACTGCAGAAGATTTAGGTTTTGAAGATGGGCAAAAGTGTAAAAAGAAAAAATAAAGGAAAAAATTGGAGTTATACAACAGAGACTGCTGAAGATTTAGGTTTTGAAGTTGGGCAAAAATGTACAAACACAAAAAAAAAGAGAAAAATGGGGCTAAACAGCAGAGACTTCAGGAGATTTAGGTTTTGAAGATGAGCAAAAGTGTAAAAAGAAAAAAAAAAATAGAAAAATGGGGTTAAACAGCAGAGACTTTAGGAGATGTAGGTTTTGAAGATGGGCAAAAGTGCAAAAAGATGAATAAACGATAAAATGGAGTTAAACAGCAGAGACTTCAGGAGATTTGGGTTTCGACGATGGGCAAAAGTGTAAAAAGAAAAAAAAGAGAAAAATGGGATTAAACAGCAGAGACTTCAGGAAATTTAGGTTTTGAAGATGTGCAAAAGTGTAAAAAGAAAACAAAGAGAGAGACAAATGGGATTAAACAGGAGAGACTGCAGGAGATTTAGGTTCTGAAGATAGGCAAAAGTGTAAATAGAAAAAAAATATAAAAAATGGAGTTAAACATCAGAGACTTCAGGAGATTTAGGTTTTGAAGATGGGCAAATGTGCAAAAAGAAACAAAAAAAGAAAAAAATGGGGTTAAACAGCACAGACTTCAGGAGATTTAGGTTTTAAAGATGGGCAAAAGTGTAAAAAGAGAAAAAAGAGAAAGACAAATTGGGTTAAACAGCAGTGACTGTAGGAAATTTAGGTTCTGAAGATGGGCAAAAGTGTAAAAAGAAAAAAAAGGAAGAAAATGGAGTTAAACAGCAGAGACTTCGGAAGATTTAGGTTTTGAAGAGGGGCAAAAGTGTAAAAAGAAGAAAAAAAAAGAGAGAAAAATGGAATTTAACAGCAGAGACTTCATGAGATTTAGGTTTTGAAGATGAGCAAAAGTGTAAAAAGAAAAAAAAAGAGAGAGAGAAATGGGGTTAAACAGCAGAGACTACAGGAGATTTAGGTTTTGAAGATGGGCAAAAGTGTAAAAAGAAAAAAAAGAGAATAACGGAGTTGAACAGTAGAGACTTCAGGAGATTTAGGTTTTGAAGATAGGCAAAAGTGTAAAAAGAAAAAAAAACAGAGAGACAAATGGGGTTAAACAGCAGAGAGTGCAGGAGATTTAGGTTTTGAAGATGGGCAAAAGTGTGAAAAGAAGAAAAAACGAGAAAAGTGGAGTTAAGCAGCAGAGAATGCAGGAGATTTAGAGTAAGCATACCTTTAAAAATAGCTGCCAAAACAAGTGTTCTACGGGGCGCAAGTCTCTGAAATTTTTCCATGAGATTCTGGAAGCATAGACTTGTTTAAAAGTGAAAACAAACAATTAATGATCTTCTTAAAAATTGTCATTATTTTACTTCAGTGTACATTTAATAATACAACACATACATTGTATTAAATTCATTTTACTCTCAATCACATTCAAAATTATTTAAAATGAGAACCAATCCTTAAACTGTATAAATAACACTCAAACAAGAGCATAAACGTTTCACACATATTACAGGGATTCTATGAATCCATTGTCACTTTTTTACCCTAACGTGCTACATTGACATTGTTACCCTACTAGAAAGAATTTTTTCTTTGTCTCTCTTAAGAAATAAGGTCTATTTCTTAACAATTTTTCCCCACACGAAATTAAAACCGGAATGTTTCACTTGCGTAATTAATAAATACCGTAAAATGATTGTAAAATAAATAAAACAAGATTATTAAATATAACAAAGTCTAACGACAGATGCAAGAAATACGTTGTAGGAACTTTCACTAAATAGTCACTTTATAGAAAATCAAACAAACTTTATTTTTGTGTGAGAAATAATGGAATTAATCTGAATGGAGACTGTAATTTAATGTAGAGATTTAAAAGAAAGACGAAATAGCCTTGCATTTTGTTCCTGTCACTTTTGCAACTCTCGGTATAGCTGTAAGGACTTTTAATTCCGTGAGTTAACACACAGGAAAGGTAACTACTAGATGGATTTAAACTTGGCTAATAAAATTGAGTTGTAACTTTTTAATGCAGAGCATTCAATTATGGTGGAAGAGTTTCTACTGCTTCGCAGTTGATGGAGAAGTTTGCGTTTACACCTACGTCACAATGTGATTCGACACGGAAACAAATGCCAGGCAAGAGGAAAAGGTAACATTTGAAATATAATATTGTGCTAGAATAATGAGAAGTCACAATGTTTTTATGTGGAACGGAAGGAAATCCGCATATGGATAACAGAAATGCTATTCGACTAACATTTGCCAATTGATGAGTGGAAATACGGCGTGTTATCTGTCTGACACGAACAGCGCTGCCATGTTAATTATTTACTGCAAATTATTCCATTTCATATGCATTATTCGCGGATGAATCAACATGTTGAAACTGAACATGAAGAAAATCCTTACAATAATCGCTATGTAGACAGACAGATGGCATAGATTAAACTGCTTTTTAAGACACCAACACGGAAAGTAGTAGGCCTACTTTCAATAACTATTTTTTTTCTTTTGAAAGTTCGACTTTCCCGTGAGCGTACCGGAAAAATATATTACAGTTCACTTTTCGGTATATTTACTGCAAAGTGGTCATAGAAACTTAAATAACTCAGTGTCAGAACACAACTAATTGTTTAAGAAAATACGCAGTACAAATAGTAGATAGTTATTTAACAATATTCAATAACTTTATTATGGAAATTACTGAATGTTATTCTATGGAAGGAAATAATCGTTCTTTACTCCACTAGTCTAAGAACAAGAGGATACATTTCTACGGGCCGTATTCATAGACATTCTTAGCGCGAGCTTCCGGTGGATGGTCAGCGAACTAACGTTTTTCATATTCATAAACCAGTGTTAGTGACATCATATGATATGAATCCTGTACAAGTAAACAGTCGATAGCCGGGGCTAATTTAGCACGCTCGTAGCGCGGGCTAGCGAAATATCTATGAATAGCACCCTAAAAGATTATCTTTTCGCTTGATTTTACTCTGTAGCGAATCTTCAATATAGCTCTCGGCAACCGATGTCAATTGCCACCCTCCATACCGTTGGAGAGTCTTCAATTCGGCATTAGGCCTACTATCAGCTGACAGTGTAGCAGACGTTCTCCAGAAACAGTATTTTTTTTTTCTTTTTTTTTTTTAGTGGGTTATTTAGCGTCGATGAGGTTGGTGATAGCGATATGGTATTGGCGAGATGAGGCCGAGGATTCGCCATAGATTACCTGGCATTCACCTTACGATTGGGGAAAACCTCGGAAAAAACCCAACCAGGTAATCAGCCCAAGCGGGAATCGAACCCGCGCCCGAGCACAACTTCAGATCGGCAGGCAAGCGCCATGCCGGTGGCTTTTTCTTTTATTTTTCCGTGAGAAATAAAAGATTAGTTACAATGATTTCCCAATGCTAATACAGACCGGGCACTTTACTGGTCGGAGACACATGTAATCGCTGGCATTCCCCTCCGTGAAAGCCCCGTGCTCTTCCCACCCAGAGTCAGTAGTGAGAGTAGGACATTTGTGCTGTGCAGTCGTGAGTGAACTTTCATTAGAGAGTGCAGTAGTGTTGTACAGGGACATCATTTTATTTTTACTAACATTTTTAATATTAACTTGCCTATACCTCTGGATCAACGCCGTTTGCTATCCCCTTTCACGACTGGAGTTCGATGATACTGACGTAATATACAAACAAATCACTTTACTAGGTATAGGAGGGAAGAAAAGTAGTTCATCCATTTATGTAAACTAGGAAATATTGCGCTTTTGAGTTTAATCATTTTCATTAGGTTTTTGTTTAATCAAAATACAGTACAGTATTAACAATGAGTGTTTTTACTCACGAACTGAGCTGTCCATGTGGACGTATTCATTATGCAGTGTATATTATACTGTCTACAACACATTAGCGTACAATATAGAGAATGAAGTTAAATTGAAAAATAATCATAATATGGATATTTAAACACATTTTGATACAGGCTTGAGTTCTAATGTGCATATTATAGCACTATAGCATATTGTACTTAATTCCAATTACCAGTTCTTCGTACTAGTAACTCATGTTGATATAGTTTTGTACCTGCTCTATAAAAGGGTACCTTACGTACTTTAAATTAATCTTCACTTCTGCCCAAACAGATCAAATTACTCAGACATACTATCTACTGTCCGTCCAAGTGGTTATATCGCAGAGTCGTAGAAAGGAGGGAAATCACGTGACAGTTAATTACTTAACGAGGTCCTTTTATTTAAGTTATTTTAAACAGTTGCATAATATTACGTAAACGTCCAATTCCTAACAGAAATTAATTTTCTCAGAAAAGAGCTAAGACAGCCTAGCCACTAGCTGGCGAATAAAAGCTGGTTGTTGAAACAGGGATACGACGTAGGCAAATGGACGACAGTACCTGTGCGAAAATGATTAAATATTGAAAGCTCTTTCTTCACTGGAAAATGCGAACATATTTTTGGAACGTACTGTGGCTACTATGACTGTATATGCGGTCTTGGATCTGTATGGAAGACGGTTGAAGGGGTGGGAGTGAAGTATATTCAAAAACTCAGGTACAAAAAAAAACTGAAGTAAAAATAAAATGATGTCCCGGTACAATGATGACATATTCACTGCGTCGACGTACGTATATTCATCTTGAAGACGTACAGTGAAGGACATAATTGTTGAACTGACGAAAATGTTTCAAGATCATTAGCGCGGTTCATAAGATGCTATAGTTTTAATTCCTTCTCAGCTTAGATATGTAATATTTAAACAGTAAAGCGAAGTGAATATCTCGTCAACATCAGTGCCGGATTTAGACCTAGGCAACCTAGGCAGTTACCTAGGGCAGTATTTTCTCTCTCTCTTCCTTCTTTATCCCCCCCTTTCACTTTACAGTGAAATTTGTTTTTAAAACACTGTAAATCTTTTCTGAAGTTTGTTCTCGAACACCTTTTGGAAGTCGAATATTGTTTGTTTTCGCATTGTCGCGGTAGCGGCGAGAGTAAAAGGAAAGTATGTTGTTGCATAAGTCTATTGTAATGCCGGTATGATATCACGTTATTATACTATGAAACTGCTTAAATTTAACTGCTCGTATAAACAAGAATGCATTGTTGAAAATCAAATTGGATTTGTTTATTATTTATCGCTATAAATAGTAACCACAACTCTCAGTTATATTTCCAATGCAATATATCGTCAACAATACTGTTTAATCACTTTCCAGAATGTGCACTATATAATACGATATGAAAGGTTTATTCCGCAAAGAGTAGGAGTATATTTTTCAATTTACTGTCAAAGTAAGGAATACTCGTAATAATTACACCACCAACAAAAGCAATGATTAGAAATAAACTACAACCTGCCTTTCACAAATCAATTTTGTTTCAACAATGAATAAGTTTGAACATGTTTCTTTGCATCTAGTTTGATCTGATGTGCTTCGTCAGATCGACATGACGACATCATCAGTGCTTTCTCTGTGAAGAAAGTGCGAAGGAAATCTTTATAATTCGCAAGTAAGAAGCATGTATTTTGGTTCCAGTAATTTATTTTCTGCAATGTAACATTTCATTTAAGACTAATTTAAACTAAACAAGACCAGTATAACAGCTGCTCATAAACTGTTTGTGGGAGTTGGGGAGGCGGCAAATTTTAGCGGCACTATTCCTAAATCCGGCACTGGTCAACATATGACCGAATACTTTAGGCTTGGAGCATGCACAGTGTAGAATTCTTTGACTTAGAAAAAACTCGTGGCCCTCAACTCTTATGTCTCTCATTGTATATCAAAAGCAGAAAGGTGATTTTCGAGGACTACATCCCAAGGCAGCTCTTATTTCATCATGTTTTTTATCTGTCAACACAATATAATTATATTCGTTTTATTTTCAGATCACTACATTAATATTGCTTTCAGTGTTGTAACTGACATACCAGGAAATTTACTTTCAAATGCTTGTCTTTTTTTCCACCAACTTTCTGCACTTGACGTATATCTTCACTATGAATATCTCATATTGCACAACATTATTGAACTTTCTAATGAAATCTCACTCATGACTACACAACATAACTGTCCTGCTCCGTTTAAATCTCACTCACGTCTGACTGCAGGCGGGAAGAGCGCCGCGCTTTCATGGAGGGGAATACCAGCGATTGCATGGGGCTTGATCCGTCGACCAACCGAGCACTATTTCCGAACTTTTGAACTGTTCGCACTGAACGAGTATTTCAGTCTCACTTTGCTCATGTTTTACCTATTTCATATACAAGGTGTTTCAAAAATACGGGGCATAATTTCAGGTATGTATTTCTCACATGTAGACAATCAAAATAGTTCATTACAACATGTGTCCGGAAATGCTTTATTTCCAAGTTATGGCCTTCACAACATTGAAATTCACCGGAACGTTTTTCTTTCCGCAGGTCGTTGCCGTCAAAGGACACATTAAGAGGGCACTCTGACAGTTCATTCCGAGGCGAAGGTTACATTCAGTGTTGTG
Source organism: Periplaneta americana (assembly GCF_040183065.1). Taxonomy (NCBI): domain Eukaryota; kingdom Metazoa; phylum Arthropoda; class Insecta; order Blattodea; family Blattidae; genus Periplaneta; species Periplaneta americana. The sequence continues at coordinate 54,883,768 of NC_091133.1, forward strand.
TAGGCGTTAGACTGTGCGACATGTATTCAAATCAAGAGCTGGCAGAGATACACTTCATGTACGGTAAGGCGGACGGCAATGCTGCGCTGGCTCATCGTTTGTACCAGAAGAGGTAGCCACAGCGACAATGTCCAGATCGGAATACATTTGTACGTCTCCATTACCGTCTGTGCGAGTATGGAAAATTTAACTCTCCTGGTTTGGGAAGGGGACGACCAAGATCTACAACTCCAGAAGTACAGGAGGAGATTCTGGAGGCTGTCAATGAGGATGTCAATGAGACATCAATGTGAGGTCTGTATTCAAGCAGGAGGTGGACATTTTGAACATCTTCTGTAATGACAACGACCTGCGGAAAGAAAAACTTTCCCGTGAATTTCAATGTTGTGAAGGCCATAACTCGGAAATGAAGCATTTCCGGACACATGTTGTAATGAACTATTTTGATTGTCTACATGTGGGAAATGCATACCTGAAATTATTCCCCGTATTTTTTAAACACTCTGTATAGCTCTTTCTATAATATTAGTAATTAACATTAGTGACTATAATGCAAGCTTGTTCAACAGAGTTTTGCGTATTGGAATTCTACCGATGGTAATGTGTTTACTTACTTACAAATGGCCTTTAAGGAACCCGCAGGTTCATAGCCGCCCTCAAATAAGCCCACCATCGGTCCTTATCCTGAGCAAGATGAATCCAGTCTCTATCATCATATCCCACCTCCCTCAATTCCATTTTAATATTATCCTCCCATCTACGTCTCGGCCTCTCCAAAGATCTTTTTCCCCCTGGTCTCCCAACTAACACTCTATATGTATTTCTGGATTCGCCCATACATGCTACATGTCCTGCCCATCTCAAACGTCTGGATTTAATGTTTCCAATTATGTCAGGTGAAGAATACAATGCGTGCAGTTCTGCGTTGTGTAACTTTCTCCATTCTCTTGTAACTTCATCCCTCTTAGCCCCAAATATTTTCCTAAGAACCTTATTCTCAAACATCCTTAATCTCTGTTTCTCTCTCAAAGTGAGAGTCCAAGTCTCACAACCATACAGGAACAACAGGTAATATAACTGTTTTATAAATTATAAATTTTAGATTTTTTGACAGCAGACTAGATGATAAAAGCTTCTCAACCGAATAATAACAGGCATTGCCCATATTTATTCTGCGTTTAATTTCCTCCGGAGTGTGATTTATATTTCTTACTGTTGCTCCAAGATATTTGAATTTTTCCACCTCTTCGAAGGATAAATCAATTTTTATGTTTCCATTTCGTACAACCTTCTGATCACGATACATAATCATACACTTTATCTTTTCGGGATTTACTTCCAAACCTATCGCTTTACTTGCTTCAAATAAAATTTCCGTGTTTTCCCTAATCGTTTGTGGATTTTCTCCCAACATATTCACGTCATCCGCATAGTCAAGAAGCTGATGTAACCCGTTCAATTCCAAACCTTGTCTGTTATCCTGAACTTTCCTAATGGCTTATTCTAGAGAGAAGTTAAAAAGTAAAGGTGATAGTGCATCTCCTTGCTTTAGCCCGCAGTGAATTGGAAAATCATGTGTTTTAAAGGGCGATAAATTGTATAGCACTGTTTAGTAAAACTGCGACAGAAATTTATGGCTCGTAAAAGAATTTTCTTTCTAATATGGATTCCAGGCATAACTTGTTTCCTATTTCTCTCTCGAATTTTATTTCGACTATGAACAATTTCCAGTAATAATTGTCTTTTCAGTCAAAAGCGCCGGAGAATAAATGAATGGGTTATTTATGAAAGGGCCTAAGTCTTGAATACTAAATTGTAAGCAATTTAAGAAAAACTGCTTACAGGCCGAAATTTTGAAATTAAGACTGTAATAAAAATTTTATCATAAATTCTACTAAGCATTATAGAGTGTGAAACTTAGTCCTCTTCATATCTAAATCGATGTATCTACACCCAGAGAGCAGTATTACTTTACAAACTCATTTTCACAAAATTAGCAACTTAGGCCCTTTCATAAATAACCCATTCAAATAATCTAACTACAATAACTGTAACTGATAGAGTCGCAACAAGAACCCACAACATGTCAGGCGGAAGCTCTACGAAGCAAATAACCACGAAAATTATTAAAGTTGGCGCCTACACATGACTGTTCGAATATAAATACATGCAAGCATACAAGGAAATGTTCCGGTACAACAATCATAAAACTTCACGGTGATTGCTCTTCATGTTCTACAGCTACCACAATATGTGTACTCATGCAGGCTCGTGCAGCATTCTGACTAGTGCCTGCGGATAAACGTGGGAAATTTCCCAACTCCTCAGTTGCGTCTGACATCCGCGTTACACCGCGTGGAACCATTAATCTCACCGAGTGGATCAAAACTTGAGTGATTTTGACAAATAGCATTTCATACAGCAGTTTAACAGAGATCCCATATGATTACTTACATACACATTCTACAGAGTGCTCGAAAAATTCCTCACCATAGGACAAATCATAATATGTTCGCGTGGGATTATCATGTAAAATAATTATTTCTGGGCAATCTAAGCGAAACGGAACAAAACAGTAGACGACTTTTCAATTCATAATATGCTCAGGGTTCGTCTCGACCGTTACTGAACACTTTCCAACCTATAAGGTAGACCATGGATAATGCAAGGAAGTGAAAACAGTCTTCAGTTTCCATGGTACCATGGTACTTTAATGTCGAAAAGTTTCAATTTTCTTTCGTTGTGGGTCGATTATAGACGTTTCACTTCAAAAAATCAATCTTCATTAGAAGTAATCCTATTTTCCCTATTAACTACAAAATTGTTTCAGGCGCAGATAAAAGAGCTGATGTTTTATAGTTTCAATTTTTGAGAGGCAGAAACAATTAAACTTATAGTTCGTATCCTCAAAATAATGTCACTATAAGCGCTAAATATGAAATATTTTATTATTGCTATCATTATTATTATTATTATTATTATTATTATTATTATTATTATTATTATTATTATTATTATTATTATTATTATTGTCCCGCGCCATGGCGTCGCGGTCTAAGCCATCCTGCCTAGGACTCGCGTTACGGAATGCGCGCTGGTTGGAGTCATCATGGGGGAAGAAATTTTCTCATGAAATTTCGGCCAGTGTATGGGACCGTTGTCCACTCAGCATCGTGATGCACTTGGGGAGCTACGATAGGTAGCGAAAATCCGGTTCAGTAAACCAGCTATAACGGCTGGGAGGATCATCGTGCTAACCACACGTTACCTCCATTCTGGTTGGATGATCGTCCACCTCTGCTTCGGCATGTGAACGTGAGGCCAGCAGCCGGCTGGTCGGACTTGGCCCTTCAGGGCTGTAGCGCCATGGATTTACTTTATTATTATTATTATTATTATTATTATTATTATTACTATTACTATCATTTTTATTGAATTTGGTATTCCCAAGAAACTAATTCGATTAAATAAAATGTGTCTCAGTGAAATTTACAGCAGAGTCCGTATAGACCAGTTTCTGTCGGCTGCTTTTTCAATTCACTGCGGGCTAAAGCAAGGAGATGCACTATCACCTTTACTTTTTAACTTTGCTCAAGAGCAGTGCTCATCAGCACTCGCTGCAATGGGTAGAGTGCATGGAGGGTAAGGAACTCTGCTCCGTCGTGCACAAGGGATACAGAGACAGCATACCCGCCAGCAGCGACGATTGCACGCTAGGGCTGTGTCTTGTACGCGGGTAAAAGACGCTAGCCCGAGAGTGCAGTGTTTTGATGACCGCTGCTCTAGAGTATGCCAATAGGAAAGTCCAGGATAACAGAGAGGGTTTGGAATTGAATGGTTTACATCATTTGCTTGTCTATGCCGATGACATGAATATGTTAGGAGAAAATACGAAAATTACGATTAAGGAAAACACAAAAATTTTACTTGGAGCAAGTAAAGCGATAGGTTTGCAAGTAAATTCCGAAAAAACAAAGTATATGATTATGTCTCTTGACCAAAATATTGGACGAAATAGAAATGTAAAAACTGGAAATTTATCATTTGAAGAGATGGAAAAATTCAAATATCTCGGAACAACAGTAACAAATATAAATGACACTCGAGAGGAAATTAAACGAAGAATAAATATGTGAAATACCTGTTGTTATTCGGTTGAGAAGCCTTTGTCATCCAGTCTGCTCTCAAAAAAAGCTGAAAGTTAGAATTTATAGAACAGTTATATCACCGGTTGTTCTGTACGATTGTGAAACTTGGACTCTCACTTTAAGAGAGGAACAGAGGTTAAGGATGTTTGAAAATAAGGTGCTTAGGAAAATATTTAGGGCTAAGGGGGATGAAGTTACAAGAGAATGGAGAAAGTTACACAACGCGGAACTGCACGTATTGTATTCTTCACCTGACATAATCAGGAACATTAAATCCAGACGTTTGAGATGGGCAGGACATGTAGCACGTTCGGATGAATCCAGAAATGTATATAGAGTATTAGTTGGGAGACCGGAGGGAAAAAGACCTTTGGAGAGGCTGAGACGTAGATGGGAGAATAATATTAAAATGGAATTGAGGGAGGTGGAATATGACGATAGAGACTGGATAAATCTTGCACAGGATAGAGACCGATAGGAGACTTATGTGAGAGTGGCAATGAACCTGCGGGTTCCTTAAAAGCCATTTGTAAGTAAGTAAGTAAGTGTTTTCTCTAATAATAATAAGACAACATAGGAAAGATACCAAGATACCAGTTCCTGTGGAAGCGGAGATTCCTGATAGGTATGAAATTTCTTTTATGGAGATAGTTTCACTGGAATAGGCATTTCTCTATTTGTTATACAACAGGGACTCCTAATTTATGAATCTTATGTCAAGTCCACTGTCTGTCTGGAATTTTAATAAAACCGATGTCCATGAATTACAAACGTTTCTACGACAAAAGCATGATGACTTTCTAAGGACTGAAGGAAATATGGAAAATGTGTGGCATAAATTTAAGAGTATAATTTTGGAGGCATTAGTAAAATGTGTACCTTCTAAATTAATTAAGAAAAATCCGGACCCAGAATATTACACTAATTATATTCGTTACTTAAAGAAAAAGACAAGGCGCGCATTTAGCAAACGTAAACGAAGCCATGAGCATTGAGAAAAATATATCGAATTAATTAAGAAACTTGAGTGTGAAAAAAGGTTAGCTCAGGAAAATTTTCTAAAAACTATTTTAAAAGAAGATGAAAGTAACAATTGGAGACAGTTTTATAATTATGTACGCAGGAGAGAAGGAAAAAATGAAGGAGTAGTGCTTTTACGAAATCAGAACGGAGAAAGTATAACTGATGACAAAGAAAAGGCCGACTTATTAAATTCCTATTTCATTTCGGTTTTCAATAATAATAATAATAATAATAATAATAATAATAATAATAAAATTAATAATAAGCCCGTTGATAGGAGTGGTTGTGTCACAGACCGTGAATGTTAACCAAATTCGACTTTCAAAATAACTTCCAAAGGGGTTAGAGAGGGAATAACGAAATTAAAAAATCGGAAGTCTCGAGGACCAGATAGTATTGTTACAGAGATTCTTAAATTAGGTTCCGAGGCCATAATTCCATACTTAATGCGTATATTTCATGTTTCCATAAACAATGCAGCTATTCCATGTGACTGGAAATCAGCTATAGTGGTACCCATACATAAAGGTGGAAATAAATTAGATGTCGGAAACTACAGACCGATTAGCCTTACATCTGTCGTATGTAAAGTCATGGAGCATTTGATATGGGATTATATTCGTCATGTTCTAAATGCGGAAGACTGGTTTTACAACCGCCAGCATGGTTTTAGGGAAGGCTTCTCATGTGATAGTCAAATTACGTCGCTGGTTCAGGATCTAGCTGAAGAGGTAGATAGAGGCGGAAGAATCGATGCAGTTGTGATTGATTTTTCGAAAGCATTTGATTTGGTGCCACATGACATACTAATAGATAAGTTAAGTAGGCTAGGAATAGATAAAAGAGTGGTGCTATGGATCCAAGAATTCTTAAAAGGTAGAATCCAGAGAGTTAGAGTAGGTCATGAAATATCGGAAATTGGAAATATAAGTTCAGGGGCCACAGGGCAGCGTTCTGGGTCCATTACTCTTTATAATATACGTAAATGACCTATGCCAGGATATTACATCAAATGTGAGGCTATTTGCAGACGACTGCATTATCTATAGAAAGATTAGAAATAATTCAGATGTAGATGCTATTCAAACGAACTTGAATAAAATTTATAACTGGGCGTTAAAGCACAGGATGAAAATAAATGGTTCTAAAAGTAAATCTATAACATTTTGTAAAACCCGAGATGAAACTAGTCTTAATTACGAATTCAGTGGTGTTGTAATTCCGCAAGAACAATGTTGTAAATACCTAGGAGTGTATTTAAACTCCAAACTTTATTGGGGAGAGCATGTCGATAATGTTACGGGTAGAGCATGGAGGGCACTTCACTTTATTATGAGAATCTTGAGAAAGGCTAGCCCCAAATCGAGGGAAATAGCATATCTAACGTTAGTGCGACCGTTAATGAAATACGGAACTACGTGTTGGGATCCCTATAGAATATATCAGATAAATTCCTTAGAAAGAATCCAGTATAGGGCAGCTAAATTTGTTAAAGGTAAAAGAGAAGATGGAAACGATACGATAAAAGAACTTAAATGGGAAACTTTGGAAAACAGACGTAGGAAAACTAGAATAACATCATTGTATAGAGCACATCTAGGTCAGAAAGCATGGGTAGACATAACGGCTCGGTTAGAAAAGCCAACGTACTATGGTAGGAACGATCATGATTTTAAAATCAAATGTAGGAAACAGAAAACGGATGTAGGTAAATTCTCATTTTTAAATAGAACTATAAATGAATGGAATGACCTACCTGCAGCGGTCTTTGAGGGCTGTCCTTCCTTAAGGAGATTCAAGAATAATTTAAAAAGTTGTGTATAAAGTGAAAATTAAAATTAAGGTGACATTCAACATTTAATTTTTTAAGGTGACATGTATTTATCTAGCCTGACGAGTTTACTTCCTTGGTTTGAATTGTAAATTATTTAAAAATAGCGTGTAAGAGGGCTTTAGACTAGAAATGTTTAGTTTAAATGTAGTTCTGTTTATAAGTATGCATAAGGATGTAATTATTTGACTTATTTGAACTGCTGTATCAGTGAAGCGAGGTGAGTCAGTGAAGTTATGGTTTTACAGTGCAGTGAACAGTTCCGATCAGTGATAATTTATAGCGTCAATGAAATGTGTTCTATAGTGTCAGTGAAATCTGTTACAGAGTGTGAGTGAAATGTGTGCTAAAGTGTCAGTGAAATGCGTCATAGTGCCACTACAGGGAATGAGATGAGAGTAAAGTGAAAGACTATTGAAACTTATGTAGGACCTATACATAATTATGTTGTAAAATTAGGTATTTTATTTTATGTTTTATTATTATTGTGTTAAATTGTATTGTGTATTCTTATTGTATTGTGTATAAAATTGTATATGTGTTGTAAAATTGTATTGTGTATTGTAGATTTTATTGTGTATTGCTTATCATTTTATTGTGTATTGTTAATATTGTATTGTTTGTTAATATTGTATATACCACTGCCACCGGGTGCTTGCCCACTTGCAGTGTAAATAAATACATACATAATGATTAACTGTGCCTGACAAGAGAAAACTGTTTGGTACACAATTTTCTAGCCATCCTATCTTGCAGGTCCTATAACGGGAACCTGTAACACAGACGCAGGCAGTAAATTGCATGGCGTACCGGTAAGGTTGTAGAATAGGCGAGCTATATTATAAATATGGCTTCTATATGTTTTAAAACTACAATATTCAAGAGATTTTAAAGTCATATCTTTTAGTACAACATGGTGTTTTCAAGTAAACCACAAATGAAGAGCACAAAGAAAAAAGCTATCAAAGTCACAATTCTCTTAAAGGTGATATCATCTAATTCAGTATATTACTGCAAACTTCATTGCTGTTCCTAATGGAAAAGTAGGAAAGGATGACTGTATACGTGGTGATAATTCTCCTTTAACAGTTTTCATAACAAAAATACATAAATTTTGAAGTAATATACTGAATTAAATGATGTCGCCATCTTTATGAGAATAATTGTTACTCTGATCTTTTTTATCTGTACTCTTCAGATATTAAAATCGTGTTCAGAGAAACATACGAAATGTATTTCCATTCAAACCTATAAAATTATCAGAAAAAATTTTTTTTCTTTAATTAGTGTACTTCCAACAGCACGAGACACATTGAAAGACATGTCTTGATTAACTAGTGGACTTACTCCTCGGTTAAGAGGGAAGTAATATATGATATTCTTATTGAATTTGGTATTCCCAAGAAACTAGTTCGATTAATTAAAATGAGTCTCAGTGAAACATACAGCAGAGTCCGTTTCTATCTGATGCTTTTCCAATTCACTGCGGGCTAAAGCAGGGAGATGCAATATCACCTTTACTTTTTAACTTCGCTTTAGAATATGCCATTAGGAAAGTTCAGGATAACAGGCAGGGTTTGGAATTGAACGGGTTACATCAGCTTCTTGTCAGTGCGGATGACGTGAATATGTTAGGAGAAAATCCATAAACGATTAGGGAAAACACGGAAATTTTACTTGAAGCAAGTAAAGCGATCGGTTTGGAAGTAAATCCCGAAAAGACAAAGTATATGATTATGTCTCGTGACCAGAATATTGTACGAAATGGAAATATAAAAATTGGAGATTTATCCTTCGAAGGGGTGGAAAAATTCAAATATCTTGGAGCAACAGTAACAAATATAAATGACACTCGGGAGGAAATTAAACACAGAATAAATATGGGAAATGCGTGTTATTATTCAGTTGAGTAGCTTTTATCATCTAGTCTGCTGTCAAAAAATCTGAAAGTTAGGATTTATAAAACAGTTATATTACCGGTTGTTCTTTATGGTTGTGAAACTTGGACTCTCACTCTGAGAGAGGAACATAGGTTAAGGGTGTTTGAGAATAAGGCGCTTAGGAAAATATTTGGGGCTAAGTGGGATGAAGTTCCAGGAGAATGGAGAAAGTTACACAACGCAGAACTGCACGTATTGTATTCTTCACCTGACATAATTAGGAATATAAATCCAGACGTTTGAGATGGGCAGGGCATGTAGCACGTATGGGCGAATCCATAAATGCATATAGAGTGTTAGTTGGGAGACCGGAGGGAAAAAGACCTTTGGGGAGGCCGAGACGTAGATGGGAGGATAATATTAAAATGGAATTGAGGGAGGTGGGATATGATGATAGAGACTGGATTAATCTTGCACAGGATAGGGACCGATGGTGGGCTTATGTGAGAGTGGCAATGAACCTTCGGATTCCTTAAAAGTCATTTGTAAGTAAGTAAGTGGACTTACTCGTGTTAATTATGTAAGATTTGTGCGGCTTACAGCTGTTTCAGTGCTTCACGCACCATCTTCAGAGCCTACTAGATCACGGCGTCATCTCGAACTTCTCTGCCTGTTATGTGGATGTGTTTGATTTTTGAAAGGTGTTGAAGAGTGGAGTCAAATAGTGTGTGTGTACTGAAATTGATCTGTGTGTTGAGAATTTGATCTGGGTGTGTTTTAGTGTGTATATTTCGTATTGTTCTAGTGTGTTGAGTTTTTGGTTCTTGGGTTGTGTGTGCAGGATTTCCATGTCCGTATTTATGTTATTGTATGTATGGTTAGCATTGGTTATGTGATCGGCGTATGTTGATGTATTGTGTCCCCTGGTTATTGCTTTAACTGAATACACTAGAACAATACGAAATATACAAACACACTAAAACACACCCTGATCAAATTCTCAACACACAGATCAATTTCAGTACACACACACTATTTGACTCCACTCTTCAACACCTTTCAACAATCAAACACACCCACATAACAGGCAGAGAAGTTCGAGATGACGCCGTGATCTAGTAGGCTCTGAAGATGGTGCGTGAAGCACTGAAACAGCTATAAGCCGCACAAATCTTACATAATTAACACGAGTAAGTCCACTAGTTAATCAATTAATTTATTCAAGTGTTAAAAGTAGTGTACGCAAGGTTCAAAATGGACATGTCTTGTATTATATTTCATGGAGCGTATTTCTTGAGTAATATACTGTATGCTGTTTTAAATGCTATTCTCTACAAAAACACTGAAGCAATTATAAAATACGAGACTGAAATGAAACCAATTTCATTTTATGTTATGTTTTCATGGTTTTTACAATTAATATAAACTCGTAAAAATTGAAATGTTAGGCCTATACTTTTTAAGTGTACAGCTATTGCCATTAGCTTGTTCATAGGAACAAATGAACAATACGTAAAAAAAGTGTGTTGTTATAACAACAGACTCGTCAATTCAAATCGTTTGTATGGTTTTGTTTCATTGTCTCTGAAAAAAACTTCAGTTGTGATTTTATTTGTAAGCAGACAGAATGCAGTCTTAAACTGAAAATTAACTATTAACAGATGATATATATATTTTTTTTTTTACTTTTTTTTACAGTCGTCGATGGTTTTATCTTAAAGTGCGTAAGTTAAGTTTTGACACTGAAAGAATAGGCTAAGATTATTATTCTTCTTCCTAAAATTGACAGGATATCAACATAAAATGTTCTGTTTGCCTAATGTCCCTTAGATCTTTTAAATCAGCGTTTGATTTTAAAGTGGTAGACAGACCTTTGGTATACAGACATTAACAATACATTTAGCTTATCTATATCAGTTATTTACCGTTAAATAACTCCAATAAAGACATATTACATTTCAGTAATACTAGATAAAATAAAAATTATTTTTTTTTTCTACATTCTTTTCCCTGTCCATAAAGTTAAGGATTAAATTCATTTTAACCATTTCTTTCTTCAAAATACCACTTAGTTTTATTATATGAAATATAAAAATAAAAAAAATATATAAGGTTTTAATTTTTCATTCGCAGTCCATCTCTGCACTGTCATTCACTGCATTGCCTGAGGAGATATACATTCCACCTCACTTTCTGCGATAGTGGTGTGCGGATTTCATTTCTATTATGTCATAGTTTCGTGGTGTTTGGCAACCAATGCTGTATACTATAATTTTTAGTTTTTTATTTTCTTACATGTGAATAGCAATTCCATCAAAATATGTGTAAATGCAGACTGACGCCACTTTAAACAACTATAACACAGATTGGTACTCAATCTGAATGGAAATATAATAAATTATAAACATGCTATTTTTAATCAAAGTTTTACTGTATGACTAAAAGTGCGTAGGAGGTTATGAATCGATAATGGCACAGTCCACTCCACACCAGCCACGTGACCATATCCACATATGCGAGTTCACTGTCGGTAGCCGAGTTGAATGTACTGTATTAGAAGCAATATCAATATAAATATGTTTAAAATTAAGGAGCGATATATATAAATTAAAGAAATTAAAAAAAAACTTGACAGATTGTTATTTTTAAGCTAATACGTCTTTAAAATCAGAAGGAGATATAGGATACCAGGACGGAAATGGCGATGTATCAAAGTAACGTTTGCAGGGTGATCGATCCGGACACCTTAACTTCGTGACTAGAAACACGATTAAAGTAAATGTTATCCATTCAGTCAGGTATACTACTACGATGTGAGCATGAACTTGGTAGAGGTCCATGGTGACTGGAGTCCATTTTGGGCGTGCGTGAAAATTTCCGGGCTATATCTCGAGACTATGATGTACAAGCGCCCTGATTTGGTGCTAAAAGAAAGGTCTCGTTTATATCTGTCGATTTTAGTCAGACGTATTCACGTAAAACCCACGGCTACTGCTGTGTGACACAGCCACATCCATTTCTTAAACAAAAACTCGCTTCATCTATGTATCATTAAAGAAAACCTCATTGTGATGTGACACCAACTATTATTTTTTTTAAGTGGTCATGCGGGATATTTAACTACAGAAACTTCTTTTCTCATTTCTGCAGAACAATATTTTCTACATTTTTCAACCTTGAAAATGAAATCGCTTATTAAATATATTCCCTTGAAATTTTCTTGATACATGTACCGTAAATAAGTGAACGATTCCAAGTGAGAAAATTTTCATATCGTCCTTTTTGCATGAAATACAAATTTTTTAACCCAACAAAATTAAATATTAAAGCTTTATTTGATAATTTTAAAAAATTCTCTATGAAGTTCTTTCAAAATTTCCTCACTTATATTTGGATGGAGATATGCAACAATAGACCAACCGACATTTTGAAAAAAAAAATGAGGTATTTGGATAAATCTGTTGTTGGATGGATTATTTAATTCATAAAAAATCAAGTATGCAATATTTACACTCTACTGCCATTTATAAGCAACATTCGAATATTTAATAAAATTTATTCATTTATTTTGCTTTGCAATATTAAGTGAACTGCTGGTCTGTTATTAAAAATCGGTTAGTCTCTTTTATTATTATTTGTGCTATTTTTTGCAATAGTATGAATGTTACAATACTTCTTGCATAAACTATTCAATAAATAACAAAATTTACTTCAATTGTGAATATCTCGGAAACATGTTTCTATCGGTTGGTCTCTTATTCCGTAACTCCGTCCATATATTACAAGGTTCATAAGATTTCATCCGAACCCTAGAACATGTATAAAGTGAAAGGATGATTAAGTTAAGCCGTTTTATATTTTTATACATTTCTGTTGCATTTATGACCCCTGGTTGTCCAAAAATTCAAACTGACATTTTAATCTTAATTTCCAAGATCTCTCTCATAAAGTGTTTTCACAGGTTTTGCCTCTTAATATATATATTTTTTACTTGCTTATTTAACGACGCTGTATCAACTACGAGGTTATTTAGCGTCGATTGTATTGGTGATAGCGAGATGGTATTTGGCGAGATGAGGCCGAGGATTCGCCATAGATTACCTGACATTTGCCTTACGGTTGGGGAAAACCTCGGAAAAACCCCAACCAGATAATCAGCCCAAGCGGGAATCGAACCCGCGCCCGAACGCAACTCCGGATCGGCAGGCAAACGCCTTAGCCGACAGACCAGCTATACAATTTATAAGTTAAGTACAATTTTTCACATTATGGGATTATGAAGAATGTCATTTGCAAGAAATGTAAAAAACAAAGTGTGCCTTTTCAATCGCATTATTTAATAATGCAATGCGTACCAGCACGAAGAAGAAAAAGAAAGCGTCCAAAAGGGACACAGCTGAAAGGAGTTGAGGCAGCAATGACATCCAGAAATTTAAAAGAAGACCTTTGCGCAGTGGATGCACAGAGACGAATGGAGTTAGGGGCATCGAAAGACGTCGACAGCTATTATGGAACTGGATATGTAATACTGTAGAAACTAAGGGGTTATCTAGGGTGTGTATGGCATTGATAATAGGGGATGCTATTTGGCGGGAGAATCCGAGGATTCACCGTTGGATTATCCGGATTAAACAACCAGATAATCAGACCAACCGTGATTCAAACCCACGCCCGATCGAAACTCCGCATCAATAAGCGAATGCGCTACCGCCTTAACTATGCCGGTAGCTTCAAAGTATCTCGTATTATTTATGTGCATAATAAATTATTTAGCCTAATATATGTATTTTAAATAGCATTACTATTATAACAACAATAATCGAACATAACTCACAAAGTTGAAATTAATATAATTTCGTTCACCGCTCTGGAGCAACAGTTAGCATGTCTGATCGTGAAACGAGTGAACCCGGGTTCAAATCCTGGTTGGGATAAGTTACCTGGTTGAGGTTTTTCCGCGGTGTTCCCTGAACCCATTAAGAGTAAATTCCGGGTAACTTTCGGTGCTGGACCCTGGACTCATTTCGTTGGCATTATTACCTTCATTTCGCTCAGACATTAGATAAGCATAGGTGTTGATAAAATGTAGAGAAAGAGGTAGAAATACGGAATACCATTTTGTTTCTACGTTTTAGAACTTGCGTGTTTTGAATATTGAATGTAAAGTATTGTCCTGTTTATTGCTGAATGTCCTTAGATGTTCGTCAGATATTATAAAATGTAAAAAAAAAAAATAAAATAAAATAAAATAATTTACTCAAAATCGAACATATTTCCTTCATAAAAATGGAGATATAAATATGGAATACTATTACCAAGTTACAAGATTAACAAAATTGCAAAGTCAAAATGGCCTGTACTAACGAAAGTATAGAACAAGCATTCATAATCTTCACTACAAGGTGTTTTCCCAACCGTAATACTGAATCCAGGTGAATCGTCTCTCACGTCTTTTCTCTAACTTGTTTTATGGCTTCTTGCATTGCCTTTTTATTCCACTGTTTTGTAAGTTTGTTGAAAGGTGAGGTTTTTCTTCTTCCTACAGGTGCCAACATTTGTAACAAAACAGAAAACCAGGGTATAAAGATGGAATAGCAATAATACTAGTATTTAATTTTTAACACACTGATTGTTTAAGTCATAACCTCAAAACATATTATTATAATTTAAATACGATATGAATTAAATATACATTTCTATAAATGTAGGTTATTGCTCTTTAAGAATTTATATCATTAATATTTCTAAAATTGAGGAATAACAAAGTATATTCAAAAAATAACTTACCAGCAAAATTTTCACTTTCCTCGAAAACGCAATAACGGTAAACGTTTCACAGAACAACAAAATAATCTAACTGCAAACTAACACATTCTCGCGAAAGGGAGTATCAGTGCGTAGTAATTTGGAAGGCTTCCGCTAGAATGCAACACGTTTCAGGTTATATATTACACTATTTCATATTTATACCTCTATTTCAGACCATTCCAACACAGCGTTTGAGAGCTAGGGAGCCCGGACGCTGCCCTGTCTGCCCATGGCGGACCCCCACTCCTCTCTGTCCCCGAGGCTGTGGTGGTGTACGAATGCATGCGATTATCAACTCTTCCCCTTGTCTGTTTGATGATATTCTTCAGGCATTGCTGGATTATGCGTTCCGTTAGTCATTCATTTTATCCTTATGGTGTAGGCCTACTATCGTTTGTGCTTAACTCTTGTGAAAAAGAATGAAGAGAAGTGCGTCGACAGTCGGTTCAGGATTTAACCCCTCTTGGGATGGCTTGTATCTTGTCTAATCTGACGACAACAATGTTCAATGTTTAATATGCCATATCAATGTACGGGCGAAAACGTACAACATTAAGCGTCACTTTGCCCACCGTTGTGGCTGAGTGGTTAGCGAGACTAACTTCGAAACCAGCGGTCCCGGGTTCGATTCTCGGACAGGACGAGTTGCCTGGGTGAGGTTTTTTTCTTTTTTCAGGGTTTTTCCCCTCACTCCTTTGGATGAATATCAGGTAACTTTATCAGGCTATTGGAACCCCACTCATCTTCGCCACTTCCTTTCCTTCCTCATCATCCCGTTTCTGGTTTTTCAGATCACTCTACAGGCGGCCTCCCGAAGCTGCTGACTCTCTCGACCGGCCTCCGTGGAATGTAGTTCAGCGATGTCGGATGGCTTCTGCAATGACACCCGAGGCGGATCTACTCGGGGGAGGAGTTTCGCCTCGGACCGACAGGGGGGCCTTGGGGGAATTTGCCGAAGCAGGAATGATATATGGATTCTGTCGGCTGTAGGGACCGGTCGTTAAGAGAGTCATGCGGTTAGGGCGGTGCGCGAAGGGGATATGTGGCATGCAACTCATTCCATATCGAGGATTAGCGCAATAGGTCTCAATAGGTCGCAGTGCTGGGCCATCCTTGTCCCTCTCAGTTAAATTCCATTCCATTCCAAGCGTCACTTTGAAGTTAAACATTCTGATACCCATGCTCATATTATCGGCGAAGAGAGAAAGGCATTAATAACGAAACTAAAGGTAGAAATGCAGTCTTCTTACGACGAGGTAAATATCATTTCAACTAATTAAGTACTCTAAAGGCAATACAATGAAATTAATGGTTATAGTAAGTTTATTTTGAACTGTTGTCAACAATGTATTGTTGATTGCAATTATTTGCTTTCTTATTTAAGGTAGACTGAATAATCAGTAGGCTACTTTTGTAGAGTGAAAGACGGAAACAGAAGTACCACGAGAAGAGCCGTGGACGTCTGCTGCGTCCAATACAATTCGCGACCTGGCCAAAGATAGAACCCGGACAGCCTGGATGAAAGATCAGCGTGCTAGCGCCCCGTCACAAACACGGGAAAAACGAACAATGTCACATTTACATTATGGGTGAGATAATGATCTATTTCAGTATATTACTGCAAAATTTATTGGTGTTTCTACTTGAAATGAAGGAAATGATGAGTGTATCCGTGGTTTTAATTCTCCTTTACCACTTTTGGTAAAAATAACACTAAGGTTTGTAGTAATACAGTGAATTAGATAACCACATCAGCCTTAAAGGAATTTGATATTTGATATATTTGGTCACAGCACTTCTTTACATGTAATGGTGTACCTCACATTTCTGTATCCGGTGCCACCATTAACACTTACAGTAACACATATTTGCAGTACATGTCTACACAACTTCTACCAATTAAACTATGTACTTTTTTATTATTACTTGTTCAATCTCCCTTTCAGTATTTCTCCTACATTTCGTTTGCTATTCTCTATTTGATCATTAATCGTAATATATCTAAATTTATATATGCCTTTCAAACCCCCTTTTTCCTCTAACTACTATTCACTAAGATTTCAATTTCACTTATTCTCTACAAATTATCATATTGAATTATTTGCCTTACTTGTTCTTTGACCTTTTCTCCTATCTGTCTCTTATATTCATTTACTGTTCCAACGTTCAAATGTCAGTACTAATTTTATGCTGTCACTTGTTCATTTCTTTTAACCCTTTTTCGCTTTTCACTCATTCATATTTGCGCTCACTTTCAACTTTCTCTCTATTCCACTTACACCTAATCCTTTCACAATACTCTCACTTCCTATAAATCTTATATTTCTCTCTACACATCAGCTTATACACTTTCTCGCTCCCCTATACTTCTCTATCATTTATAATTACTATTACCCTTTACTAGCACTTTTTGATCATATCCCCACAATTTTTAATCGTAACTAATAACATTGCTATATCCTCAGCTGTCGCAGGTTCTGACCTTTCTTTACTGCTTGTCTCTGCTTTATTTCTATCTCTGTCTTTCTTACTATTTCCTTCTTCTTCTTCTTCTATTCCTCTTTTATTCCCCCCCCCCACGCTTTCACTTCCACCTCCTAGATTTCCACTCACACTCGCACCCTTAATCTTTTCACTACTTTCTTTCCTATCACTTCCTGACTCTTGGTTTCTCTTTTTATCCCCACTCGCCTTTTTTCTAGCACCTGTGCTTCTTGTTCCGTTATTGTCAGCATTCCTTCTGGAGTGCGCTAACCTTACTGCCATCGTATGGAGACTAGGAATCTGCTTACGCTGCTTGATCACGTTACACTTATCTTCTCGATGTGTCATCACCTCTACACTTCCTCGTACGTCAGCATGTGGGTTTGTGAACTCACTACTATTCGCTCCTGTTACCATGTGATCTGCGACAATGACTTGTCCCGTCCTTGAAGTTGGGATGATTTTCTTCTGCTCCTTCCCTTCGCTTATGTAGCAAACGTCGACTTTGTCCTCTTTCGTTCTTTTCGTTAGTCCAAATTCTGGATGATCTTCATTCCTCAGGCAGAACTCCAGATCATACCATTTTCCGTTCACTTTCAATTTATCTTTGTACAGTTTAGCAAAGTGACCCTTCGCCCTCGCTGCTTTCATATAAGGTAGTTGCCACGTTCAAACGACGTGAGTACTTTTAATTATCCAATCCGATTACACTTTTACATTTGATAATTTCCTATTTCTATTTCGTATTTATTTATATATTTCAGACATAATTCATCACTCATTGGATTCTACTGAACAAGAGTTCCACAGAATATTAGGAAGTTTAATTACAACACTACGTGGTTTTTAACATTATTTTAATTTTATGACTTGTAATATTACATTTGAATTATAGAGATGTTTTGTACATCATTAATCTTAAACAGTTTATCTACCACCAATGTAATAGCTACACAGTTTGATATTGAGATATTGTATAATTGTGCCTGAAGATGCCTGAATAGGCGAAAACGTTTGCAATTTGTAGCTCATGTATATAAAACTTAATGACCATATAATATAA
Source organism: Periplaneta americana (assembly GCF_040183065.1). Lineage (NCBI taxonomy): Eukaryota > Metazoa > Arthropoda > Insecta > Blattodea > Blattidae > Periplaneta > Periplaneta americana. The sequence goes on from NC_091133.1 coordinate 54,902,005, forward strand.
GTCATTATTTTACATTGATTTGTCATTTGACTGAGTAACAAATATTATATTGTTTTTATCTATATTAATTGACAATCTGAATATTTCCATCGTGCTTTCTAAGACTTAGAGTTTGTTTGGAATTAACTTTAATATATTACATTCACCATATTTGAAATATATTTCCTATAAATCATTATGCATAACAAGGAAGCTGATCTTGGGTCATAATTCCTTTGCATAGTAAAGAACGATTGCTGAACAACTTTCCTTAGAACATGGTTACTTGAGAAATAAGCATATACAATTATGGAAACGCTGCATTTCTCGTGTTCCTCTGTGAAATGTATGTTGGTAAAGTATTGAAAAACTTACGTCTTTCTTTGAAAAGACGTACACTAGCACGAATGCTTAGTAACGAGGTTGTAGGAACTGCATCCGTTGCCATGGTTGCCGTGAAAATCTCCGGCGGTCTGGACTTCTTTTATAACGAGACAATTTAATTTGAAATCTTATAACAAGCAAAAGCGTTTAAATATCCGGATAATGAATGACTCGACTAATTGACTTCCTGACGTAAAAAACTAAAAAAAATCTCTTGACACAAAAGAAACTGTGCAGTGTCAAGCGAGAAGAAGAAATTTGCTATCTTTTCTGTGGAGCTTACAGACGTTCAAAATAATCTCAGACTGTTATGCCTAGTCGTACTCGGAAATCCTGGTGTTTACTATATTAACTTAAAGTCATTAGTGTTGAAATGAAGGAGAGAGTAGAATAAATTAGTTGGAGATGGATATATAAGGGGTTGTAGAAAATAATGAAGGGAAAAACGAAACCATTTTAGTCCAAAGTAATGACTAGTCATAAGAATTATGGGAAAAGATAGTATGATATTAGTTAAAAATCGAAGAAATAAGTAGAAAAATGAATAAGCAGTAAAGTAAAAATACTAAATGATGATTAAAATAAAATTGGAAAATAAATATTATTTAGGAGAGAAATAAGAGATGTTCATTATGGGTAAAGTAGTGACTACGCAGAAAAAGTACGTTCGGAATATGTATTAGGCTATATGTCTTTCTCGTGTTAAATTTTACCGTACCTGGTTAACATGTTTCAGCCTGTTATGGGCCATGTTCAGAACTGGTTGGTGATGGTATTGGCGCCTTTTGTTTGTGTTTCCTGTGGGGGTGTGTTTGTGTAGTGTAATGTGGATTCAAAGAGTGTGTGTGTTCTGAAATGAGTTGTGTGTTGAGAATTTCATTTGAATGTGTTTTTGTGTGTCTAAATATTTCGTATTGTTCTAGTGTGTTTAGTTTCTGGCTTTTTGGTTGAATATGTAGAATTTTCATGTCTGTGTTTATATCTCTGTAGGTATGGTTAGCACAGGCGCATGCAAACTCAAATGCAACATCTGCAACAACTTCTACATAGGACAAACAGATAGATCATTTCAAACACGTTAGAAAGAATACATAACAGCCATAACAAAGCTACAAAAACATTTCCCCATATGCAGAACACATCACAAATACTAACCACATCTACAGAGATATAAACACAGACATGGAAATTCTACATATTCAAACAAAACAATACCAAATACCAAATATATAGACTCACAAAAACACATCCAAATGAAATTCTCAATACAAACTCAATTTCAGAACACACACACACTCTTTGACTCCACATTACACTACACAAACACACCCCCACAGGAAACATGAACAAAAGGCGCGAAGACCAGCATAAACCAGTTCTGAAGATGGCCGATAACAGGCTGAAACATGTTAATCAGGTACGGTAAAATTTAACACGAGAAAGGCATAATACATATTCCGAAGTGATGCAGTGTTAAAAGTTGTGTACTCAAGATGTGTATATTTCAAAGACAGGAGGGAAAGCATGAATGTCAGTTTGGGTTATAAGAGGGAATAAAATAGTATGTATGAAATTTAGGTATAATAGTGCATCCGCAAGAAAGAGTTTATGTAATAAATGTAATTGTGGCACCGTATGCAAAATTGTCAGGTCAACATTACAGTGAATGTAACTGCTGACATCATATAAACATAGGCTATACACATACAGCACATATTAACTTAAATCCGTGTTCAGACATGGCCGAGTGTATGGGTTTTTACAAACGATATAGATCTTTAGCATGGCTTCCTTTGGAACGGAAATAAAACGGGGAGAAACAACGGAGATATCTATCCCTGAGTGATAAAGTGGAGGCAGTCTTTCCCGGACATAGCTCGCTCGTGTACAGATTTTTTAACAATGCCACAATAGTGGCCTATGAGTGGCTTAAATATGCCTATTTGTGGATGTCCCATTCTCCACACACAACAATAATTCGTACCAAGTCCAACTGTTATAAAAGCTTGAGATATAGTATTATATACTGCCACACCAAACGGAGAGCGCTATTACAGCATGCTACAGAAATTTGTCACCCGTACACTGAGGAATAACGACCTGGAAAACAAAATGTTCTTGTAAGATAGCGCACCGCCTTACTTCTTCATTCCTTCAAAACAATTAATTACACGGATCTTTGGTGATCATGTCATCAGTAGACAACAATATGGCCTCCACGATCTCCAGTTCTCAATCAGGTCGACTGCTGGTTATGGGGTTACCTTAAAAAATGAGTTTTCGTGACAAATCCACAACCTTACAGCAACTCAAAGGTGCTACCTCGTAAGGAATTGGGAATATTACAAGACATTTTATGCAAAATACTGTGTCACAGAAGGAATTATGTTTTTTGAAAAAGAGAAAGACATACAGTGTGTCCACCATGAACCTGACACATTTCATTTGGCTGCCAAAAATCAATGAATGGAAATAAGTTGGTAACATGCATTTCAATATGTAGAGAAACTGTGGAAATTTCGTTGGCTATTTTTAAAAACCCGCACGAGAGGTTGTACGTGGCGCTGCGGTAGCTTAAGTCAAAATGGCGACAGCGCAAGAGCGAGCACAAGCGATCTGGTGGTATGCTGAAACAAATTCGGTGATTCAAGTGCAACGCAACTTTCGGCGCGTGTTCCAGAAGGACCCACAATCACGGAACACCATTAAGCCATGGAAACAGCACTTTTTGGCAATGGGAACTGTGGTGAAATTGCATGGTGGCGGTAATGTGCGCGTATCAGAGGAGCGTGTAGCAGCAGTGAGACAGGCGTATGAACGAAGTCCACCACATTGGAGCCTGATCGTTCGAGAATTTCTCGACACAATTTCCCGGTCGCTGGATTGGGCGTGATGGACCGACAAGATGGCCACCTCGATCACCGGATATTACCCCTCTAGACTTTTTCTTGTGGGGATATGTCAAGAACAAAGTGTATACAGGCAACAAAATTCGTGATCTTCAACAGCTACGCGGCCGCATAAGAGATGCCGTCAATTCCGTTACGCCCGAAATGCTTCAGAAGACCTGGCAGGAAATCGAATTCAGGCTAGATGTTCTTCGTACAACGAGAGGATCTCATGTTGAGGTGTACTGATTTTTTTAATAAAACTTGGTGAGTTACTCTTGATATTGCATGCATTCTTTTCTTTTTACCCCAAGCAGTATGCATTATACAGCAATTTCAAATGTGTCAGGTTCATGGTGGACACTCTGTACATTATATATAATATATATTGTATATTATATACAATGTTTTATAAAACCAACCTCATTTTTTGTCCAACACAGAGACGTTTTGTTTTCTTTCTACGTCAAACATAATGTATAACGTTTTAAAGTCTGAAGTGACTTTTGAATAATCGTATATTTTTAAGTAACCGTGTAAAGGAATTTACGTAACGTTGGGTCAATATGATTCCTACCTCTAAAAACAACACAGTCTCTCTCACACTAGCAAGGATAGAAAACTGTCCCTTCTCGGAGCGATACGTCAGAACTTCCCCTTGAATCCCATCTATCAACTTCCTTAGAGCTAAGTGAAAGAAAAACACGAACATGAGGCTGTAGCACTGTATTTCAGTCAGTAGCGTTTTAAATAGTTTTAGTAGTTTATTTTATTTGTTCTCGTAAATCGCATGTTTGACATACAAAGCATATTATTACTACTAGTATCATTAGGATATTTTATTTCAATATTGCCATTCATACATTATTATTATTATTATTATTATTATTATTATTATTATTATTATTATTATTATTATTATTATAATAAAAATATTCCATATTTTGTCAGAATAAAACAGAAACTCAAAAAATACTTCGATTAAGTAATTTTTGCTGCATATGATTTAGTTTTAGTGCATACTTTAGTAATATTATGTGCATAAATATTGTGCACATCTTTTGATCTTTTAGTGCGAACTTTTCAGTCTATTTATCAGGCACGATACTAACAATAAGTTTTGCTGCATATGAATTAGTTTTAGTACATATTTTGGTAATATTATGTGCATAAATATTGTGTACATTTTCTGATCTTTTAGTGCGAACATTTCAGTCTATTTACCAGGCAGACAGTAACACACGGAATGATATTAATATCTAACCTATAAATTTACCAAAAAGCGGAGTAAGAAAAATAGAAATCAAATCTTGAGGGATCTTGTGGAAATTAGCTCTGATTAAAATAGAAAGCTTGCATTCTCTATAGGGATTCTTCTAAATCGTCAGTGGTTGCGTGCAAATGAGGGTGTTGATAACTAGCCCGCCTATCAACCCTCAGATCTTCTAGGTATTAATAAGCTTTCTGCATTCTCTCTCTGAATAATTAAGACATTACCGTAATTTCTTATCTACTTCAACTTCCTCTCAGACCTTGTTGAGCGTGGGAGTTAAAAATTCTAGATAAAAAAAGCCATGTTAAAACGAAATGTTATCCAATCAAATGGCAATGACGTAATATCCCGCCATGAACGTTTCCACTTATTTGTGTCATGTTGTAATGTGAAATTCTATCACACACGCAATTTTATTAAAGTTATGTTCGCTTTAAAAATAACATATAAAGCATGCCCTATTCTACTTCTTGAATATCAGAGTATAATCTCATTAAATTGCTATATCGATGACAAATCAACATGGCGGTCTCCATGGCAAATTCATTAGCCTACAGTTAACTGTTCTGTGCGTTTCGCAGTTGTCATGAAGTGACTCAATATTTAAGATTTGGGATACAGAAGACTGTCGGTATTATCACAGTTTAGTATATGCAGTTGCGAAGCTCAATACTTACTAAATATGTAAACATAGACAGTTGAAATATGCATCCATAGATAGTTGCTAGTCACCAAGATCGCTACTATCGCCTCATCACAGACTCTTTCCCTAGCAGACGATAAAATGTACTGTACTTTTGATATCGTGTTCTTTTGAAAAATTAACACCTTCCTCCCACTATTGAAATACAAAATACGTAAGTTTTATATATTATTTTCATAAAGTATATATTATATTTTATAAACACACCTTCCTGGATCTTTCGGAAGAAGGATAACTCTGACCTCTTTTTCTTACAATTTATAGTGCTACAAACGTCTCCTTGTCCCATATTATTATTCAAATTATTGTATTTTAGCCATTTACAGTTATTACTACCGATAATGAACATTTCACAGTCTACACAACTGTTCACAACAGTGCGAAATACGGCACAGTCAATGCCTTTTCGATCTAGACCAAGCCGTAATATATGTTCGGGTTTTCTATTTCAGTGTATGGAGCTCAGTGAATTATTATATTATAACTTTATTGCGCATCATACTAAGTTTTATTTAGTGTAATATGTCCATAAGTTCTCTTTACTTCTTGTTGCATAATAGCCTATGTTGCAGAAATAATTACAAAACTGTGTTATTTTAATGTGAAGAGAATTTTACATGTTAACATAATCTTTTCGCATCAACATTTTAAGTTTAGAATGGAAGCTATTTTGAGGTTTATATTATGATTTAATATAGCACATCTACCTTCCTTAATAAACACAGAAAATTTACCATACCACTCCCATGAAATTAGTGTACGTACGATTGTTACTTCGTCTCTTAGGTAGTAGATAAATACAATAATTCAATACTCAATAGTAGTATTAAAATACATACAAATTGAATGTGCGGAGTATCATACATGACATTATGCTTAATTATAATGTATAATTGCGAATTTAGGAATATAAGATATAGTAAACATAACCTATAATATTTCCATATGAACGGCAGGGCATTGGAGACCACTAAAATTAGACAGAAAGGGGCAACTGGTACAGTAAACATAACCTGTAATTTCAACATATCTAAATATCCGTGCTGTGCAACTGAAAATTATTGACTCGTGCATAAATGAAAGTACAAGAATTTCGCAATATTTAATCGAAATAAAGGCAAGTATTACACATACGAACAACGTAATTTTCACACCAAAAATAATATTTCATCTTAACTCGCAAGTGATTTATGTCTTAAGTGTCTCATAATCATTGTTTTAAATTTTATTAATGCAATTACACTACATTTTAGAGAAATATATGTTACTCTTTATGCATTCCAATTAATTTATATGGTTGAAACGCCGCCCTTCGTGATCAGGTTAAGCGAGTTACATGGTCTGCCTTACGGCCTGTATTAGATCACGATAGCAGTGACACAGTCTATTGTTCCTAGTACTCACAGCGCTCCAAGCGGCTAGCAACTATCGCGAGAGATGCAAAAAATCATCCCAAGCTTCGCAACTGTATATACTAAACTGTGGTATTATACCGAATAATTCCTACGGTAACCATGGTAAAAAGCAGAGCCACCTGTTATATCTGACAAAGCATTTGATAATACAAAGTGAGTCAATAAAACGGGCTATTTTAAAACTTTAACAATTATTACACTGATTACTTTCAAACGAAACTTTCACTTTACATTTAAAATATACACAATAGCATTTATCTGTACCTCATGAAGTTCTTATTTTCTGAACACTACATCCCACAGGCGGGACCCATTTCATTGCACACATTCTTCAAGTCAAGTTTAGCCGTGTGACCAGTCGCATCATTCTGTTCAAACCACGTGTCTCTATTGATGAGAGGATTATTGGCAATTTGTGAAGAGAAAAATTCTGGAATTATTATGACATATCGCTGTGATGTTACAGTAACAGATGTCCCATTATCGGCCTCAAAGAAATAAGGACCAATGAATCCAAGTGATGCTATTGCACACCAAACTATGACTTTAACACTGTGCAATGTTTCCTCATGCATTTCATAAGGGTTAGTTGGTGACCAGTATCGAAAGTTTTGTTTATTGACGTATCCAGAGAGATGAAAATCAGCTTCATCACTCATCAGCATATTGTGGACAATGTCTTTGTGAACATTTAGATCCCAGAATTGTTGGAAAAAAATCATGCGGTTTACTTTATCAGAATCTTTTATGTCTGCACTACTTGAATATTGTACGGATGCATGTGTAAGTCCTTATGAAGAATTCTTCGTATACTGGTCTTTGACAAGTCAAGTGAAATTGCATGACGACGGGCAGAACGCTTAGGACTCTCTCTCTTACGGCGTTGATGTTTTCCGGGATACGTATATGTAGATCTTTGCTTACCTGGAGACTTCTTCTTTAACGCAGAACCAGTTACTTCAAAGTTCTGAATCCAGATTTTTATTGCATGGCTGATGATATCGGATCATTGCGATGGATATTGTAATGTCGTCGAAATAGCCGTTGTGCAGCAATGAAACTATCATTATTTTTGTAATATGCCTTAATAGCAAAAGCACATTGTTCACTCGTCCAACGATCCATTATAAACAAATGCTATCGAATGAAGAATGAATTGTTGCATGTAACAATTAAAATACCCGACAACAGCCGAAAAGACACGAATCTGAAAAAAGCCCGTTTCATTGGCTCACCTTGTATTACAATTAACTTGATGCAAAATTTGTTTGTTAATATATGTTGCACTCCTCCTTAGATTGGACATTATCGCTATCAAGGGGTCTGTTTCAATTTTGAGAAACATCTTTATGGATTTAACACTTAATACGTTCTAATTGTGACTTCATGGAGCACCCAGTGCGTTTGTCAAACACTTTGCACAGAACGATTTTACCATTGTAGTAAAGTAATCGTCAATTGAAACCCAGTCTTTTAACTTGGATGCGAATGGCAGTATACCAACTACTTGCATCACCTGATGTCAAAATAAGCCTCTCAAGAAAACAGAGAAACTTATTGCTTTCTTTTAGAGCAACTGATTGGGGGTGTTTGTGCGAAACGGTCATACCCACAGGGTAAATTTCACTCTTTCCTTCACCCCGTTAGCAGTACAATGACTCACCCTTCGCATTGGTATTTATTCCTACTTTACCGTTACTTCTTAAGGGATATACAAATTATTAGCATTCCAAAGGGATGTCCATTTTTTGACAGAATGCGTTGTTATTTTCAATTGTTAAATTAAATTTATGCACTAGAGACGAAGGGATAATCTTTATAAATAATTTTATAACGTATAACTTGAGAATTAAATAGAGGGAAAATTGGTGAAAAAAAATGTATTCTTTGAAAATATGCAATGTACTTCAAATGTGTAAAAATATGTAATATATGCCAAAATATTTATTATGCACCAAAATATGTAAACATATATAACTTAAAACTTCGGAATAATGATCTCTTTGATATGATTCGCCGACATTTTAGCTTTCCTTATAGCTACAAATATAGGAACAGAATATGTAATTACGTAAAATCTGAGTTCTAGTAATAATAGTTATCCTCAAGTAATTTAATTTCGCTTTTTAAACTCATGTTTGTTGTATAAACCAGGGAGACACATACCTCTGCTTCAATCCCTATTATTTTACTACTGTTGTAGTTAATTATATTTCAAACATAATAACCGTAATTTGTTTTTGTGTTCGACACTTCCAATTTTTAAACGCGTAATTACAATGAACTGCCCCGTGGGAAGTTTTCACGAATTACATGTTGATGACCGTTATTTCATACACATGCATCAACTCTTCTCATGCATTTATCTTGAATTCCGAGCTCTGTCTGTGCTACACATCCCTTTCAGTTTGATCCATGGTCCCACCGCTTCTATTTCTCCCTTTCGCAATTAGATTACATTTGACGAATAAGGCTACAATTCGTCCGGATGATAAACCTGCGCGACAAATATCGATGACATGCAGTCGAGGCAGGCAAGAAGCCCCAGCTGACAACCGACCGAAATGGATTGCTCTTTCCGGGATCACAAATATGCCTCTGATTGCAGAGAGTTCATTTTGTTCTCCTTTGTAGTACTGTGTATGTGTGTGTGTGTGTGTGTGTGTGTGTGTGTGTGTGTGTGTGTGGAAACGAACGAAAAGGTAGATCCATTATGCACACAACTTCAAGGAGACAGCGACGAAATGAATGGAAAACTCCACCGCCAGCGTTCCAGCGTCGGAAACAACGCAGAAATGATTGAGGAAGGTTCATAACAGTCACCAGATCACAAAGATAGTCCCGAACACGTGATGAAGCTGCTTAGGCATCCCTTCACTGACATGACAATACAACGCATATCAGTGAGTATCGTTCAGCAACCGATACGTCATATCTCCTATGTATATCCATTGTATCACTCGATTTTCACCCCTGCGGTAGCCTGATTGATCAGACCTTCGATCTGTCACGCAGACGGCCCGGGTTCGAGTCCCGGTCAGATCTGAGAATTTTATTGAAAAATTCATAGTGACACTTGTGGCGGACAAGGTCGGAGTTGGGGTTTTTTCGGGGTCCTCCCGTTTTTTTTTTTTTTCCATATTAGGCATCTACGTCAATCCCTTCACCATTTCTCCATTTCGTCATCAATCCATAACATTTCCCGATCGCCGGCTGGCGACGTACGAAGGGGGAATGCCTGCTCGAAACCTGGATATAAGCAGCGAACCTTAGTGTAGTCAGCCGGTGTGAGTTTGGGAATGCGCCTAGCTTAAGGATTAGCGCAATAGATCGTAACAGGTCGCAGTGCTGGGCTATAGCGCTCTCTCTCGAAAATTCCAAATTCCAAGTCGTTCTATTTTTAATCCTGATGGCTCCCACCAAAAATAAAACAATCTTCTGCAACCGAAGGCTGAAACTGAAAGAATAATACAGAATACGGGTACTATTTTCAAGTGCCACGTGGTAAGATACGAGTACTACATTAAAATGGTCAGTACTTCTGCAAGAGGGATCGACCAGATCGCTGTCTTTCTCACTCCCATATAGGAACATCTATGTGTGTATTACTGCATGTTAGTATTTCATATGCTTGTATATTTACCTGAGTGCTTCCCGCATTAGAGTTCCAGGTCATATACAGTAGAGCATCGATTATCCGAATACCGATCAACCGAAACATCGGTTAACCGAAAGCGTTCCAGTCGGAAAATTTGAATTTGTGCGCACGCCATGTAGTAGTTTCGCTAGCGCTGTTTGCGAGATTTAGCGGTAAAAAAAAATAAAATAAACGAGTCTCAGCTCTGAAGCAAACAAAAAAAAAATTTGGATTTATTTTCCTACTTTAATGGCCGTTTTGAACTTGGCAAACTAGGCAAGTTAGTTTTCTGTGTTATTTTATAAGTCGTGTAATACAAAAATATATATAGCCCTACTCTATGTATAGTTTTGTGTTTAATATCAGTATTTCTTTGTCTCATACTGCTCCTATATCACCGGCACAATTTATTTTCGCAAATGATCGGTTATCCGAAAAATCAATTATCCGAACATCCCTGTCCCCAATTGCTTCGGATAATCGATGCTCTACTGTACTTTCCTAAATAAACCATTTACAGTATGAGGCGGCAACAAGTCTAAAGCGCTTAGAAATGTATTCAGCTACCACACGAATCACCGTCCGCTTTCAAACTACACTCCTCCATCTTGAATTGAATTCAGCTGTTTCATCATACATTGCGATTTCATTAATTTCCTCTTACATCATTCAATTCCAAGTGCACCACAGGTCATTCGATTCCGATCGCTGAGCAAGTCATTCTGTTACGAGTGCAATACAAATCATTCGATTCCGATCGCTGAACAAGTCATTCTGTTACGAGTGCAATACAAATCATTCGATTCCGATCGCTGAACAAGTCATTCTGTTACGAGTGCAATACAAATCATTCGATTCCGATCGCTGAACAAGTCATTCTGTTACGAGTGCAATACAAATCATTCGATTCCGATCGCTGAACAAGTCATTCTATTACGAGTGCAATACAAATCATTCGATTCCGATCGCTGAACAAGTCATTCTGTTATGAGTGCAATACAAATCATTCGATTCCGATCGCTGAACAAGTCATTCTGTTACGAGTTCAATACAAATCATTCGATTCCGATCGCTGAACAAGTCATTCTGTTATGAGTGCAATACAAATCATTCGATTCCGATCGCTGAACAAGTCATTCTGTTAAGAGTGCAATACAAATCATTCGATTCCGATCGCTGAACAAGTCATTCTGTTATGAGTGCAATACAAATCATTCGATTCCGATCGCTGAACAAGTCATTCTGTTACGAGTGCAATACAAATCATTCGATTCCGATCGCTGAACAAGTCATTCTGTTACGAGTGCAATACAAATCATTCGATTCCGATCGCTGAACAAGTCATTCTGTTACGAGTGCAGTACAAATCATTCGATTTCGAGTGCAGCACAAATTATTTGGTTCCAAACGCTGAACAAGCCATTCGATTCTGACTGCAGTATAAATCATTGGTTTAATAATTTAGTATAATTTCTTTGATTCTGAGTGAAGTGCAAGTCATCGATTCAGAGTGCAGTACAATTTATTTAATTCCGAGTGCAGCACGAATCATTCGCTTCCAAGTGCACCACAAATCATTCGATTCCGACCGCTGAACAAGTCATTCGATTCCAACTGCAGTATAAATCATTGGATTCATGGACACTTTTCTACATAGCTATTATACAGTGTGTAAGGGGTATAAAAGCCATTATTTTAACCGATGATTATTCATGTCATAGGTTAAGAGAAATGCCCTTACAATTTTTTTCTAACTGCAATATTTAACTAATTATTAAAGTATACAATATTAGACGTTTTGCAACGTTGCTGGATGGGAAGGAGGGAATTTATAAGTACACAGTACAGCTCAAGCGGGTACAGACATACCGGTACAAAACAGATGCTCTGTTCTAATGCAGCAGCGGACCATGATAATACTGTTTTTTTTTTTTGCATAAAACGAGCAGCAAATACAAACTTTCAATCTCATTAATAGAACATTATGGTAAATTTCCATTTTATTTAACATTATTGCTCCATTTTTATTTATGTCTAAAATATAAACAATAATGGTTTTCTGCACAAAATCACACGAACTTTTTTTCTAATGCAATATTTTAATCTCTCCCGCTTCCGTAAAGCAGTATCATTTTTAAACAAATTTCTGGTTGTATGGTTTTCTAAACGAGGTAAGAGAGTCCTAGTTTCTAAAAATCGTTGAGAAACTGCTACAAAACTTCGCCGATTGGATAACCTTCTTTGAGGAAAATGTTGACGGTACATTCTTCTTGCCTCACTTGAATTACGACGACTTTTTCCATAAATTAATAACATATGATGTTACTAAACTGTGAATGACATTGTAAGTTGTTTATCGAAAACCCTGTACTGAACTGCCATCCGCTCGGCAGTAGACCTATGGACAGGGAGCTTGAACTCAGCTGACTTGTACTTACGTCTGTGCAGAATACTGCCTGCTGAGCACGTTGCCACGTCTCTCACACCAGAGTATAAACAAATAAGCATGCATTTTTATTTAATTTCACGAAAACGTAATAGAACACAAATATTTATTTAAACTAATAGGCCTATTAACTGTTTGCTAGACATACCTACTGATGTAATTGTTTTCGTAATTTTACTAACGATATAAGCAGTATAACGCAAATAAAATAAGAAAAGAAAACTATCAAGTGTTCACCCTATGCTGTATGGTCATTTTTTTATCCTGCAGACCGTCCCCGACGACTGTGAAAAGGACGGCACTTATACCCCTTACACCCTGTATATCTAAATTAATGTAATTCAGCAATAAATAAATAAATAAATAAAATATTTGAATAATTAATTAATTAAATAAATAAGTAATTAAATACATACATAATACAAGTTACACGATTCCAAGTGCAGCACAAGCAATTCAGTTCTGAGCATGGTACAATTCGGTAATTGACTGCAAATCACTCGTTTTCAAGTACAATTAATATTAAATTCTGTTTCAGTTCTATCCAATTAATAACAGTTCATGTTATTTAATTTCAGAATCTCATTCCAATTCAATGATAGCCTATACAATTCAATTCAATTCAGCCAATTCTAAGGAACATCAATCTTTCCCTCTGTAAACCTATCACTCTACTTACGTCATTGAGAGAGACAAGTAAGATAAATTAAGTTATATCTATGGACTGACGGTACATCACCACTACTAATCATGATCATCACCATCAATCATACACCATTAAGGAGAAAGCCAAAATAGAATAACAGGTATTACTCGACCAAGGCGAGTGGAGCCGCGGGCGTAATGTGAACTATCGCGATGGCGCTATACGAACGCAGGAGAGGTACAAGTGGCGCTCTGGGCTGTAGGACTCACTGGCCTAGGTCGAGTAATATGTATGTACACTGCAAGAATTCTTACTAATTCTGAAAGTTTTATTCGTCAAAAATTGAATGTATTGAAAACTCTTACCGAATGTGGTGGATATCAAACTCCGACTATTTAATAAATAATAGTAAAAAAAACACGATTAGGAGAAATATGTATTGGAATAGTATGAGAAGGTGAATTAGGATAAAGTTTGGTAATATTGTCATATAAGTAATATTATGATAGTTCTTTTTGAGAATTTATCACAATTTTACTGAGCGAGAGCAAGATCGGTTTTTGTGTCAACGTATTAAGGGAATGTTCGTGGACAAGTTTCTGCACAAAACCGGTCGTTCAGTATAAATTGTAATAAATTGTCAAAAAGAACTATCACAATATTACCAACCTTACCCCATATGGAGAAGACTTGCACTACAATCATTTTCTTCTTCTTACTATAGATATAACACGATCTTCAGGAGACGCAACTTCAGTGAGTGTGTTCAAAAACAGGAAGTACCGAGATTACAACATGGCGATAATAGAGCAATTATGAAAATTATCGAGGTAAGAATATAAAATCTGCTTTCATCATCTGCGGAGAAACGAAAATATGTCCTCTTGAATATAAATCTGGAACTGATCATTATTCTCTGTATTTAGCCACGACCTACGTAATACTGGTGTTCCGTAGCACATCCTAACACCGTCCAAAAAATTCTGCATTTTTACTGTCAGTAATATGATTATCCTCTATACAATGACGGGATTTCGCAGGTCAGGTTTAGGGCTACCACGCACAAAGCGCGTTTGGTGACATACCTTTCGAATGTAAAAAAATGAGAGAGAGAGATTGAAATTAGATTTTCGCTGCCTGCGTGCACTAGAATATTGAACAGACATGCTGATGCCACCGGTAGTTGTATTAAACTTTCCCACAATACATGTTGCCGCTGGCGCTCAGAACTGACGCTTGTCTCGTGTTTGGCAAATGTATTCATATCAGATTCTCTTAATGCTGTCGAAAAAATAATTTACTGGAACGGACGTGAAAGAAAACAACTTTGAGCACGAAATTGATTTCCGATCTCGTTTTGTTTTACAGTTTGATTGATGAAGTTTTCTTTTTGACTGTGTAACCTGGTAAAGTCGGTTGTGTCTTTCCTCTTTGTATTAAATCCAGATAAAAATCCTTAGTATAACTCCATTCAATTGAGAAATAAGGACTGTTATTCGTATCATAGATAACATACTATAAAGGAAGTCAGTCCATGAATAAAAAGTCTACAGGAAAAATTTTGAGTGCCGTACAAAAACTTCTGCTTCATCTAGAGCAGCTTTTTTCAACCTTTTACAACAAGTGACACACTAAGATTGTAATTTAAAATCCCACTCGTATGATCTAAACTAGTGGTTTCTAACTATGGAGGATTTTTTTTCATAAAACATGTAAAATACGATTTTGTTTAAGGTTGGTTCATAATGACACTTGTGGTGGACAAGGTCGCAGTAAAGTTTTTTCTCGGAATTTTCCCGTTTCCTCTTTTTAGGCGTCTATAATAATAGTGATAATAATAATAATAATAATAATAGTAATAATAATAATAATAATAATTTATTTTAGCTGTCAGAGATAAGGTCGTAAGTGGTAGTGAAGGAGGGGTTCGCCAAACTCGCCTATTTCTTCTACCTCTAGTACACTGTCTGATTCACGATGTAGTCTACTACGGAGAATTTAGCGAATATTAGTGCGATGGAACACTATGCAGTACGAAATGAAACTTTTGAAATTTCAGAAAATATATGTTCCTTATTAGTTTTTTACATATTTCTTAGTTGGTTATTTAACGACGCTGTATCAACTACGAGGTTATTTAGCGTCGATGGGATTGGTGATAGCGAGATGGTAGTTGGCGAGATGAGGCCGAGAATTCGCTATAGATTACCTGGCATTCACCTTACGGTTGGAGAAAACCTCGGAAAAAACCGAACCAGGTAATCAGCCCAAGAGGGGATCGAACCCGCGCCCGAGCGCAACTTCAGACCGGCAGATAAGAGCCTTAACCGACTGAGCCACGCCGGTGGCTTTCCTTATAGTTAATGACTGGTGCAAAAACATTGTGATAAAGATAAATATCGTGTAATATATAGCGCAAAAACAAGGTACCATATTAGACACATGGCGCAAATACGAGTACGTTACCCCCATTGGAAAAGTATGCTCTTAGCTTTGAACTTCATCTTCATACATCCACAATCGTAATGATCACTAGCTTATAAAGCAGGCATGTCAATTGTTGCTCACAGGAGCAAGCGCGCGCTTTAGAGCCCAGGAGAGCCTGAGCGCTTTACAGCGGAAAGGAAAGAGACAGACGAAAGAGGTAGTATATGCCGCTTGGTCGAGCTATATTCAGGGATGGCCAGCACTGATTCAATAGATAAAGCGAAGAGAACTTATTAAAACTGTATCCATGTTAATTTTTAGATTTGCCTGAGAAGTAAGTTCATTATAAGAATGTAAGTTTTTAATTTTAATGCTCATTTTTCACAAGCTTGATTTTTTATTCAAAAGAAAATATTTTCTCAACTTTTCGTATAGAAAAGTGAAATTTTCAGGTATAGGCCTATTTATTTAGTAGCCTTACAGAATGTTTTCGTAAATCTAATATGCCGTATATACGTATTACTGAAGATAGTGTTTTGAACATTTTGAAAATATTCGCATGGAAATTGTTTGTAAGGAAATGAGTTAACAAAGCAACTACTGTTACACCATGAGCAAAAGATACGTGCCCATGTGTTGCAAAAATGTCAGCTCTATAGCTTCAGCAGATTTCGAGAAAATAATTTAATATTCTGATGATAGGAAGTTGCTCACAAATATCACCTTAAAAGCATAATGCGATAAGAGTTTTGTTATGTAATATTAATTACACTTAAAACAGATACAGTACTTAGGTAACTTTGCTTTGTACTGTAATATTGTTTTTATTAGTTCATTGATTACTTTTATAGGGCTAAAGATACCATCACTATAAATTCCAACTTATCATGTCATACTCAGTCTCTTTCCTTGGAATATCACTTTCTTTATGAATGATGTGTTTCATCCACTTAATACAGTATAATATTATACTACTATGGGATTTAAGTCAATATTCCTTCTTAACTCTCTATTATGTTATTAAGATTTAAAACACAATTGCAATATTTAGAAATCAGTGTTAGTACTTTTGTTTTACAGAGAATATAGATAATATTAAACAGAAAGAAGCCATATAAAAATAACGACATAAAATTTCACGTTCCGTTTGAAGTTTGTGCACCACTGTTTTCTTAATCCAACAGGTTGATTATATATATATATACACAACCCTTCCTCTTTCCATACTTAGCGCTTGCTGCCCGCGGACGACGTCAAGGTCAGAAAAATGCGCTTGCTTTGACATCACTGGTATAAAGCATTTGAGAAATGTTGCACTATTCCATGTTTTCCAAGAGGCCAAAACATTGTAAAATATGGCGAATACGATATGAAGTAAATAACCTCTGGCAATTTCTGGAAATTGTGTTGACGTATGACACCATGCAAGGAAGCAACACCCCAGCAAAATTTTCTATCCACTATTCCATTATGCTCGTACGTGCGGTACCGCCCTAGTGCTGCAGAAGCGTACGTACATTGCAATGAGGAACTCCCAACTGTATCTCCAGTGTTGGAGATGATAAAACTGGAACTTACTAATCTATTCTCTCCCCTGCAGATGAAGTAGTTTTCACTGGAAGTAGTCTATCTTGAGACGGGTGGGTAGTAAACTGTGGAAAACGTTTTATTGTCGTCTCCAAGGATACAAACAATTGCCGCTCTCTTGTCTGGGTTTTATGTCGCGTTGACGTGAGGAAGTAACCGAATGGCAGCGCTTTCGCAGGAAACTCGTTGCCTTGGCTACAAGCTCAACCACGCAACAATGCGCTCCTCTTACTTGAGGAAACAACAGACAAGCCGTATTCTCATCACTCATTCGTAAGAAATTCTCTCCCATGGTTACCGTACAGACACGCAACAACAATTAACCCGAATATTTACACTCGTTCAAAAAATAAAATATGACCTCTTTCGTAGAGGTAAAGAGGTCCTATTCATATGTAGACTCCTACAGATGATGAATTTTTAGCAGTGTGAACCGCGCTAACATTGATATCGACACGGTGGCTCAGTGATAGCGAGTTAAGCTTATAAACCAGAGGGCCTGAGTTCAAACTGTACGGCATAGTTGCGCTCCGCGGTCAGTTGGAACTCCTAGTCATAGCATAGTTGCGCCCCGAAGAAATCAGGTAGCAAAATGGACATGGCATAGTTGTGCCCCGAAGAAATCAGATATCATAATGGACATGGCATAGTTGCGCCCCGATGGGGATAGTACACATGACAGTGATTGTCATAAAATAAATAAATTAGGCCTACTTAAAAATATTATAGTGGTAGCTGCACTGAAATCAGGTAGCATAAGATCAATTTTGCTATTTAAAATGACACTTTTTTTATCGGTCACACACAATAAATGAACTTTGTACACCGATATCTTAACCCTTCGGTACAGGGTTTCGCAAATCGAAACTTAGAACCATTGTGAATTTAACTCTTTACCTTTTTCACTAAACTTAACATTCATTTTAAAGTAACCTCACTATACACCACAGACGGTGTGAAAATCACTAATAAAATGTCAAGATTGCTAAGGCCCCATATTCCAACGACTCATTTGAATATGTCAGCTAATAAAGTAATGCCAACTTCATGGTGTTCATTTTAACGGTAGGCTATCGAAAATCAGGTAGAAAAACAGTTAATAAAGTACTGCCTGCTCATGGTGTTCATTTTAACGGTATCGATAATGAATATTAAACCGAATAAGAAATCAATAAGGTTGGTTGATCACGAGGCTCGAGTTCCCGTAATGTCTTTTTCTCTACCTATTTCATCGGGGCGCAGCTATGCCAAGCCCCTTTTCTCTACCTGATAAGAACGGAGCGCAACTACGCCCAGAAAACAGGGACTCTTTTTAATCTACTGCATCTTAGCTGACCGTGGGGCGCAACCATGCCCTGCCCGAGTTCAAATCCCGCTTCATCTTGAATTTATAACTTGTGTTGGGCAGTCCCTTGTTGTCTCAGCGGCGGTCCTGTACTGTGCTGTTCACACGATTAGTAGAGCTGAAATGTGTTGATGTATGACGTTAGTCAGACAATAATACCTTTTCCTATTCCGCATTGAATTGTAGGTCGGTACTGCGAAGGGAGGTAAAAACTGACAAAGAAAGAAACGGGCTAAGTCTTTCTCTGTCGATACTACATCTTTTTTTTTTCCAGTTTATTCTATGTAATATATGAAGTTACTAAGAAAATCGCCTGCCGATTCTTGAAGTGGATCGGCACTGTATGGGTATATTATTAATTTCAAAGAAGCCTCATTAATTTTTGTGCGAGATTGTGCGTATTTGCTTGGTTTCCGCACAAAACCAATCCGCGGAAAGTCTAAAATTCCACATCCAGTATTGTCAACCTAACACACACAACAATTTCCCTCTTCTTACCGCTTAAGTGACATATTGATTTTACTGCTTTAGGCTTTTAACATATTATTTTTAGAGACGTTCAATATAGTAATAATTATAAATTGGAAACTTACCACTGCAATTTCACCTAAATTGCACTCTTAATTATTGTTTTTAAATATTTGCAAAAATTAAGTAAACTCTACAACTCCACTAAAGTTACTGCCTTCGTGATGCAAGTAGCATTAAGGAAGCCGTGAAAAAATCAACAAGATTCCAGACTCATCATAAACTGGGGGGGGGGAACAGACGTATATCACGGCCTGCTGGAGTATAGTAAACACAGAAAACATTTTAAAGCAACAATGTTGAAGATAGATATTTTTGTTTTGCAAATTTGCCGTCATTGAACAGAAACAAAGATGGAGATTTCATTGCAACTAATTAGAAATTCCTCTTTCAGGTATGTAATAAACGATCTTTGCACAAAATAATGTACGATACACGAGCGGTATGTTTTCTTTCAATTCTCGGAAATTAAAAAAGCTCAAGTACGTTTCGCTTTTTCAAATGGAGGTAAGGTTGCAGTTAGCTTATTAATTGATATTAATAAATGTGTAGGCCTAGGCATAGTAATGAATGTGTTATTTTGTATATAAAATATATCGAAGATGTTGGGCCCTATTAAAAATCAGACAAATCACTAGGACATCCCTGAACACAATAAGATAATATAGAATGTTCCATATTATATATACAAACTGCAGGGGTGAGTAGAGCACAACGAAACAAGGCAAAAAGTCTTAATAAACATAGATCGCAAACCAGCCGTTTCCGAAATCCATGGAGTTTTAATATGTCTCGGCAGTACTGATACTCAATACCACTACCGCTCATAATAAGGTAGTCATTAGCACTTTTCTTCATCAACAATCGTACACGTTCGAATATCCCTGGCTTGTCTCTAATGCGTTGATAAGCATTGACAATGCATTCCCGGAGTATGTTAACATTATCAACAGGACTGAAATGCACAAATAATTTCAAATTTCCCCAAACAAGAAGTTCAGAGACTTGAAGTCGGGGGACCTGGGAGGCTATTATGTTGGTAAGCAATGGCCGATATACTCGTTGTGGGAGCTTGTGCATAGAACTTTCGAACGTTCAAGTGATCCGGTGCTCCGTCTTGCATGTACCACAGTAGCCGACTTTCCCAAAGAGGCACATCATCCAAAAGGTCGCGTAGCTCATGTTGAAAGAAACGGGGGTATATTGAGGACACGTAAGTGTAGTTCCTAAAAATCTAATTTGGCCGCCTCTTCAGTGCTGCCAACTAATATCAATTACCACCAAAGAGGGAAAAATCACAATGCTACCTATTGAAATAATAATAATAATAATAATAATAATAATAATAATAATAATAATAATACAGCAATTAACAATAACTATATGTCTTACTTATTTACCACATCTCATCTTTATGTTGCGAAGTGTTTTCTACATGATTCAATAATTTATGAAATAGTATATTTTCCTTCTGAAATTCTTGCATATTATGTTGGTAATTAGGATTATTATGATCTAATATTAAAATTTAATATATCTGGCAACATGAAATTCATTGCTTTAATCATACACTTTATGTTTCTTGAGCTCTAACCTAATCTAAAAATGTAGTTTGATCACTTGAAATTATTAGTACGAATTCCGAAAACAGAACAACACTTTAAATTGCACACCTTCCTTAAAATACTTACAAGCACTTTCTTTCTTGGAGAAGTCGCCAACATGCTGTTTCCTCTCCTGGACATTTAATAAAAATCTAAACAAGAAAGAATTTAATTAAAATGTCTATATATATATATATATATATATATATATATATATATATATATATATATGCATGCATGTTTCATACAAAGTAGGTCAATATGTTATTTCTCATTTAATTACGCAACAGAACTGAATTGTGTATTGATATTAATATTAATACCGGTATTACTAATTAATTATTAATTCACAAGCCTAGGTACTTGCATTTTCATCAATTTACTTCATTGCAAACCGAAATTATTGATTACAACATGACAGTTAGAAAATAACTGCCAGTTATAGTAATTGTCAGTACCCGAAATTCGAAACGAAGTTGGGGAAAAGAAAATTCAACCTGAGAGATAAAAACTCACTATAATTCACTAGCATATGTAGTAATAGTGGAAAAATGGTTAGGTTTCACCCTTACGGTATTAAGTAAGCTGCCACGGACTATATACATGGCCAATACATCTACCAGGTAAGAACTGAGGTTTCAAATGTACGAGATGTATTGAGTTGATGGCCACAGTGACTACACATCTCGTAAACTGTTGATTTAGGGACCTATGTTATTAGGGCTTTTCGTCTCTATCATTGTCTTCTAATCACTTCTACAGTTCAATTGTGAAACATTCTGTACAGGGTGTTTCCGAGGTGGTTTTACAAACTTTCAAGGATGATGGCGAAGGGCGCATGTATCAATTTGAGATAAGGGACCATGGTCCGGTAATGACCGAGTCGAAAGTTACAAGCAAAAATAGTTGTGTGGAAATGAAATAATTTTATTCCTCTGTATACCTTTTTTTATCTGTACATCTTACACATACTATATTCATCTGACGTTGTTTACGTTGTCTACTTATACAGTATTCCATTCAGTGCGCTGTCTGAGGGATGGAGACAGGAAACTACACTGAAGCAATGCAGACAGCGTAATTTGTAACGGACATGGTTGGTCCTGATATGCACGTCTGTAGACGGCAGTGTATGTGTACAAGTTGGAGTGTCCAGTCGATCAGTCCTAGTGAAATGGAGGAGTACACGAGAGCGGAATAAGCAGATCTGATTTTCAAATACGGATGAGCCAATGGGAACAGTAGACAAGGTCACAGATTGTATCGGGCCAAATACCCATCTTTCCACGACTGTTCTAAAGATTAAGGGAAGGAGGGCACGTGGTGCCAAATTACAATTCCATTTCCACACAACTATTTTTGCTTATAACTTTCGACTCAGTCATTTCCGGACTATGGTTCCTTATCTCAAATTGATACATGTGCCCTTCGTCATCATCTCTGAAATTTTGTAACACCACCTCGGAAACATCCTGTATAATAGGCTCATCCAAACGATGCACTTTAACCATCTGCTACGTATCGAAATTAACTGTTTTACATGCATTGGAAAGGTTTCTAATGGTATGTTTTTATGTTGATAGAAGTTGAGTGGCGTAAGTAATTACAGTAACGTAAAGTTCCACTTTCTACATTCTTTTGAGTAACGTAAACATATGAAATTCGACGTAATGTGAGATAAATATGATCTATGACAGGTATGCTCATTCTCTGACTACCGATTACATTCTGTAATCACAACCTTCGAATGTAGAGCGTGCTGTTCCTCGCTCGAAGCTCGACGGATGACTGCGGAAGGCAATTCAAGTACTTAGTAACGTACGAACAGTGCGGGACAATGACACAGTCAAAACCTTCTGTAAGCAAACGATCATTCCGTACAGTGTGGGAGGAAGACTATTTTTTTTTTTTTGTGCGTTCGGTGAAAATGGAAAGTGATTACTATATTGTAAGGTACTGTCAGATCACTACTGAGCAACATAAAACTGCATTATAGGCTCTGCTACCCAGAACATGCGGAAGTGACAGAGAAGCTGTTTTCTGTAATATAGCCTATTTTCATACACCAACGTTATTATTATTATTATTATTATTATTATTATTATATTATTATTATTATTATTATTAGACCTATTATTATTACTATTATTATTGTTATTGTGGTGATTTTATTCCAGCAGAAATAGATATTTTGATAAAATAATTTTTCAGGGGTGCAACGTGCACTACAGCTTCAAGAATTGAAAACACTTCATGAAAGGCCAAACATTGAAGAGAGTTGAATAATTCAGAGTCTATGTTTTGGAACAAGTTAGCCTATGCAGTATGTTGGGAATTAGCTAAGGCAGTAAAACCTGGTGAACTTGTAAAGAGATGTATGGTGCCTGAACAAAATATAGTTAATTATGTCTCTGTGCTGCAACAGTTCAAATGTGAATTCACAGAACATAGATTTAGTGATTTTAGACGTATGGAGAGTGATATTAGTATTTTTGTTAATCTTTTCATAAATTTAGTACAATCCGTGAGGGTGCAGTTCCAGGACGAGTTAATTGATTTACTAAGTAACGTAGAATTCAGAACTAAATGCAGAGAATATGACTTGACAATCATAGAATTATTTAAAAAATGAACAAAACTAAATATTGCAAGATGAGCTTATTCGTTGCCACTATGTTAGCTACCTTCGCCTCGACATATGTGTGCGAACAATTATTATTTTCGAAAATGAAGGTCACTAAATCCAAACATAGGTCCCGATTAACAGATGAGCATCTTTAGCGCATTGCAGTAAATTCGTTGGAAATATATTCCCGATTACTTGTAGAAAAGAATGCAGATGTTGAACAGACCGCAAAGTAGACTATATGGTGGAATATGAAAATGATATCTGTGATATTATTATATCATAACTATATTAAATATAATAAATAATGTAATAACTGAATATTGCAGTGTATACTCTTTCCTTTTTCAAATTCAGTTTATTATCCGTATTTTTAAGAGTGTAAGAACTATGCTACGGGCGGTGCTGCAAAGTAGTTGCGGAGCCCAGTCCGTACACTGTGTATGTTATGCAGTGCAGCATCATCCGTGTAATCGGGGCTTTTACAATTTTGAGCATACCTGAACTACGAGGTATTACAAGAAAGCAGATGTGGTCCGTTCGTATTTTGTGAAAAAACTTCTGTCGGGATTTTAAAAACGCTTGGAAAACAGGTCAAAATCGATAATAGAACTCAGAATTCCTTACAAGCTTTCAAGCTTACAAACACAGAGAGACACAAAGATGACTTTTGAAAGCATTTAAGTCGGGAGCAGCTTTCCTTGGGTTTCTTTAAAATCAAGTGCCTTGCTTACTGTGCGGCTTTGTCTCAAAGCATGAGCCCTGCTATCGTATCTGCTCCTGATATTGGAAACTCAGCAGCAGAGCTTATAACTGGAGGAACTAAGTCTGCGTGAAACGCCACCCAAGATTGGGCGCCGAACTCCCAATATGAGTCGACGTGTACACAGGGGATTAAGAAAAGAGGCGAAAACAAAGGATGACATGTCGCCATATATCTGGGCTCTTATTAAATGTTGCCATCTTCCCTTTAAGTATTAAAGAGAAAGGACGCAGGGGAGCGGAATAGACAGGACGCTTCCTTCTATGATATCAAACACACAGACAGACGGATTAAATAGCTGCTTTATCCGGCTAATGCTGGCAGACAAGCTGGATTATCAGGGATTTTCGGAACAAACTACTTTTTGTTAAGGATACTTCAGTTTAAAATGCAGGAGGAGTGCTGCAAGATTTATGTAGTAAGCTATGCTCATAGCAAAGGAAATGAATGAATACATTTCAACTGTTTGTAATATGTAGTAAAAGCGTGTACTGCAGGATTAAATACCCAATATGTATGCCAATAAAAACATTACTGTTTTATAAATCGTGCACAAAATGAAAAGAGTAAGTGTCACGAAGAGTTCCACACATTTCGGTAGGCTATACACTTTACTCATTTCCATATCAGTTAGCTCATATATCATGTTGGGAATAATAATAATAATAATAATAATAATAATATTATTATTATTATTATTATTATTATTATTATTATTATTATTATTATTATTACAATTAATTTTTTAAACAAATTAAAAAAATAAAATCAAGATAATTTTTACACACTAAGAAGATAAGTTTTTGTTCTCTTTATGATACACAAAGAGTATGCCTTTCAATACCTCATTTAATACAGGATTAACCGTAAGTAGTGTCATTAATTTCAAAGGGTTATTTTTTGACATATTTCAAACAAAAAGTTTAATACAATTTCGCTCGTTTTTCCTTCATTTTCGAGATAAAAATTATTTTGTATGATACATTTCATAGTGTATTTTGAGAAATCAACTGGTTTAATTTCCAATAGTTCAGTCAATTTAAAAAAAAAACAGTGTATAATGATAATGTATGTATGTATGTATGTATGTATGTATGTATGTATGTATGTATGTATGTATGTATGTACGTGCGTACTAGTACTGCAATTGGGTATACTCCCGGTGGCAGTGATATATAATATACATTAAGGATTACAATAATTACATCAATAAATTACAATAATTACAGCAACAAAATTACAATAGCGGTTTATCTATAGACCACGGGTGTCGATTGAAATAATTTTAGTTTTGTCCTTTAAATGTAGGGAAATTTGATATGAACAAATGTAACTTTTCGTCCTGAAAAGAAATTTTAAAATGTGAGATTTGTTCGGATCTAATTTCTACACATTCGATGGACAAAACTAAAATTATTTCAATCGTTTGTTATCATAATACACTACTCTCTTAAATTGGCTAAGCACATTGGGAATTAAATCAATGGCTTTCCCAAAACACTCTATGAAATGTTTCATATGAAACAATTATTTGTATCTCAAAAAAGAAGTGAAAACGAGAAAAATTGTATCAAACTTTTTTGTTTGAAATATCTCAAGGAATAGCGCCTTGAAATTAATGTCATTACTTACG
The DNA here is from genome assembly GCF_040183065.1 of Periplaneta americana. Lineage (NCBI taxonomy): Eukaryota > Metazoa > Arthropoda > Insecta > Blattodea > Blattidae > Periplaneta > Periplaneta americana. The sequence goes on from NC_091133.1 coordinate 54,927,889, forward strand.
GTTCAACATGTATAATTCATTTCTAAATTTTGGTTTTTTTAGTAGGTCATTTTATGACGCTTTATCAACATCTTAGGTTATTTAGAGTCTGGATGAGATGAAGGTGATAATGCCAGTGAAACGAGTCCGGAGTCCAGTACCGAAAGTTACCCAGCATTTGCTCATATTGGGTTGAGGAAAAACCCCTGAAAACCTCAACCAGGTAATTTGCCCCGACCGGGAATCGAACCCAGGCAACCCAGTTTCGCGGCCAGACGCGATAACCGTTACGCCACAGGAGTGGACTAAATTTTATGTTTCAAGAAGATTTTACCACTAATTTTGTATAAATTCACATGAAATATGTGCTTGTATATTCTAATTATCTCTGATAATATTTCACAATTTAAGAAACGAATAATTAAAGTGATATTTCTTATCAGTAGTGCAACGGCAGATTCCTACAAACGGATCGCGATCGGCAGGTAACTGTCTGGCCAATATGCTTTTGCTTTCACTCTATTCCGGTTGCTGCGGCCGGTAAGCAGTCACATTCTAGTACCAAATTGTGTCGTTTTAGCGCATTATATGAATTTGACTTTTGTATCTCCGTTAATAGCAGTGGGGGGCTCACAAGATCCATTGTGACCACCTAATCATTAAAAAATTATAGTCTTATTTTAAATATTAGGGTAAGCAAGGGTGAATAGGGTCAAAATTCATATTTTCTCTAATAACTCACATAACTTAACATCAAACCTAAATTGTGATACTTCGTCAGAAAGATTGAAGTTTTAGCTACACTTTTAAATGTTTATATTAGAATTAACTCTGCAACAATTTAGCATATTTAGAAATTAAACAAAGTACTGCATGACCTTTTTCACCCTAAGCAGCCAGAGTGAATAGGGTCATCAAGAAGGGCGAATGGAAACATTCTTACTTTTCATTTTTATTCGTACAATAAAATACTTATGAAGATTCAGATCCAGACAAATTATACAGAGTGAGTCATAAGTATGTTTGGAAAACGCGTGAGCGTGCTCCTTGATCAAAAATAAGAACAATTTCTTACATGAAAATTTGACGGAAAAATGCTTATTTATTGGAGAAATTGTCATACTTTCTTTTTGTTCTTTTTTCGTTGTGTCACAAGTACATGTTGAGAAACTTGTCATTTAACGTTTACAAAAGGCGCTAAGTGTGTCCACCTCCATTGTTTCACATGCCTGAGCACGACGTACACACGACTGGCGAGTTTTCTCAAACACCATGTTGTCATCACTGATCAATTGGCATGTATTTTCAACACGTTGTAATAGCTCCTCTGCATTATTCACTGGTATTTAATAGACGACAGCCTACAAGTGGCCCCAAAGGTAAAAATCTAATGGGGTGAAGTCGGGTGATATGGGTGGCCAAGGCACTGGACCACAGCGTCCAATCAAAACAAAAAACAATATACTAGTGTCTTGTTACTCTGTTGTTTGTAAACAAACACTGGTACAAAATCAAAACAAAAACAAAACAATAATATGATCAGATGCTTATGAAAACGAAAATCACTATTTCCGTCAAATTTTCTTATAAGGAATCGTTCTTATTTTTTTATCCAGTAGCACGCTCACAAGTTTTCTAAACATACTTATGGCTCACCTAGTATATTTAATAGTAATTCCATCACAAGCAACAAATGTCCTGTTTTAATTATTCAATGAACATCTTCCACAAATAAATCTCTTCTTACTCTCAGCCCCAACACAATTTTCATGGAATCACCCATTCCCCTTTCCCATGCATTGTACACAGTTTCCGAGCTTTAAGGAAACAGGATCACTCTATTTAACATTGCAAAACCCACATGCAGTGTCATATTCATCTCATGATTCCTGACGATGATGATGATAATGATGATGATGATTATGGGCACCTTTTCGAAAATTCAGTTCAAACCCACAAGCTGAAAGTTTAGGCCTAAGTATTCTCTTTGCAAATTGCTTTTATTGGTCAACTGAGAACAAGGTTTATCCTCCCCTATTGTTTACCTGTTAGTTGATCTCATTTTCCAGACGTCTTTATAGGCAGTAATGTGGTACATTGAAGAGCGCCGCAGCGTGGCGCTATCTCGTACTTCACGATAAGCTTTTGTTGCCCTCTACATATACTCCTCCAATCATGACTGCGTCTTCCTTCTGTATTTCCCCATTTAGGACAAATATAAACCTTAGTTCAATGAAATCAGTTTAAAATATTCTGACCCTTTTCACCCTTAAAATAGTGACCCGAATCACCCAAAGAGCAGTAATATTTTTGCATCGTAAAGTTTGCCATACTGATTGGTCTTAGAAGCTCAACATATGGGTAACCTGTCCTTTAAGAGTCCACTTTCAACTTAATTACTAAATCATATAAGTATCATAATAATAACTGGTAAAACGCAGATTAAATAAACATTACAATTTAAGAAATTAAATAAAATATTGCTACTTATCGTTACAATAACAATTTTCTACTTCAAACACCGCACCGAAAACAATGCAGTTATATTGCTTTCCCGCCTTTCTGCATTGAAGAAGTTCCCAACTTCAACGCTAGCTAGCGCACAATCCAGTATTCTTTGTTCTTTGGCTTACAGAGCGGTGTTTTAAAAACTGACCCGATTCATCTGGTGACCCGTTTCACCCTTATTTACCCTACTGGAAGAACTGAATAAATTGCAAGTTTGTAACTATAACACAGGCTTAGATCATGAAATATTTTAAAATTTTTTCAAAATTTTCACACGTTTTTCTTATTACGGTCTGAATTAAAGGACTTTAAATATATTAAAATCATAAGTGTATAAATTGCACGCTAGTTATGTTCAACTATAATTATTTTCTTGTAGCGCAATTTAAAAACTAATGATTGAGTGAAACGTTTTTATTTTTGGTATGTAATTTAGTTCTCAGGTTTTAGATCTTGTTTGCGCCACAGCCTGTCACATATATTATTGTTAATAAATCATTTATTGAAAGAAGTAAACGGTAAAGTCAAAACATTGCTGGCCAAATCGGCCCCGAAGTTGAGACATGTTATGGCTCCCATCTTCAGACACAATAGGCATTAATGACAGTATGGATGTCAGTCCTACTTGCCGGTCGCTCTTACCTAAAGGAAATTTCCCTGGTACTCATTTCTGTTAGAAGTTGAGTAAACCCCATGTTCATTGCGCAGCAGAAACTATTAGATCAATGGAGAAAATACATGATTTCTTCGGAGACCGAACTCGAAATCTTCCAGTTTAGCGACATTACGTCTTAACCGCGCTCCCCAAAATATATGAAATGTTCTTTATAATGTTGTCTTCAAATATGATCATGTTTATAATTTTCACAATTACAGTTGTAGTTTCATTGTTATATAATAGACATACTATCCACCAAAAAGTAATTGGGCACTGTTTTTGCCTCATTAGAACCTCGTGGTACCACTTCTTGTTGCAGCCACCCTGTCAGGCATGCTCTCCACTAGTTTCTGTAGGATATCCACTGGAATACGTCGCCATTTCTCTTGCAACATGGCACTCAGTTGGACAATGGAAGTTGGCACTATGTTTCTGCAGCTACTATGCAGTGGTATGCAGACAATAATGTTCACCGGTTGGACTGGCCTGCACAGAGTCCTGATCTCAATCCCATTGAGCACCTTTGGGACGAATTGGACCGGCGATTGAGATCTCGGGAGATGCGGCCGACTTCCATTGTTCAGCTGATTGCCATGTTGTAAGAGGGATGGCGACGCATTCCAGTGGATATCCTGCACAAACTAGTGGAGACCATGCTTGACAGAGTGGCTGTTGTTATAGCAACAAGAGGTGGTACCACGAGGTTCTAAAGGGGCAAAAACAGCGCCCAATTGCTTTTTGGTAGATAGGGTATTACACCTGATCACATATAACAGATTGATCAGCTTAATGCACTTTCAAGGCAACCACTTTTATCAATTTCACTATACTGCCGTCTAACAAGTGCAAAAGAAGTCTCGTTATAATCCTTATGGAATTTCATGGAGCAACTGTACTTCCATCTAGCGGCTGTTACCAAAAATGCCTTTTCGACGATGGAGGTTCTCGTGGTCGTCCTCATTTTATGTTATCATTTCATAACATGAATTGTAGTCGTTGTTTCTCGTTATTTTCTGCTTTGTCTATACACACACAAGTTATTTTCCACTCCTTGTGACACTTTTGTTTCACCAGTTCACCAATTTTACTTTCGTTATTATCTTCTGTTTCTCGAAACAATGTTTTATATTTTAAAAATCCTCTACTTCATAATGTCTATTAAAGTGAACATTTTCCTTTTCTTCCATTGCAGCCTTGATCTGTCACTAGTAGCGTGGCTGCCAATATAAAGTACTGATCTTTCTTCGGGTTCATTCTCCACGCTTTCGTAACTTGCTAGGAAAAGGGTACGAAGAAATTATCACAAGTTTTCTATTATTTCTTTCCTTCTGTCAATTAACGCCACATCACCATTTCAAAAGCTTCTGAATAGTTCCAAATGCTTGTAAGTAGAGGACTCTTTCGCTCCATTATGGACAACCCTTGCAAACAGACTACACAAACATTTGTGTGGATTAATTAAGCGCTCTCCGCTTCGCAACTGTTTCGACAGTAGTTGCCTGCGTGTGAAGAAAAACTTCTCGTCACATGCAACCGATACGCCCGCACAATAGTTTTCCACGCCGTCCGCCAGATCCCTAATTAAAAGTTACTCTGCCTCATCCTCTAGCACAGCTGATATTCAACTGTTGAAATTGTTAATATTACACGGAGTATTCGAAAACAAGGCGACTCCTAAGCACACACGGCATACGTTCCTGTAATATACAGAGATGATGACTTCCACGATAATATCAGTTAACTTTTGCGAACACGAGGATTGGGAATATCGCTGTTCGAAGTTGTGTTATGAGCGTGGTAACGTTACGCGTAACAAGCGCCACAAATGGCAAGAAGGAAAGACAAATGGCTGAATGATTACACTTATTGCTTATTTATATAGTGACATTAAATTTCAGCATATCAATGCAATTCTACCCTCTATTAACAAGAGTAAGTGTTGCTCTTCCGAATTCGTCTTGTTATTTTATGAGAACAGCACTATGCGAGCATTAAAGTCTGGGGACCTTGATGACCAATGCATGTAACCACCGCGGTCGATCCACCGTTCGGAAAAAATGAGATTTTAAATTGTCACCTCACGGTTAACATGTACAGCTTGTCCAAGTCAAGTCTGCGAGTGGGGATATCGGGATGGAATGTAGAGGCAAAGCACAGTTGCCACATAGGTCACTTGACGCTCAGATTTCAACGTGTACACATCGTTTAAAACACACTACGGAGCGCACGCATTTTTTTTCCTTGTCTTCAGATAAAAGCAACAGTTAAGCTGTCCCCTAGCCTCCCCCCTCATGCAACTTCTCTCCTACGCCCACGCTTGGCAATCAGAACGCCAAACCTCACTGTCAAGTAGAAGTAGAAGTACAGTCTATTTCAAAGCGTCTTAAATTGTTACCGCTCTATGAACTGAAGCGCAGTAGGAAAACTTTGCTGTCATATGAGACTGTACTGGTCTCCCCTCGTTACCGCCTCCTTTCACTACAGAACTGCCTTCAACTTCCCCTCTCGGCTCGCAGACTTAACTTGGTCGAGCTGTACAGGGGCTCCGTCAAGCTAGAAGAACAAGCCCATTCTTGCAGCCAAGGGAACTATGTACAAACAGCTAGTTCTCTATATCCATTATGTACAGTGCTGCCTTGAGACGATCTCAGAAGAGTGACAAGTACCAGTTCTTTGTAAGTCAATAGTCCTTAGTCATTTGTCATTTCTTCATACCATTTGTAAGGCTTTGTATAGACCAGTATCTCCACACTTATTGAAAATTGGACACATGAATGTATGAATATTTCACACTCCGAATAGTCCATACTGCTACTTCCTAAATACTTACTATTCCCTCTTAGTTACTTAAATTTACTATTTTTCTACGAATAATATCAAACGCCTGAAAGCAAACTTTGTTCTTGAGCAAAGTTAATAATAGTAATAATAATAATAATAATAATAATAATAATAATAATAATAATAATAATAATAATAAGTTAGAATTTATAAAACAATAAAACAGTTATATTACCGGTTCTGTATGGTTGTGAAACTTGGACTCTCACTTTGAGAGAGGTACAGAGATTAAGGGTGTTTGAGAATAAGGTGCTTAGGAAAATATTTGTAGCTAAGAGAGATGAAGTTACAGGAGAATGGAGAAAGTTACACAACGCAGAACTGCACGCATTGTATTCTTCACCTGATATAATTAGGAACATTAAATCCAGACGTTTGAGATGGGCAGGGCATGTAGCACGTATGGGCAAATCCAGAAATGCATATAGATTGTTAATTGGGAGACCGGAAGGCAGGATATGATGATAGAGACTGGATTAATCTTGCACAGGATAGGGACCAATGGCGGACTTATGTGAGGACAGCAATGAACCTGCGGGTTCCTTAAAAGCCATTTGTAAGTAAGTAAGTAAATAATGTCCTGCGCGACTATCCATAAAGGACCATGACCTACAAGCAAAACTGCTAGTTTCACGTACATATGCCTCAGAAGAGGTGAACGTTTACTTAACTAATGTGGGTGTAAAGTCTAGTTAATATGATAATCCCAAGAGCTGTTATATGTATGTATTTATTTACACTGCAAGTGGGCAACACCCGGTGGCAGTGGTATACACAATATAAACAATACACAATAAAATGATAAACAATACACAATAAAATCATAAACAATACACAATACAATTATACAATACACAATACAATTTAACACAATAATTACAATTAATAAGAAAACTTAAATAAAATACCTAATTTTACTTTTTTTTATGCAATGGATGCAAAAAGTATTTGCACACCTTTGTTTTTTTAAACTTCAAAGAAATAATAACGATGATTTTCTGAATATAAGTTTAGTAAGTAACAGCATGGAAAGAACAACTTATATAATCAATAAAAATTGCATACAGTTACAAAATAAAATTACAAAATAAAAACTGCATTTCTAGATTTCAAGAAAAGTATTTGCACAGCCAGTAAATTAATTAATGAATTCAAGCAAACTAGAGAAGTCTCTTTCAGTACTTTTTGTGTAATCCATTGGCTTCAACCACGGCTCCTAGTCTTCGTGGCATGGAGTGCACTAACTTTCTTGTTGTATCGGGAGGAATTTTAGTCCATTCTGCCATAAGAGCATTATGAAGATCTCTCTTGTTTGATATGCGGTGTTTTCTGATTTCTTTGCCCAATAAGTGCCACAAATTCTCAATTGGATTAAGATCAGGTGATTGAGGTGGCGTCACAAGCCTTCTGGGTGTGTTATACAACAACCACATCTTTGTTATTTGAGCAGTGTGGTTGGGGTCGTTGTCTTGTTGGAAATAATAATTTTCAATTTTTCTGCGCTAGGTAAATTATGGCGCAACAGCTCGATATACATTCTGGAATTCATTATTCCATCAATTATTGCTAAATTTCCCATCCCAGAGGATCCCATGCAACCCTAAACCAAGATAAGACCGCCACCGAGTTTTACTGTCACTGTAAGATTTCCCTTTTTCAGTTCCTCATTAGGTCTCCGCCACAATGACTTTCTTCCTTCAGAACCAAATAGATTGTATTTGCTCTCGTCGGGAAAAATAACCTTGTCCCAATATTCCAGGGGCTTATCTTTGTATTCTTTAGCGAAATACAACCGTTTCTTCCTATTAGTTTCACTAATGTAGGACTTTTTTCTCGGAGTTCGGCCATGGAGTTCAGTACTATGCAAAACATTCCTGATAGTCTGAAGGCTAACCTGTTTGCCCAACGTTGTAAAAATGTCAGCAGCTAAGGATGCAGCGCTTCGGAATGGATCTTTGATGACAGTGTGAATTATTTGACGTCTCTCCCTGACTGTAAGAATTTTTGGTCTTCCTGTTCGCGGTTTATTGTTGTTGTTCCAGTCTCCTCGTACTTCTTGCACACATAATGCACAGTAGAAAACGTCAGGGACAGATCTTTTCCAATTATACGGTAATTCTAGCCGTGCGAACTTTGAAAAACATGGACTCTGGTAGCTCTTGTGCTTTCGGACTCACGTCGCTTATTGGTGTTCTATCCTTCAATACACATATCATGCTGATCCCCACTATAACATCAAATATTTCATTCTATGGGATTTAGCCAATAAAATACGACTTATCCACTGTGAGTTTTAATGTGCAAATACTTTTTTTACTACAAGAAATTAAAGTTTTCTGATCCTTATTTCAATTTGTAGCTGTAAGCAATTCTTATCAAGTACACAGCTCTTAATTTTACTACTGTTACCTGTTACAATTGTATTTATAAAATTGTCCTTGATATTTAATTAAATATTAAGAAAAACAAGGGTGTGCAAATACTTTTTGTATCCACTGTAGCTGGCTCACAGTCGCCACTCCATAAATATGTGCATAGAATAACTGAATTTATTAAACAATGTAACAGTTTAGGTTTTTGCAGTGATTGCTCCAGGACTTTTTGTCATTCCATCTCGTGCTCCACTATTCGCAGGCTCAGAATGACAAGGTTCTATGCGACACTTTTAGGAAAATTGAGATTTTTGTTGCATTGAATTCTGTTACTTCACAGCTATCTACCATATAAATTATATTTTGATATCTCAATTATTCTTCGTGATAAAGTTAGTTAGGAATGGTTCTTATCTGCATTGATTTTATTAACAACCAAATTTTTAAATGCAGTCCTGTAAAATTTACTAGACACTAGAGAGAACCTTGTCATTCTGAACCCTCATAGTATCTCTGACGTTACGAAAATACGAGTACATTCAGGTCGGATTCAATGCCCTGCCAGGTCACGCTCGGTGTATATAATACTTAGGCCTATATATAAATCAGATTTATAACATTAACCACATATGAACACATATAATTTAAAACAGATAATCATTTCTTTACTCTCATCTCAATTACTGCACTGACACTATGACATTTTTCACTGTCACTGCAAAATCTTTTCATTGCCACTATAATAATAATATAATTTCACTGCCACACTTCGCTGTCACAATAGTTCAAATCTCAGGAAATCGCACCCCGCACCTCCTAATTTTCCCTAGTACGACACACCCGACAGTCCCAATGCTGCAAAATTAGTGCCTTTTCAGCTAGTTATAGTGAATTTTAGAACGTATTATTTAACCTAACGGAGAAAAATAGTTGACATGCAGAGACTAACAATTATTGAAATTCTCACAGTGCAAAGAAACATTTATTTTCATTGCTAGCGTAAGAATTCAGGGGAATTTCATTCCTTATTGGCAATACTGCTAATTGTAGTCATCATTTCGTAATTTACCCAGTACAGTACGATTATTTAGCCCTGACAGACGCCGACAATGTGCGCCTGGGTCAGGCGAGTCCATTAAGTTACGCCAAGGGGTGTTCAGGTTAATCAGTCGCTTGCATTCAGAGCGATCGGATGTCATGCATGAGGCAGAGCGGCGTGTTTCAGTACAGTTAAGCTGTACTGCATTTCTTTACTGACGGCTCGATCCCATCTCAACTCCGGAACTCTCCCCACTACTCCTATTACTTCCCCTCTTTCACGTCGCTGAACTGCCAAGACTAAATAATCTGTTTGTATACAATGGTGATTTCGATGACGTAAATGCCCCCTTTAAAGACGAAGTATGTGGCAACAGGGCATCTTCCGTTCTCTTAAGGTTCGTACCAGTGTACAATCTCAACGGCGCATCTACGTTGAAAATTCAAACAAGTTAGATTCAAAACTACATATTTCTGACAACTTTCCGCTTTTTCCATTTTTCGCTGTCTGCACTAATAACGAAGTTTATCTATGTCCCCGGATTTTTTAATCACTCTGTACATACATGAATCAGATTTACAAAATCATGCACACTAGAGACGAACAAAACTAACTGCCGCTCTCGCTGTGTTCGTTGCATTTGTCTTTCGAGTCTCGTCTCGTCATTCTCGTCCGCTTCTAATCTCGCTCATCATTCTCGAAATAGCATTTGGTCGGCGTGGAAAGATTTCGTAACTTTGAATAACACACATAATTGAAATAAATAACATTATAAATGTTTAAATGAGACAAAGAAGACAAAACAGAACAGTATCTTAGTTATCAAAATATTCTGGTTCTATTATATGATATTACCTATGGTTATGTAAATATAAAAAAAAAAAAATTCTCAAGTAAATTTGTATTTCTATGAAACATAAAACATAACGTTAATGTCTTTTTACTTGAGATTGCACACTTGATCTCAAACATATGACAAGAAAATTCCTAGCCTTTTAATAAAGGCCTAGAAATTAAATAAAGGCTGGGGAACGGATTATTATACACTGAAAGATAGAGATGTTTCAAATAGGCTACTTGATTATTTATACACATATAACAGTTGCCAAAGTAGATAAAGTTCAGTCAGGTATAAACCACTGTGGCGATTCAAGGCTGCTTGACGTTCGGGACTTCGGGAGTGATCAATCTCGACATCTCGACGTCTCGAAACACTCACAAGCAGTCTTTACGTCAACGACGCGACGTATACAACATTGTCATGCGGGTTTTCGGCTTTGCGGGCGCTGTTAGTCTTGCTTTCTCGATCGTTGTTTATCTCTAATGCACATGTATATTTTAGCACACACAATTCTTTACTAATGACCGGCTGCTCGAACAATGGACCTGATTCTAGCTATATTAGCCTGAAAAAGGAAACTGCGTGTATTTTCGAAACATGGAGATATTTAAGTACCAGCACACGATGTAATTCCACAAAGTCTTATTCTTAACTTATTTTAAGTAAATTCATTATTCCATTGAAATCAACTGCCTCGTGCACTCAGTTACTGATCCACTTGTACTTTAACTGTATATTAACTGGCTCGGAATAGAATAATTTTCCATGTTGAATCTTTCGTACATTACTTTTAACACTTGAATATGACAACAAACACACCTTCAAAATATACAGAAAACCAACTACCACCACCACCACCACACACATACGCAGCACATCTAATCACCCCACACAACGCAAACATGCTGCATTCAGGACATTTGTACACAGATTACTCAACATACCCATGAGTCATCAACACTACAATGAAGAAGTGAACACAATCAAATACATAGCACAAGAAAATGGTTACAACTCAAACATAATAGACAACATCATAAGGAAGACAAAACAAAAACTCAACAAACACAAAAACACACAAAACACAACACAAGCACAAGAACACAAGAAATACATCACACTAACATACGAAAACAAAAACACACACAAGATCGCATCCTCATTCAGAAAACAGAAATACAACATAGCATACAGAACAGAAAACACACTACAAAGACATCTCAACACACAAACAAAAACAACTACACAGGCATATACAAACCCGCACGCAATAGTTGTGACAGTTTCTACATTGGACAGACAGGCAGATCATTCCAAACTCGATATAAAGAACACATTAAAGCAATAACCAGAGGACACAATACATCTACATATGCCGAACACATAACTAATGCTAACCACTCATACAGTAACATAAATACAGACATGGAAATCCTACACATACAACCCAAAAACCAAAAACTCAACACACTAGAATAATATGAAATATACAGACACACCAAAACACATCCAGATCAAATTCCCAACACACAGATCAATTTCAGAACACACACACTATTTGACACCACATTTCAACACTTTTCAACAATCGAACGCACCCACACAACAGGCAGCGAAGTTCGACATGACGCCGAGATCTAGTAGGCTCTGAGGATGGTGTGAAGAAACACCGAAACAGCTGTAAGCCGCACATGCTTACACAATTAACACGAGTAAGATCGCCATTTAATCAATTATTTAGAATAATTTTATTATTGTAGAGCTAGTTGCACAAAAATAGGATTTTTTGTAATTTTTAATGCTCAAATATCTTCAATCTACTGTACTTAACTGTCGTGGCAGGCATCGATCTGCACCCTAATTTAAAAGACTGTCTCTTAGCAACGAACAAGTGAAGAGCGCGGCTTTCAAGCAGGTCTTGTGTGTAGAGACTGAGCTCTCAAATAAGACAACAGCCTGTCGGGCGCGACTTGTCTCTACTTAACATTCACTCCACGGCCTCGCGGAGTGTACAGGTTACGGATAAGCCTCTTACAAGGGGTTTCGTAATGCGTGCTACTTTCTTTCAGCTTTGTTCTCTTGTCTGAAAACTTCCTTAAAATCACGCAACTTCCAATTCAAACACTCTCACCGACAGCTACGAATCTCACGGCCCTGAGAAAATGACAAGGCAGTAATGAATATTGGTGAAAAATATTGATTACAAATTCATATTTGTGTTGGAGCTGCATATCTTAATGGAAGTTAATAATTGCATGTCTTTATACAGGGACATCATTTTATTTTTACTTCAATTTTTATTGTACCTGAGTTCTTGAATGTACTTCGCTCCTACCGCTTCTACTAATGAAGTTCAACCGTCCTCCACACAGATCCAAGGCCGCATATACAGTCATAGTAGCCTTACGGTCATAGTAAACAGTACGTTCCAAAAATATATTCGCGTTTTCCAGTGACGAAAGAGCTTTCAATATTGCATCATTTTCCATTTGCCTACGTCGTATCCCGGTTTCCCCCCACCTGCTTCTATTCACCTCTCTGTAAATGCTAGTCGCTGGGCTGTCTTAGCTCTTTTCTGGGAACATTAATTTTTGTTAGGAATTGGACGTCTATGTAATATTATACCCATACAATTGTTTTAAATAATTTAAATAAAAGGGCCTCATTAAGTAATTAACTGTCACGTGATTTTGTCCCTTTCTACGACGCTACGACGTAATCACTTGGACGGACAGTAGATAGCATGTCTGAGTAATTTTATCTTTTCGGATCGTGCAGAAGTGAATATTGAATTTACAGCACGTAAGGTCTCTTTTATAGAACAGGTACAGAATTATTTCAACATGAGTTACTGATACGAAGTACGAACCTGGTAATTGGAATTACGTACAATAGTCTATAGTGCGATAATATGCACATTAGAACTGAAGCCTGTATCTAAATGATCGGCCACCATTTTCAAAAATGTGTTTAAATATCCATATTAAGATTATTTTTCAATTTAACTTCATTCTCTAATTGTACGCTAATGTGTTGTAGACAGTATAATATACACTGCATAATGAATACGTCCGCATGGAAAGCTCAGTTCATGAGTAAAAACACTCATTGTTAATACTGTACTGTATTCTGATTAAACAAAAACCTAATGAAAATGATCAAACTCAAAATCGCGATATTTCCTAGTTTACGTAAATGGATGAACTACTTTTCTTCCCTCCTATACCTAGTAAAGTGATTTGTTTCTATTTTACGCCAGTATCATCGAACTCCAGTCGTGGAAGGGGGTAGCAAACGATGTGTCCGGTTCTTAATTGTTGATCCAAAGGTATAGCCAGGTTAATATTAGAAATGTTAGTAAAAATAAAATGATGTCCCTGTATTTAAATAAGACGATTGGCGTGTATGTATGTGCAAATTTCGGACGTTTGTACATATTTGACATTAAAAGCATATCTTACGCACATTTTTAATCTTTGTGGCGAAAACTGTTTTCTACTTTTATGGTAAAACATGTAGTAATTATTTACTTTAGCTGATGGTGCGCTTTCTCGACAAAATTTATTCAGAATTCCTTGATTTGGCTGGAGGAATATATAAAAATTACTAAAATTGAGCGGAAAGCAACCATTTTCATTTTATATAGTTGTTTGGTACTTTGAGGTGTGTATTTTTGGCAAACTTCAGTGTACGATATAATTGCTAGGAGGAACTGAAATTGTTATGTTTTATATTGATGTTCCTTGCATAGAGGACATTGTGATGTATTAATGAACTGGTTTACCATTTTTCCTCATGCAAATTACAGACAGTGTTTTACGCTCAATTTGAATAGTTTGTGCGTATTTCCAGCGTAAAATTAAGGAATTCTGAGTATTTTTTGTCAAGAAAATTCGTCGTCAGCTAAAGTGAAGAAAGATTGTCTAAAGAAGATGAGCGAAATTAATAAAGTTCTTCAAGGATGTGGGTGTTAATCCTATCATGTTACCAGATTATAAGTTTTGTCCTCTAACTTCATGTGATGAGGAATGATTTTTTTTCATGCACAAGTTTATTTTTACAAACAGGAGAAACAAGTTGGACCCTGAAAACATAAAAAAAATTATTTTACCACAAAATGTCATAGCAATAAAAGAGAATGAATTGTCTGGATAGAAATGATTTTAATGAAATTAGTAAGAGCCAATAAGGCAATAGCAAAGAAATTAAAGTGACTGTATTTCTTTACGCCCAATAATTTGAATATTTCCCATTACATGGTTCGTTATTTTTATGGAACCCTATAGGGTAAACATTGGTAATTTCGTGGTAGTGGTTATTTCGTGATACTTTTCCTTTGCTCTTTCGTGAACTAACCAATGGTGTTACGAGATTCAAATTTTCTCCAAGGGATTGCATATGGTGTCCGGTTTCCAGAAACATACAGCTACGCTTTGTGTGACCATTTTAGCTGCTTGAGTGAGCTTTTATGTTTGGAGAGAGCAAGTTAGCGTCGACTTCTCAGGCGTACAAATTTTGTGGATGTAATTACATTACAGGCTTATTACTAAAGATAAGTATATGATATTTGATACAATGATTTATTATATTTTAATAAAATTTTAGGAAATGTTTTTGGAATTTTAGATACAGCTGTAGTCGCCATATAGGCTTAGCTTTACTGATAGAAATTTTAGTTCTTTGAGGCGAAATTTTGTTGAGCATTAAGTGTTACATTTTATACTATTTTAAAAATTGTATTACAATACGAATTTTAGAAATCTGAAGATAAGATGTGATAACAAAAAAGAAATGGGGGACGCAATGGCTTCAGTGTAGCTTCTGTATGATTTGTTATCACCAGGGAAAGGGATTTGGAGTATTATAAAGAATGGTGAAACGTAGTATAGATATTTGTAGCTCAGTGACTGTCAAGCGAGCTGCGTCACAGAACATGGACGAGTACAGTTTACTTCATACAAACTTACACGCAACTTGCTGTAAACGTATTTCAGAATAAACATATGGAATAGTTTAATGACATATAGTGGCCTATATACATAATCCGCTTTTCTTGGCAATGTACACGACACCAATAAACAACATTACAAATATACATAGTTAAATATCAATCTCTGCGTCCTCGCGTGTCAGTAGAAATATTGATGGTTGATAAACAGTTGTCTTCTGTATGGAACTCGCCTCTGAATATGTATGTTTTTCTGTCAGGAACGTGTTAAATTAAAACCTTATTTACAATATCATGAAATATGATAATATGTATACAACGTATACTACAGTATTTACAATATATGCAATATACTAAAATTTTTACAATATAGCCTAATACAGTATCATTAAATGTTGAACAAAATGTATAACCAAACTAAATGGCATTTTCAATTAATGCTAGGTTTTGTTGATGAAACAATTATTCCTGCTGTTCCTTGTTATAATAAATTGTAAATATTATTTTCAAATTTTCAAAATACAACTTTGCTCTGTTGCAAGGAAGGAAATTTTGTAACATGGAAAAACTCCGCTCTAATCTCCAGAGACAATTGGAGAGTACTTGAAACAAGATACGTCAATTAAATTCACATGTTAAATGACGTTATTGGGACACGTCCTTGTTAGTACATCTGAAATCCAACTAAGAATGCCGTACCCATCATATTTGATCAAAACTTTGTTCATCTTTTCATCAAGACGTTTTCCCATTTCACCTTCTACTGCACTCAGTTAATTTACAATAGTCCTCATAATATTTATTTGATCTACTAGTTCTACTCCTGACTTTTCTAATCGAATAATGGCATCCGGTAAATATAACAAATTTGACTTAATATATGTCACTTCTTTTTCGGTTGTTCTATCATTTAGCAGTTCGTGACATATTTGAATCACAGCCGCGTCATCGGGATCGAAAGATTGAACCACTTTCTTCACAGATTGGAGGTGATGTGCGTAATAATTGCAAGCTTCTAACCATGACCCTCATCTCTTAAGAACTGGACATGGGGGAAGCGACAATTTAGGGAATTGTTTCCTGAATTTTGACACTCGATCTTGAGCTTTTACAAATATAGTCTTTCAATTTTGTATTGTTAGTTGGTTTCACTTTCGGCATTGTACAGGGACATCATTTTATTTTTACTTCAATTTTTATTGTACCTGAGTTTTTGAATGTACTTCACTCCCACCCCTTCTACTAAGGAAGTTCCAACTCCACACAGAACCAAGACCGCAGATAGTAAGCAGTACTGAGTTACTGAGTATAGTACGTTCCAGAAATATGTTCGCGTTTTCCAGTGACGAAAGAGCTTTCAATATTGAATCATATTTTCGCACAGGTACTGTCCGTTTGCCTACGTCGCATCCCGATTTCCCCCATCTGCTTCTGCTCGCCCCTCTGTAAAAGCTGGGCTGTCTTAGCTCTTTTCTGAAAACATTAATTTCTCTTAGGAATTGGACGTTTACGTAATATTATACAGCTATTTAATTTAACTTAAATAAAAGGGCCTCGTTAAGTAATTAACTGTCACGTGATTTCCTCCCTTTCTACAATCCTGCGGCATAACCACTTGGACGGACAGTAGATAGCATGTCTGAGTAATTTTATATTTTCGGGTCGGGCAGAAGTGAAGATTGAATTCACAGTACGTAGAGTAGGTACAGAATTATTTCGACATGAGTTACTAGTACGAAGGACGAAACTGGCAATTGGAATTAAATGCAATAGTCTATAGTGCGATAATATGCACAAACGAACTGAAGCCTGTATCGAAATGAAAGGCCACCATTTTCAAAATTGTGTTTAAATATTCATATTATGATTATTTTTCAATTTAACTTCTTTCTCTATATTGTACGCTAATGTGCTGTAGACAGTATACACTGCATAATGAATACGTTCGCATGGATAACTCACTTCGTGAGTAAAAACACTTATTCGTAATACAGTACTGTACTTTGATTAAAGAAATACCTAATGAAAATTATCAAACTCAAAATCGCGATATTTCCTAGTTTCCGTAAATGGATGAACTACTTTTCTTCCATCCTATACCTAGTAGAGTGATTTGTGTTTTACGCCAGTATCATCGAACTCCAGTCTTGGAGGGGGGAGCAAGCGGTGTTTCCGGTTCTCTAAAGGTATAGACAGGTTAATATTAAAAATGTTAGTAAAAATAAAATGATGTCCCTGTACCTGCACTTCACTACGCTGAACTGCAAACCTGCATGTTGAAGTTCTTATGCGACAACTGTACCATTCACCTGTTGTTGACGTGCAGAGATCTGCGAGTGTGTCATGGAGGGGAGGACTTGGTATAAACGATTGTAAACAAATGGCTATGTAGATGCCAATACTAGCTTTTACTGCTCCAAATTCCGTTCCCTAGTTATCACGCTAAGTGACAATGATAAGTGCTAGATGAATTAATTGCAAGAATTGTGACAGTAGATGGAACATGGATCCACCATTTTGGACCGGAGACAGAGGCAGACAATGGGGTGACATCATACAAATTCATAAAGGAATATAAATTCAAAAGTGCACCTTCGGCAGGAAAAGTTATGGCTACTGTGTTTTTCGATTCAGAAGGACCCTTGCTTGTGGACATCATGCCACACGGAACCACTATTAATTCTGACGCGTATGTGGCAACTCTCAAGAAACTTCAAGCTCGATGAGTCGTGTTCGACGACATCGGGAGAAGCAGGATGTTCTGCTATTGTACGATAACGCACAGCCATATGTCAGTCACAAGACCACAGACCAGATCAGAAAATTCGGATAGACAACACTGAAACATCCGCCTTACAGTCCTGAACTGGCACCGTGCGATTACCATCTCTTTGGTAAACTGAAGGATCTCTTCACGGAACGAGGTTAGAAGATGACTCCCTTGTGTACGCTGCTAAAGAGTGGCTCAGACGTGTTGGTCCAGACTTTTACCATACTGGTCTGTAGGCCCTCGTTCCTAAGTTACGTAAGGCAGTTGAAAGGGACGGGGATTATGTGGAAAAGTGGCATTTTGTTCCTAAGGGATGTATCTACATTCTGTGAAAATAGCAAAGCTGTAGGATAAAAATATAATTTTTAAACAAATGTTACGCATTACTTTTGGAGCTACCCTAGTAATGTAGGCTATAGTAAAGTCCGTAATAAAAGTGTTCACCTTTTCAGGGCAAAGAAAATCCCTTTTCAATTTTAATTTTTACTTTGATTTAATTCTTATTATGTGTTGATATGTATTTCTATGTTTTCTCGCTATGAATATTAGACAGAATTACATGTTTGAAGTATTGTAACAATAAATGAGAATTTCATTTGACTTTAATGAATTTTTCCACAATTCTTCTACCTCTCACGAAATTATCAATGTAATATCACGAAATTACCAAGGTTATCACGAAATAACCAACCTTTTAGCTTAAGTTATAAAAGTGGTTTTCGGCACTTGTTCAAGAACGTGTCCAATCTTTTATGGCTGCAGATTTGTACAGCAAATTATCGTCTTTTAGATGAAAAAATCGGAATAAGGATATATTTAAAGATTTGCATTTTAAATTAATTTTCATGAAATTATCATGAAATTACTAATGTTTACCTTACTATGGTAAGTTTGCTGGTTCTTCAGTTTTCAGTGCATTTGTAAGTGCATATTTCGGCATTTTAAAGGATGTTTGCATGCATAATTTAGAGTTTTCAGTGCATGTAAATCTTAACAAATAGTAACAAAGTAATAAACGAATGACAATAGCTTAGAAATACTTAAGTTTATGTATATGTTTATATGTTTGTGCGTCTCTTGTATACAAAACATACAAACATGTACATTATGCAAACAACTTCCGCAAGGTAAAGATATCAGTAAGGTGTTCACTCACGATAATGAGATTTTTTCGAACATGACGATAAAAGTAAAGAAAAGGACGAGGAAAACATGTTCTATTGCTTTGTAAGTTGCATTTTTCCATAGAATTTAGCGGGTATCGAAACCTGATCTCTGCGGAAGAAGTTTTCCGCTGGTTGAGTGACAGAATTTCATATCTCTACATGCTATTTTTCTTGTCTTCTTTTTATAACATTACAGAATCCTGGCAGACACGAAGACGTGCTTATCGGCAGACTGAATTCATATCTACAGGGATTATTGCAGGCAATTATACAGAAAGAAGAAGATAAGCCGGCAACATTAGAATTTCAATTTCTTGCACAGACTCCGCCAAGTTTTCTTTCTGCCACGTTGTACGACTGAGATAACAGCATTTCACTTCCTCTCTGATACTCTCAATGGCTCTGTTACATTGAACTGTAGTTCATTTTATTAAAACTCTGTACCATGACGGTAACATTCCCACTACAACAGTCCTGTTATGATGACACAGCGTCGATATATGTATTTACATATTCTTCTCTAGGAGTCGGCTTTCCAAGCATAAGATCTGGTTTCGAGTGAAACTGGAATTCTTGTTGTACAAAGATTATTGAAAATTTCTCTGAGGTACTCTCGTTTCCCCATTGGAATTGCAGAAATTACTCCACTTACAGTTACACAGTCATTCTCAACTTCATACTATTGCAACAAGTGTACTGCGGAAGTTAGAAAAGTGATGTAAAGTTAATGTTAATCTGTCAGGAGAGAATACAAATGAATTTCTCCCAGCAGGAAATACAAATGAATTTCTCCCAGCAGAGAATTTCAATGTATTTCTTCCAGCCAGAAATTTAAATGAATTCCTCGTAGCTAAAAATTTAAATAAATTTCTCCCAACCAGAAATTTTAATTAATATTTCCCAGCCAGAAATTTAAATGAATTTCTCGTAGCTAAAAATGTAAATGAATTTCTCTCAGTTGGAAATTTAAATCATTTCTTTACTGCAGGAAATACACATGAATTTCTCCCAGCAGAGAATACAAATGAATTTCTCCCAGCAGGAAATACAAATGAATTTCTCCCAGCAGAGACTACAAACGAATTTCCCCCAGGAGAGAATACAAATTAATTTCTCCCAGCAGGAAATACAAATGAATTTCTCCCAGCAGAGAATACAAACGAATTTCCCCCAGGAGAGAATACAAATTAATTTCTCCCAGCAGGAAATACAAATGAATTTCTCCCAGCAGAGAATAGAAATGAATTTCTCCCAGCAGGAAATACAAATGAATTTCTCCCAGCAGAGAATACAAACGAATTTCCCCCAGGAGAGAATACAAATGAATTTCTCCCAGCAGGAAATACAAATGAATTTCTCCCAGCAGAGAATACAAATGAATTTCTCCCAGCAGGAAATACAAATGAATTTCTCCCAGCAGGAAATACAAATGAATTTCTCCCAGCAGGAAATACAAATTAATTTCTCCCAGTAGAGAATGCAAACGAATTTCTCCCAACAGAGAATACAAATTAATTTCTCCCAGCAGGAAATTCAAATGAATTTCTCCCAGCAGGAAATACAAATGAATTTCTACCAGCACAAAATTTCAATGGATTTCTCGCAGTCATAAGTTTAAATGAATTCCTCGTAGCCAAAACTCTAAATGAATTTATCCCATCCAGAAATTTAAATGACTATCTTCCAGCAAGAGATTAAATAAATTTCTCCCATCAGGAAATTTAAATTAATTTTTCCAAGATAAAAATTTAAATGAACTTCTCCCAGCTAAAAATTTGAATGAATTTCTCCCAACTGGAAATTTAAATGAATTTCTCCCAGTTGGAAATTTAAATGAAATTCTCCCTGTTGGAAATTTAAATTAATTTCTCTCAATTGGAAATTTAAATCATTTCTTTACTGCAGGAAATACAAATGAATTTCTCCCAGCAGAGAATACAAACGAATTTCTCCCAGCAAAGAATACAAACGAATTTCTTCCAGCAGGAAATACAAATGAATTTCTCCCAGCAAAGAATACAAACGAATTTCTCCCAGAAGGAAATACAAATAAATTTCTCCCAGATGTGAATTTCAATGTATTTCTTCCAGCCAGAAATTTAAATGAATTCCTCGTAGCTAAAAATTGAAATGAATTTCTCCCAGCCAAAAATTGAATTTAATTTCTCCCAGCAGAAATTTAAGTGAATTTCTCACATCTAAAAACTTAAATGAATTTCTCCCAGCTGAAAATTTTAATTAAATTTTCTGCGCTTGAAATTTAAATATATTTTTCCCAGCTTGAAATTTAAATAAAATTTTCCCAGCTTAAAATTTTAATACATTTCACCAAGCATGAGATTTAAATGAGTTCCTTCCCGCAGAAAATACAAATGAATTTCTCCCGGAAGAGAATACAAATTAATTTCTCCCAGCAAAGAACACAAATTAATTTCTTCCAGCAGGAAACTTCAATTAATCTCTTCCAGCCAGAAATTTAAATGAAACCCCAATAGCCAAAACTTTAAATGAATTTCTCCCAGCCAAAAATTTAAATGATTGTCTCCCAGGTAAAATTTCTCAGTCAGAAAGTTAAATCAATTTCCCCCAAATCGAAATTTAAAATTGTTTCTCGCAGCCTGATATTCCAATGTTTTTTCAAGCAAGTAATGAGAATTAATTTCTACAAGCCAGAATTATAAATTAGTTTCTCCAAGCTAGAAATGTAAATTAATTTCTCCAAGCTATACATGTAAATGCATTTCTCCAAGCTATAATTTTATAAATGAATTTCTCTCAGCCAGAAGTTTAATGAATTTCTCTGACCTAGTAGTTGAAGTTGATTTCCCTCAGCCAGAAATATAAATTAATTTCTCTCACCTCGAAATTTAACGGAAAGTCTCTCAGGTAGAAATTTAACCGAATTACTCTCATTTAAAAATTTAACTGAATTACAATCAGTTACAAATGTAAATGATTTTAAACTAATGTTTCCACAGTATTTCTCTCAGC
This sequence comes from Periplaneta americana, assembly GCF_040183065.1. Classification (NCBI taxonomy): domain Eukaryota; kingdom Metazoa; phylum Arthropoda; class Insecta; order Blattodea; family Blattidae; genus Periplaneta; species Periplaneta americana. Next base: position 54,950,002 of record NC_091133.1, read on the forward strand.
TATAAACGTAAATATATTTTCTTTCAGGCATGAATTTAAATGCATCATTTATGTCAGGCTGAAATTTTTAAACGCACCATTTCTCTCACCTACAGACTATATTCAGTTTTCTCGTCTAGAAATTTAACTCTATAAAATGTTGCTCATTTAAAAATTAAAAAAAAAAAATTTCTACTTTCTCTTTTTTTTTCGCCGAGGGATTTAACTAACTCATTCATTCTTTATTATAAATATATCTGCATTGTCTGAGATAGAAACTTAACTGAATAAGTCTCAAAAATTTATCATATTATTCTGTGCTAGATATTTAACTGTACTTTCCTCAGTGACATAAATAACTGTGCTTTCTTGAGTGATATAATTAACTGTGCTTTCCTCAGTGACATAATTAACTTGTTTTCCTCAGTGATATAATGAATTGTGCTTTCCTCAGCGACATAATTAACTGTACTTTTCTCAGTGACATAATTAACTAAGCTTTCCTCAGCGACATAATCAATTGTGCTTTTCTCAGTGACATAATTAACTGTGCTTTTCTCAGTGACATAATTAACTGTGCTTTTCTCAGTAACATGATTAACTGTGCTTTTCTCAGTGACGTGATTAACTGTGCTTTTCTCAGTGACATGATTAACTGTGCTTTTCTCAGTGACATGATTAACTGTGCTTTTCTCAGTGACATAATTAACTGTGCTTTCCTCAGTGACATAATTACGTGTGTTTTTCTCAGTGACATGATTAACTGTGCTTTTCTCAGTGACATAAATACGTGTGCTTTTCTCAGCGACATGATTAAATGTGCTTTCCTCAGTGACATAATTAACTGTGCTTTCCTCAGTGACATAATTAACTGTGCTTTTCTCAGTGACATGATTAACTGTGCTTTTCTCAGTGACATAATTAACTGTGCTTTTCTCAGTGACATAATTAACTGTGCTTTCTTCAGTGACATAATTAACTGTGCTTTCCTCAGTGACATAATTAACTATGCTTTTCTCGGTGACATGATTAACTGTGCTTTCCTCAGTGACATAATTACGTGTGTTTTTCTCAGTGACATGATTAACTGTGCTTTTCTCAGTGACATGATTAACTGTGCTTTTCTCAGTGACATGGTTAACTGTGCTTTTCTCAGTGACATGATTAACTGTGCTTTTCTCGGTGACATGATTAACTGTGCTTTTCTCAGTGACATGATTAACTGTGCTTTTCTCAGTGACATGGTTAACTGTGCTTTTCTCAGTGACATGATTAACTGTGCTTTTCTCGGTGACATGATTAACTGTACTTTTCTCAGTGACATGATTAACTGTGCTTTTCTCAGTGACATAATTAACTGTGCTTTTCTCAGTAACTTAATTAACTGCGCTTTCCTCAGTGAGATGATAAACTGTACTTTCCTCAGTGACAAAATTAACTGTGCTTTTCTCAGTGACACAATTAACTGTGCTTTTCAAAGTAATGTAATTAACTGTGTTCTCCTCAGTGACACAACTAACTGCGCTTTCCTCACTGATAACTACGCTTTCTTCAGTGATACAATTAACAGTGCTTTCATCGCTAACAGAATCAAATATTTTTTCAACAGTGACACATTTATTCGTCATTAACACAATGAACTGTGTTTGTCTGAGATACAATTAATTGTGTTTTGTTCAGTGACACAATTAACTGCATTTTCTCAGTTACACAAGTAACTGTATATTCCTCGTACATACTATTGACTATATTTAACTTAGTTATACATACGACTGTATTTTCCAGCGAAAACTAGAAAGTTCTGGTCAGAACGTTAACATCATTCTGAACAAGAATTTTAACTGAATTTTTTTCAACTACATATTCAACCAAGTTGTCATAGTGACAGTGCTGTATGGACGAGTACCCACCATCAGAATATTACACAGTTATACTTCCTTCACTTAGTGCAGACTGCAGAACTGTAGCTCCTCAGAGCGACTCTTTACTCCCCTTTTTAACCCAACCCACCTTTTCTACCAGTGCGGTCATGACGTTCTAGTTACGCTCGGCTGCATCTCGCGGCGGCAGGTATAAAATACGCTATCAAAAATTACAAATGAACAGATAATAAAATCCTTAGGAACATACCTTTAGAAAGTAAGAGAAAAATGAATGAGGGAAATAAATAAGTTAAAAGACATGAATAATAAATTTTAAAATATATGTGTGCATATAATGTAAGAAGGTCTACCTATATATCGTCTTATTACTAGTAAAGCCGATTAAATCCACTTTTTGTGTAAAATCAGTTAAGTACAGTCCCCGACTTGTCATTCCGCGCTCTGTATTCTACTAAAATGAAATAAGTCCGAAATGTTGCATGCAGGCAACAAACAAATTACTTTATTTGAAGAATTTATTATGATTTTTGTGCATTAATACAGTTTTAATTCCTGTTTTTACAAAACTTATATTACTGGTCTTAACTGGTTTTACTAGTAATAGGACGATAAATAAATTATATTTTGATAAATGAGTGATGGCTTTATGACCGGATGTCAATGCTGTCATTCAACATTGTAACGCACTCCAGCCAAATAAATAAATAAATAAGTAAATAAATAAATAAATTATTAATAGATAAATAAATAAATAAATAAATAAATAAATAAATAAATAAATAAGAAAATAAGCAAATAAGTTAATAAATATGTAAATAAATAAATAAGTAAATAAATAAATAATTAAGTAAGTAAATAAGTAGGCCTAAATAAATAAATAAGAAAATAAGTAATTAAGTAAGTAAATAAGTAAACAAACAAATAATACGCGTACTGCAGTTTAAAGAGAACTGGAACATGGCAAAATCTAAACCCGTGAAGGAACACTACTTCCAAAGGAAATGGGAGTATGATTATTTGTTGTTGAAGACGAAAAATTGCTTGTTTACTGTGTCCCATCCAATTTATTTCTACTCGTCATTTCAATATTAAACCACATTTCAACAAAGTCCATATTAGGAATTATGGAATGCACAAACTTTCGGGTAAGTTCATTATTACGAACTGTATATTGATTATTTATTTATATACTGTAAAATTAAGGACGTCACTCGTTGTGTTCATTTTGAATTGAATGAATAGTTAATTTCAAGGTTCATTACTTAAATGCTATAAATTTATGTTTCCGTAGGTGATGAAAGGAGGAAAGTTTTCGAAAATCTAAAACAGGTTAGGTGCAAAGAAATCTCAAGGAAACTACCGACAGGAAAGCTAGCATAATTGTAAACCTTGAAACGAGATAACGCATTATAAAAACAATGAATTTATTAAAATCCGTTTTGAAAATTACATGCCGCCACTGACTGCCAGAGAATGTAAATAACTCTACGCGGAAGTCGATCATCCCCAATAGAAGTGGAGTAAGGATGGCGTCATATTTCCCCTACTTACGAGCTCTGCATGCCTAACTTACAAGGAGAGGACACGCTCTGTATATCACCGAAGTAAATCAGATTTTGTGACATGAAAGTACAATACACACTGTTTAAAGTCATACCTGGTATGGCTGGCCAATGACCCCTCGTTTTAGATATATTGGCTATTGTTTGTGACATACTTCCGTTAGGTGCTCAATAGGGAAGCATTAGCTTGCGTAACAGCGTAGCCCATATGGTTGGATGCTGAGTTGTTATCCAGGCAACCTGAGTTCGAATCTTAACTGGTTCTATATTTTTTTTCTTTTAATAATGATTAATATTGTGATCACCGTTATGTGTTTACATATCTATATCATATTTCTCAATGTATTGAATGCTTCATCATGTTTTAAACAAATTACTAATTAACTAACATTGTATTGTAAAAGATAAACAATGAAATACTGCACACATAGGAAGGTAAGATGTGTCACTGGCGTCTGTTCTATTTCTGTAGCAGCCATTCCATTTCATTTTGTACCCGATTCATTAAGATGTCATAAAAACACACAAAACATACATATTTCCTGCACCATGCACAGCTAATGAAAGAAGGTTGTCCACAGTCACACACATTTTTCCGCACTTCTGCTGCGAAACAGATATCCTTCACATTCACAAACACTTCTCGTTCGTTTATCAATTTTGATGCATACCACGCATATTTCAACATGGCTTTGAATATAGGAACTGACAACTGAAAGTGAATAATAATAATAATAATAATAAGCTTTAAAAAATGAGAAGGCATTAGGATTCGAACTCGTGTTGCCTGGATGACAACTCAGCATCCAACCACATGATCTACGCATCAAAATTGATAAACGAACAAGAAGTGTTTGTGAATGTGAAGGATATCTGTTTCGCAGCAGAAGTGCGGAAAAATGTGTGTGACTGTGGACAACCTTCTTTCATTTGCTGTGCATGGTGCAGGAAATATGTATGTTTTGTGTGTTTTTATGACATCATAATGAATCGGGTACAAAATGAAATGGAATAGCTGCTACAGAAATAGAACAGACGCCAGTGACACATCTTACCTTCCTACATGAGCAGTATTTCATTGTTTATCCTTACAATACAATGTTAGTTAATTATAATTTGTTTAAAACATGATGAAGCATTCAATACATTGAGAAATATGATATAGGTATGTAAATAGATAACTGTGATCACAATATTAATCATTACTGAAAGAAAAAAAATATAGAACCAATTAAGATTCGAACTTAGGTTGCCTGGATAACAACTCAGCATCCAACCATATGATCTACGCTGTTACACAGGCTAATGCTTCCCTATTGAGCACCTAACGGAAGTATGTCATAAACAATAGCAAATATTTCCAAAACGAGGGGTCATTGGCCACCCATGCCAGGTATGACTTTAAACAGTGTGTCTTGTACTTTCATGTCACAAAATCTGATTTAATTCGGTGATATACAGAGCGTGTCCTCTCCTTGTTAGTGGTATGATGTGGCTTAAGTTAAATCAATATTCAGAACTTTCTATCTGGTAACTCGAACTCAGTATCAATTTAATACGAAGTCAATGCGTTGTTTAATTGAAATATAGTCCAGAGTTAACTCTATCATTACCGCTCAACTTGTTACGGAAGTGAGAGTGAAACGGCATATATCTTGAACCAATGGTTTGTGAAAACACTAATCACGTGGCGGAAACAGAGGCCGGTTTTACGATCGGCTACTTTTGATGAGAGAGAGAGAGAGAGAGAGAGAGAGAGAATGACCGGACTGAAGTTCAAAATCCATCGCGCGCTGTGTTGTAATAACAATGTAATGCAATAACATCACATCGTGCTCCCACCCACAGGCGACGCCTGATGGATATGCATCCCACATCACAGAAACAAATGACGTCAATATGTGATACGATGGTCGTTTGACAGTTGTAGCGAGAGGCGGAAGTAGCGAACGGTCTATTGAAGGAAATGGAGACTACGAACGATTGGAGATCCAACCGCGGCGGTTTTGCATTTACACGCAATTTCCCGCGCCCCTCCACCTACTCCATCTCTGGGAAATGTAAACGGATAGCGTCCGAGAGGGAAATGTATGATGTTCCATTTCCAAACACAGACAAACACAATCAGACTTTTAAAAACGCTGACAATGTTACCAGGAATTCGTTTCATGTGGTAGTCCTGCAACGTTACCACAGCGTCCAGATTTTGAATAATCCTTGGATAATAAGGGACGGATTAAGGACATGGTGCGGTTCTTAAAGAGAAACTTCCAGACTTCAGTTCGCAAATGCAATGCTCGTATTAGCCAAAATTGTCTATGTGTTATGAACTAGTTCTTCTTCTTCTCCTCCTCTTCTTCTTCTTCTTCTTCTTCTTCTTCTTCTTCTTCTTCTTCTTCAACTTCAGGGTATAGGCCTTAAGGCCTGTTCCGACTTCAAAGGATGATGTCATCTATCCAGCGGGTTCTAGGTCTTCCAACGCTTCTCCTACCAGTAGGTTTGTAATTGAGAAGGATTTTAGGAAGTCTATAATATTCCATACATATTTATTTACATATTTATTTACATATTTATTTATTTATTTAAATTCAAATATACAGAATAAAGAAATATAATTACAAAACAAACAAAGAGAAATACAAATAAAATAATACAAGCAATATAAAAGGAAGATACAGTAGTATTAACAGTAGTTCGATGTGTTCGTACCAGTTTTGTTTTTATGCTTGTACGCGCTCATAAAGATTATATATCTGTAATCTATTGCGCATATCTTCACTTTTTTGTTTATCTAATAATGTGAGGCCTGCAACACTTTGAAGAAATTTCATTTCGCTGCTTCCTAATTTTCTCTTATTTTTTCTGTTTAGTGTCCAATTTTCGCAGCCATAGGTGAGTAATGGGACTGCAAGTGTTTTATAAAATTTGAGTTGTGTTTCAGGTAACGTTTTATTTTTTAGTGTTCTTATAATTGTTCCCCACATTCTTTGAAATCTATTTATTTTTATATCCACATCTTGTTCTTTTAAGTATGTAATAGTGCAGTCTAAGTATTTAAAAGATGATACCTGTTCTATAATTTCTTTATCTATGACGATTTTACATCTTAAATGATCTGGTCCCAAAAATGCCATAGTTATAGCAGCTATTGTACAGTGCTCAAATACATTTATTATTATTGAACCTATAAAGAAAATACTTTCCCTTTATAACAGCAGCAATTACAATAATAATAATAATAATAATAATAATAATAATAATAATAATAATAATAATAATAATGCTATGACCCAGGTTATAACTACCCTGTAGCATTTTTGCTACTGGTCTATGATCTATGATCATTTTAGGAAATAGTTTAGACATATTGTAAGGCGTTACGAAAGCATCGAGAAGAAAGTTATTAAGTTGTACAGAAATCTATTGTTTAGCCCAGCGTTTCTCAAACCTTTTTGAACTGGGGACCACGTTTTTAAATTAGAACAGTTCCGCGGACCACCTTACTCTTGTTCGCTTCGAAAGTAAAATGATAATTTTTGTAGCATATTTTAATATCAGTATACTTATATTTTAAAATGGAATTAATTAATTATAATACTTTTCTAATTATAATTTGTGTAGCCAATCACAAGTAACTTATAACAAATTCTCTGCATTGTTGATTCATCGCTTGCCTGTTAGCAGTTGTTTGAAATCTTCCTTATGTGGTGCACGCTAGTAGTTGTCCATGTCTCTGTTAAATAGTGCCCATTATAAATAATTGAAAACTTGCTTCGATCCGGATCTTTGAAAAGAAAGGAACATGTATATACGCTTCATTTAGGCAGTGCTAATAGTTAAAAAGCTGTGTGTGAAGAAATATATTAATATCAGTCATTATAGTGCCATTAAAGAAATATCTAGTCCTAGTGGTAGCTATTCAAAGAAAAAATACTTCCGCAAATATGACACGAGTTATTTGAAATTGGATTTACTTGGTGTGGCAATGAGAACGAACCAAAACCTTTGTGCGTTGTTTGTTACGAAGTGCTTTCAAACGAGTGTATGAAACTCGCGGAATTGAAACGGCACTTAGAGACGAAACAGGCAAGTGTAAAAAGAAAAACCTGACGGATTTTAAAATAGGAGGAGTCTAAAATTTCATATATCGTCATCTGGAAAAACAAATAAAAATATTAATGCAGAAACATGTCCGATTTTCAACAATTAGAGATGCAATTTGGCACGTTCTATTATTGGTGTACGACGTACTGTACGTGCCCATTTCAATGTGCAGACTGAGTGTCGACAAAACTATTAAGAAAGTCATAAATACATGAAAAGGTTCGGTACTTTGGTCCTGTTATGAATTCGGCTGGTCCCTGGCTGGGTTAGAGGCTCGACGCCAGATATGCAAGGAAACACCACGTTCATAGTGCTTTAAATCCCTCTTTTGTTGCTGAGAGTAGAGTGGGAAGTGGGTAGACAGGTAAGATAAGAAATTTCATGAAATATTAATACTGGAAGAAAAAGTGAAAGGCGATTGCCGTGTGTCATTTACAAACTCTGAGATTTTCAGCTATAGTGTGATACGCAATTCATTTGAATTTTATGTTTTCTTCTGTCTTTTATGAAAGACCACAAGGGCAGAACTCGAGGACCACAGGTGGTCCGCGGACCATAGTTTGAGAAACGCTGGCTCTAGCCAATACGCTGATCTAACTATGAACTCTGGTTAGACGTCAGCAGTCATCTACATACCTTTATCAGCTCATGGATACACATAACAGTTTTCAATAAGTTTATTCATTTTTCGCCAAATCAAAAACTGACTCGTATGATATTTTAAAGGTCGAACAGACCTAAACAAATTGAAATTCTACACCCAAATTAAACCTTAATCCGTGTTTAATTCTAATAAGCTATCGATGACGGAATGTTACCAGAAATATTTCCTGAACGGTATTCCGTTGTATTCACCTATATTGTTATTGCTGCTAAAGATATTCTGATGTGTTTATTTGCACTACGTTTTAATTATGATGACACTTTGGTTTTTCTTAACACATACTGTAAACGTCTGATGGGTATTTTTCCGACTAAATGTTATTAATTACCCATCAGACAATTTAAAGTCCCTCAGGACGAGTTTAAAGGCACCAAGCTGCAGTTCTTTAAACTGACACTCAACTGTCATTGTGACAGATTGTTCTTCATTCTAAATAATTTTACTTTTCTTTCAGTTCATATTTCGCTCTGTTATGTAGGAGAACACGTGTGGTAGATCTGTATACGAAGGAAAGATATCGATAGTATATATCATTATACATGCTGTACTTTGATACTCGTTTTCTCAATTTTCAACATTTTGTAACATTCAAAATGCTCTAACGAAGACAGTTCTTCTCCAATCTCAGTGAAATTTTGCACAGACGTACACAAAAGCATGTGAAGTAAACTGACATGTTTGTTTTCTTCTGCTATTGAAAGTATTCAAATCACCATGTGTTGAGTATGTTATAAGTTTTAAAACAATTGCAAAATTAACTAAATATTTTTTTCTCAAAAAGTAATGGGAAAAATTTGAAAAGCATGTATTATATTTTAGATACATCTATCACAAATAAATTAAATATAAATTTAAAGAAACATTATGTGAACTTTGTAACTTGGGACAATTATAATTCAGTATTTAAAGAAAACAACAAAAATTAATTATAGCTTAAGTAAACTAATTCGAATACGAAAATTTGTGTATTGCATGTCCACATTGTAATAAATATGTGGTAAACGTTTAAGATTAATTGGTGTAAAAATGTAGAAGTAAGAAATTTCACAGATTCGTAACCTTAATATCAAATAAGAGGACAGAAATCGTAATGTGATTTTAATATGTGAAGAATGTAAAAGTAATTTCTTTCTTATTATACAGGGTGTTTCAAAATTACGGGGCATAATTTCAGGTATGTATTTCCCACATGTAGACAATCAAAATTGTTCATTACAACATGTGTCCGGAAAGGCTTTATTTCCGAGTTATGGCCTTCACAACATTGAAATTCAACGGAACGTTTTTCTTCCCGCAGGTCTTTGCCGTCAAAAAAGACATTAAGAGGGTACTCTGACAGTTCATTCCGAGGCGAAGGTTACATTCAGTGTTGTGTAGGCGTTAGACTGTGCGACATGTATTCAAATCAAGAGCTGGCAGAGATACACTTCATGTACGGTAAGGCGGACGGCAATGCTGCGCTGGCTCGTCGTTTTTACGTACCAGGAGAGGTATCCACAGCGACAATGTCCAAATCGGAAGACATTTGTACGTCTCCATTACCGTCTGTGCGAGTATGGAAAATTTAACTCTCCTGGTTTGGGAAGGGGACGACCAAGATCTACAACTCCAGAAGTACAGGAGAGATTCTGGAGGCTGTGAACATGACTCCTTCTATCAGCACACGAAGGGTAGCGTTGCAAGTCAATGTTCCTCATACGACTGTCTGGAGACTGTTGAAAGAGTATCAATTGTATCCTTATAATTTGCAACGTGTACAGGCCCTGTCACCAGCAGATTACCCAGCACGAGTTAGGTTCTGTCAGTGGTTCTTGCAGCAGTGTGGTGTAAATCCGAACTTTCCTGCCTTAGTATTATTTACAGATGAAGCACAGTTCACACGAGATGGCATAACAAATTTCCACAATTAGCATGTATGGGCTTATGAAAACCCACGTGCAACTGTTTCATCTCATCACCAGGTGCGGTTCTCCCTCAACATGTGGGCCGGTATCATTGGTGATCGATTAGTTGGACCCCATGTACTTGTAAATAGACTTACGGGGCAGGCGTACACAAACTTCCTGGAAAACACCATACCTACCTCATGTTTTAGAAGACACTCCACTGATCAATCGTCAACACATTCACTTCTTGCATGATGGCGCTCCTGCACACTTCAGTCGTACGGCTCGCCGGTACTTGGATCGAAGGTTTCCTGATCGATGGATAGGTAGAGGTGGCCCAGTTGCTTGGCCTCCACGCTCACCTGATCTGAACCCTCTCGATTTCTACTTGTGGGGCCATTTAAAATCATTGGTTTATTCGTCTCCGGTGCCTGATTTGGAATCCCTTCGGAATCGAATTGTGGCATGTTCTGAGGACATACGCAATACTCCTGGAGTTTGGGATCGTGTTCGCAGGTCAATGAGACATCGAGGTGAGGTCTGTATTCAAGCAGAAGGTGGACATTTTGAACATCTTCTGTAATGACAACGACCTGCGGAAAGAAAAACTTTCCGGTGAATTTCAATGTTGTGAAAGCCATAACTCGGAAATGAAGCATTTCTGGACACATGTTGTAATGAACTATTTTGATTGTCTACATGTGGGATATACATACCTGAAATTATGCCCCGTATTTTTAAACACCCTGTATAAACGTTAAATTTAGCAAATAACCAAATGCGTGTATTTACATGAATATTTTATATTCACCGGTATCTGAAAATTTACCACTGATCATCATGAATTATTAGACTTAGAAGTGTGTGTGTAGTCTAGTGACGTCACTGTAGTGGTGTGGGTCTAAACAGTCTTCTCTTACCCCGGTTTCGGTGGATCAGTGCTAATCTAGGTTGATTAAGGATTAAAAAGTTGTGGTACATTAATTAAAATATCGGTATTATATAATCCAAAGGGAAAACGAGAGATCGGACGACTATGGAAGAGACGGACTTCTGCTTTTATTTAGCCTTAACATGCTGGAAATCCTAATAGCTACATGCTCTTGATAATTATGGCGATGATGATAATTTTGTCTTTCCTCGGCATATAGTTATTTGAATCATGGATACAAAATTTCCATATATTAGTTTGGTCCTTCATTTGATGTCAGGTTTTCCATTAACCCGGCGCTGGCCGCTATTTCAGCATTTTACTAATTATCAAATTAAAAAATGACAGTCACATTAAAATGGAATGATTAGCAAGTTTTCTCTATCTCTAGCTTATTTTAGCTATTACCTGCTAGAAGAATTTTCTTCGAATAATACACGGTACCCTGTAGAAAAAATATTTGACAGACCGGTAGGCTAATTATGATGGAATAATTACTACCATGTCTTCAATGAAATTCTAACCCTATCGGGTTTATTATTTACTTTTAAAAGTTCCTAAAGCTTTCTTTAAGTGTAAATATTTCGTCAGCCAACCTACAGACCGATTATTTAGTCCTGACAACTTGGCGACGCGAAAGAGGGGAAGTAATAGGAGATGTGGGGTGAGTTCCGGAGTAGAGATAAGGGTGAGCGGTCGGTAAAGGAATGCAGTACAGCTTAATTGTACTGGAAATATACCGCTCTACTGCACGCATGACATCCGATCGCTGCGAAGGCAAGCGAGTGAATAACCCAAACACCCCTTGGCGTAAATAAATGAACTCGCCTGTCCCAGGCGCACCTCCCCTACGACTGTCAGGACTAAATAATCGTACTGTATCTCTTTCTAAAATAAAAATATGTATTTTTCAGTTTAAAAGCGAGTTGAATATAAATAGGACCCGGAAGTGTTAAAGCAGGTATGAATATTCTTTTCCAAAAAAACTATATATTGTGATACATCAAAAGAAAATCCAAGTCTTGTAGATATGGTTTAATAAAAAAAATTTAGACAATTTAAAGTTGAAGGTAACGATTAAGAAAAAAAATATATTTCTTGAAGGGATAGGTAAAAGATCCTAGATTATATTGTTGATGTAGGTCTTTAAAACATTTCTGTCAAAAAATCATACAGATATTTAATTAATGGTATATTTTATTATGTAAATGTTTTACGGTTGTAAACAAAAATTATGCAAATTTTATATTATTTTCACAGGTAATTATTAGCCATTTTAATATTCTGAAAAGTGTTTTATAAGGTGTAATATTTGTGTATTAAGTTTATAGTAACTGAGATATAAATAAAATGAATTTCACTAAATTTTTGCAGGCTAATGTTGTACCTCCCCCCCCCCCCAAGTATACATTAAATGAACGTTGAAAAAGTGCTAAATATGAAATTAGAGATCAAAATAACATTTAAATGTTAACTCAAAAATTATTATATAAATGATGGTATGGAAGGACTCCCTAATTATAATGATAGCAATGGTTTTAATTTTATTTTCACTTCAGCTCGATTTGCATCCCTCTGAAAAGTTACAAGAAAAAAAAATCCAATGCAAACTGCTGGGTATGTAATCACCCGAAAGATAATGTACATAGCGACCTGTCCAGGATTAATTAACATCCTGAAATATATTTACATAATATGTGCATAATTATTACTGATAATCAGTGTCATATCATAGCTTTGAAACTATAATAACCTATATTCGAAAGGTATAGTCAACAAAAGCCACTAATTATTTCATGTAAAATGTGGAAACAACATATGCATGACCAAAAGCCTTTGAAGTCTCATAATGTAGATAGTGACAGCAAACTGAAGTCTCATTTATCCAGAAAGACTGATGTTGTTATCACTGTCTTCTGGAGTGTAACATTTATGGCAAACATATCAGTGTCCAATAATTCTTAAATATGAACCGAACAGTACCACGAAATGAATTTCAACAGTAAATTTTCGCAACTAGTCCAGCAAAAGGAAACTTTTTATAAAAGAATTCACACTTTATGTGCATTTATTGAAAAACATTTATTTAATTTCATACCGGTACGAGTTAAGACGGAACTAGCTAATGCTTCTACATCTACAAACGTATAGGTATTTGCTACCTATACCTTTTGGTACTTTTAGATATCTCTTGAATTTCTCATTTTTCGTCCACGGACTGGGTGTTTTTCCGTTGTTTTGTGCAGTAGTGGTAATTTTCTTTATTTTTTATGCACAATATGCACTGTTGGTTTATTTTACGACGCTTTATCAACTGCTATGGTAATCTAGCATCCGAATGTTATGAAGGTTATAATGCCAGTGAAATGAGTCCAGGATCGAGCACCGATAGTTATCCAGCATTTGCTCTAAAGTTGAGAGAAAACCTCGCAAAATCATCAACCAGGTAACTTATCCCAACCAGGATTTGAACCTGGTCCCGCTTGTTTCACGTCATGCATTCTAACCGTTACTCCACAGCGGTAGTAGTGATAATAATTATTGTAGTTGTGGTGGTGCTGGTAATAGGTCTAGTAGCAGTAATACTGGTAATAGTAGTGATAGTGGTAATACTGTAGTAGTAACACTGATAGTAGTCGCGCTGGTATTGGTAGTAGTGATATTGATCCATTATGTTTTGTCGCATCTTTCTTTGTATCAGTCGAATATCATTTTCCGAAATAATCTTCACAAAGTCACTGTACGTAAGTCATTCTGTAAAATGGATTTTGAATATCATTTTCACATTCTTTTTATTATTTTTCTTTTTGGTTTGAGGTTCCTACTGTAACTCGTCGATATACAAATAGTACATTATGTAACGAGCCTGTAATGATAGTAATTAAGACGCAAGTATGGATATTTATGAAACGAGCGCAAGCGAGTTTCATAATATTCATACAAGCGTCTTAATTACCATTATAGGCAAGTTTCATACGACTTTTTATGCTCGACCATATTCTAACTTGAAATTATTCAGATGTATACATTTTATTTGTATCTGACAAGATCGGAAGTGACCTTGTGCTAGGTCGTGAATTGTGAGATGTGCGCAGACGCGAAAGTATTGATTTTTTCCGAGGAACAATAATGTCATTGACCTTGATGTAATCCCGTTAAACTTGATATAACCTTGATTATTGAATTCGACATTGAAAAACGAGATGATAAATTGAATTTATTTGAATATTATTTACAATTAACGCTAATTATTATAGTAACAGAACATAACCTTCTGCGACAGTATTGAATTTCCAGCCTCCGTGACTTTTCGCTAATTCTCTTTCGATTGCATATCCGAGAATAATCGATACTTGCGGTTTTATAACGGTACAAAGCTGACTCGTCATTGGCTGAACACCTGTAAGCTGAGTTGTCATTGGCTGAACACCTGTACTTTAATGAGTAGGTGTACTTTAATGACATGCATTAAAGGACTGCTACCAGGTGTATAATTACTACATTTCGGCATGGTCGAGCATAAAATTAATTAAGCAATAAGATATAATAAAATACTGATGTAGGCTATTATGAAGATAAACACATTCAGAACAAGCATTTCAAATGTGGCTAAGGAAAACAGTGGAGTGTGTGGAATGGACAAACAAAATAAGAAATGAAGCTGTGCTAGAAAGAGTGGGTGAAATTGACCCGAAAAAGAGAAAGAAATTGGCTGGGTCAGTGGCTAAGAAGAAACTGTCTACTGAAGGATGCACTGGAAGGAATGGTGAACGGGAGAAAAGTTCGTGGCAAAAGAAAGCATCAGATGATATACAACATTAAGATATATGGATCAAATGCGGATACTAAGAGAAAGGACGAAAATAGGAGATATTGGACAATTCTGACTTTGCAATTAAAGATCTGCCCTTGGGCAGGAAAATATGAATGAATGAATGAATGAATGAATGCAGGAATGAATGAATGAAAGAATGAATTAATTAATCAATCAATGAATGAATGAATGAATTAATTAATTAATTAACACATTTTAGAAATCGTTTCTAAGAAAATACTGTCTGAAGAACATTATGACCGCTGTTTGACATAAGAAATAGAGAGAGTATGTGCAAAAATGGAAATACTGTAATTCCTACGGTGGGATGAAATGCCACTCACTCCCTCAGCTATATCACACCGCTCTTATGTAGTCTGACATTTCCGTACATGTATTCCCTCTGGCGTTTGCTGTTTGTTCGGGTGTAAAGATAAAAACATTTGACATTGCATTTAATTCCCAAATACGATGTCAGTATTTTGAGGTAATATAGTGTCGTGTACTGTACATAATCCTGTTTTGTACAGTGTAGCTTAATTTTATGTCGAGAGAAACGCCCTCTCTTGCAGTCACTTCATCAGATTTAATAAAGCTGCAGTGCACTTGGAACAGCGTGCTAGAGTAATGGGTTTTTACGTACGTACCAGTAAGAGAAATACAGGTATACAATTAGTGACGTTGTCTTTGGTCAAGAAGCGCAAAATGAGATTTCTAATACAATTCTTTGCCTAATTAGGGACAAATTATGGAGTTTATGTAATTTCCTGATATAGGAAAGAATCTCTCAATTGCTCTGTGTGGTAACATAATATCCTTGTGTATCTTGTTTGGATGTGGATCCAAAAATTTCTGATTCAAACCTGGTCGAGGAAGATAAAAATTTCTTAGCATAGCCTCCTTTGGAAGCGAAGTAAAGCTGGATGGCATGTGTTATACATTTACATTTATGGCACAAGAGAACTCCGTTCCTGAACGAAAGGGACACAGGCAGAATTTACCGTTGATTACCAACCCAAGTCAAATTTGGATGAGCAAAAAGAGTCTATATGAAGTCAGTCCCACTCTCTAAGCGTAACCAATACCATGTCATACCATTAGCGGAAAGTAACGGTAACTAAGAATTAAGCACTATATTTACAATAAGTTTCGAAGATTTCGATGCTTCCCGAGCGTTTTGCTAAGGTTAAATATCAGGTTTGTTGACCGAACTCTTTAATTAATACGTTTTCATGGAGTATTCAAATCGATTCGAATACGCTTACCGTCCTGAAACCTTCATGGAAAGGGAGATTTAAAACGATCTGAGTTTCAAGGTCGATAAACCTGAAAAGTGGGATCTAGTCACATTCAGTACGGATTGAGTTGCACGAAAACGCGTATCGTATTCAAAAATATTTCAATAAGGTAAGCATATGAACGATCATCATTTGTTTAATTTTTCATCTGTTTTATCATGTGCAATTAGAGTTTTGTATGTTGAAAAATCCTGTTATAACAGAAAATATTTTGTATTTTCCTAAAAGCCATTATTATCACTCTACATTGATAGTCAGAATATCAAGTTTTCATGCGCCTCATTTAAAAAATGCAACGTTGTTTACAACCAAAGCCTACAGGATGACCAGCATATAAATTTGTCAATGACATGTTAATCAATATAACTACTTACGAAACTTCAGCTTTCGTATTCAAATAGTTTTCGTACGGAAAATTGCATACAACAGGGATTGGTAGGATCGTATTCAATACTATAGGCGTATTCAAATCGATATGGATAAATACACTATGAAAACGTATTAAATATAACATTTTCTAGGGCAATATTATTAGTGTGATGGTAGCTGTACATTCCACATGCCTTACATATATACTTTGGAATCCTACCCTCCTTCCTTTCTTTATTTATTTATTTCTTTAACTCCTTGCCCCTTTCCTTCCCTCCTCGCTCCTTTCTTTCATTCCTCACTTCTTTCTTTCATTCTCTTATATATTTTATTGTTCATTTCTTTTTTTTCTTTTTTATTTAATTTATGTATTATTTATTTATTTTATTCATACATTTTATTTTTATTTATTTATTTACTTATTTATTTATTATTTCAATTTTAAACTTCCTTTTTATTATATGCTACCAGACATTGTAGCTATAGTACATTTTGTTTAGACGTTATTGTTATGTAATACGTGTATTATTTCTATTTCCTATAATATAATCTATTGAAAATTCCTCATCTTCAGAGGAAATGTGGCATCTGTAAGAATTTCTCTATGCCAAAACAATTTATATTCGTTATTTCACAAAACTGATCTATGTCGGTACACTTACATGAGCATTTCACGTTTAATAAAATGCCGTTCGAAAATTGACAAGGATAAATAACTGACCACTTCGACGTGATTCAGTGCTTCAGCTTGTGGCAATATAATCTCGCGATTTATACGTTTGCTGACGGATTTTATTTATTGGAATTATCGATTGCTGAAAGTATAGCAAGACAATTTTTGTACGATGTCTTCGTAATATACGTAGGCCTACCATAAACGAAGATTTGCTGTTATACTCTATGCTGAGCTGCCAATAACTAAAGTGAACTGTACTGAATGGAAGTCAGCTGTATACTAATGCTCTAACTTGGACATCTCAGGCCACATTAACTGCCTATCCTACGCAATACAAAATCTTCCAACGCTCGATACAGAGAAAATAAACAATTTTTCTCGGCAGTCGGGTTTTATCTACAGCACTAAAAGCTCGACGGCGTTTACTTGAGCGAAAACTTTTTCCTGGCAAACACTCTGTAACATGTTCTTTGCTTGTTATCAAAGTAATAACTTTGGCACATTGTTGAGTCTGCTTGAAAGTTCTGTGCTTTTAACAGGCAATAAGAGCCAGTAGTAAATTATATGCTGTTGTTTCCTGTGCTTCAGGATAAGTTTTTGTATTCGTCTTTAGGATATAAGTTTATTCATTAAGTGTTTGCTAAATTCTTAATTTATACTGCATTATGACTCTCTGGTCTCAATGGAGAGGGTGACTACTAGAGATGGGAAAAAAATGCTGGAACAGTTTATTTGAAACTGTTTCATAATTGAAACTGTTCCGTGTAACTGTTTCGATACGAAACAGTTTCGTGATATGACCTGTTCCAACTGTTACAAAGAGTGTTACACAGCTCCAGTGATAACTTCAACGTTCCACATGGTTCCAACAGATAAACAGTTCAGTTTCTAAACAGTTTTCCTCTTCTTTCTTGTCTGCAAAGGTCATGTGTAGCGCTATCATTGACTTCCAATCGAAAATAGATATAATAATATCCATGTTCCACACGGCCGTCGTGCAACAGTAGTCTATTTAATTGTACGAATCAAATTCCCTAATAAATATGATATTAATTATTAGCTGTCTATTGATGGAGAATATGTTCATGGTGCCCTAACATAGTGTTAATTATTAATATACCGCGAAAAATATCTTGGGCTAATGTCATCGTTATTAAACTCTCCTTGGGTTATATGTATTATTTTTACTAAAATCGATTTATTTTGAATTGTAGTTATTTACTGTACCCTTAACAGTAACCTACGAAAAATGGCTTTCGTCTTCATAATGCACTGAACAGCTGATTTAAAGACGATTCAAGGACTTTGAAACATGTTTCCGAAGCAGATGAGAGGTTGAAACAGTTGGAACCTTTGGAACAGTTGGCACTGATGTTGTAAACATATTCTTATGAAACTGTTATTTTGGAACAGCTTCGTTCATGAAACAGTTACAGTCGAAACTGTTTCTTAAAAAGAACAGTTTATCCCATCTCAAGTGACTACCTTTAACAGCAGATTGCTATAAATTTTGTCGTTGCACGAATGTTTTGTATGTTTAGTAGGAATATTGTTCTTTTTTCGTCAGAATCGTCTTTTGTTCCTTTATTATTATTATTATTATTATTATTATTATTATTATTATTATTATTATTATTATTATTATTATTGCAGAGTACTCTACAGAAAAAAAAATTAAGAGACTCATTATACAGCAGTGCTCTCTAGTGGACTCGAAACGTGAGTATAGTAAACTGTGCCTAAGACGGAAGAAGTCCAATTTCAGAAGAGCCGGAAATCTGAAGCCTTGGTCCGCTGAGGAAAGTTTATTACGCTGTAACACGGGGCGGGTTATTCACTTGTTTAGCTTCACTGCACGCCCCGTTTTATATGCTCTTCGCGGACTCAAGTGGGGCCCTATCTCTTTTTAAAACACCCCGAGGAACTTTTCTTGTATTTTTTTCTTGTAGCGATAAACATTCGGGGAGTGAAATGGACCGTTATATGGGGCCAATGATGCATGCAAGCAGCTCAGCGTGGGCGTGTAAGTGATGCTCCTGCTAATTATACCACAGGGCACAACTCTGCATATTTATCTGCAGGAGGAGAAGCAACAGGAAGGGTGTGAAAGAGGGTGGGAATCAACCCTGTCCACGATAAGCCGAGAGCTTGAAAGAGGGCAGAATAAATTTCCAGTGGAAGGGTGTTTGGATTTTTCCTCCAACTGTAAAAGAAATAGCAAAAGGTCTGTGTGTGCTTTCTAGTTCAGAGAAATGTGCAGATAACTCGCTTCGTCTCCTTGGAGGCCGACCAGGAACATTTAATGTGTGAGAAGGAGAGATTGTGTTTTGTTTGTTCATTCGTTCATTGTCCACTCAGTAATATTGCTGTGTAGGACTGTGAAAGATACGAGTAGTAGCTCTGTATAGGCACTATCTTGTGTGATATCACAATGTGTCCGCAGTAACAAATTACTCAAACGACAAGTATTTATAGCAGCCGAAACTAGTTTTGATATTTATACAGTTGGTGGAAAGTTGTAACATTTGTTTTACCTTCTCATTGTACGGATAATAAAGACAAAGTATTCGATGCTGAAATATTCATTTCAAGTTTTTCAATAAATAAATGTCTAAGCATTTTCAATATCAATGCCAAAATACATAACACAGATACCGCAAGACTTTGTTGCAAGCGCTTCTAGCGGTCCGGCCTTGCACAATGAAGTCGGAGTGATATTTGATGTGTGGCTAATTTTGTTCTTCGAAACCGTTTTTAACTTTGCGTTAATAATATGTTTTTCTTGAAAAATAAATTTATATATGAACACAAAACATTAGACGTTATAAAACAGACAAATACTTAACGATGTCTGGTAAGTTGTGCTGATTTTGGCTGCAGTAACTTTGAACTTATTAAGCTATCAAAATATTTTTTTTCGCTTTCAACAAGGCAAAACAGTGTAAGTAAATACCGTTACTTACTTACAAAGGACTTTTAAGGAACCGGAAGGTTCATTGCCGACCTCACATAAGCCCGACATAGTCCCTATCCTTTGCAAGATTAATCCAGTCTCTATCATCACATCCCATGTCCCTCAAATCCATTTTAATATTGTCCTCCCATCCATGTCTCTACCTCCCCAAAGGTCATTTTCCCTTCGACCTCCCAACTAACACTCTATATGCATTTTTTGATTCGCCCATAAGTGCGACATACCCTGCCCATCTCAAACGTCTGGATTTCATGTTCCCAATTATGTCAGGTGAAGAATACAATAAGTGCAGTTCTGCGTTCTGTAACTTTCTCCATTATCGTGTAACTTCATCCCTCTTAGCCCCAAATATTTTCCTCAGGACCTTACTCTCAAACACTCTTAATCTCTGTTCCTCTGTCAAAGTGAACAACCGGGAATATAACTGTTCTGTAAATTCTAACTTTCAGATTTTTTTCAGCAGACTAGATGACAAAAGGTTGTCAACCGAATAATAACAAGCATTTCCCATATTTATTCTGCGTTTAATTTCCTGCCGAGAGTCATTCATATTTGAAGAGTCCACTGCAACAATGATGGATGTCATTTGGAATACATTTTGCAGGAGAAGAAATTCAAAGTTTGAAATGCTTAACTGAATAAATGCTTGAATAACTAGAGAAACAGAAACAGTAGGAACATAAAGAGGAGGAGGTACGAATGAATAACTAGAGAAAGAGACACAGTAGGAACATAAAGAGGAAGACGTGCAAAAGTATAACTAGAGAAAGAGACACAGTAGGAACATAAAGAGAATGAGGTACGAAAAAATAACTAGAGAAAGAGACACAGTAAGAACATAAAGAGGAGGAGGTGCAAAAGTATAACTAGAGAAAGAGACACAGTAGGAACATAAAGAGAAGGAGATACGAAAGAATAACTAGAGAAAGAGACACAGTAGGAACATAAAGAGAAGGAGGTGCAAAAGTATAACTAGAGAAAGAGACACAGTAGGAGCATAAAGAGAAGGAGGTACGAAAGAATAACTATAGAAAGAGACACAGTAGGAACATAAAGAGAAGGAGGTACGAAAGAATAACTAGAGAAAGAGACACAGTAGGAACATAAAGAGAAGGAGGTACGAAAGAATAACTAGAGAAAGAGACACAGTAGGAACATAAAAAGGAAGATGTGCAAAAGTATAACTAGAGAAAGCTACACAGTAGGAACATAAAGAGGAGGAGGTGCAAAAGTATAACTAGAGAAAGCTACACAGTAGGAACATAAAGAGGAGGAGGTGTAAAAGTATAACTAGAGAAAGAGACACAGTAGGAACATAAAGAGGAGGAGGTACGAAAGAATAACTAGAGAAAGAGACACAGTAGGATCATAAAGAGGAGGAAGTGCAAAAGTATAACTAGAGAAAGATACACAGTAGGAACATAAAGAGGAGGAGGTGCAAAAGTATAACTAGAGAAATATACACAGTAGGAACATAAAGAGGAGGAGGTGCAAAAGAATAACTAGAGAAAGAGACACAGTAGGAACATAAAGAGGAGGAGGTGCAAAAGTATAACTAGAGAAAGAGACACAGTAGGAACATAAAGAGAAGGAGGTACAAAAGAATAACTAGAGAAAGAGACACAGTAGGAACATAAAGAGGAGGAGGTGCAAAAGTATAACTAGAGAAAGAGACACAGTAGGAACATAAAGAGAAGGAGGTACCAAAGAATAACTAGAGAAAGAGACACAGTAGGAACATAAAGAGGAGGAGGTGCAAAAGTATAAGTAGAGAAAGAGACACAGTAGGAACATAAAGTAGGAAAGTGCAGGAGGTAGGCTACAAAAAAATAACTAGAGATACGGGAAAGAAAGTGTGAAGATAATGAAAATGAGAGGAAACTATTAATATAGAAAGGAAAGCAGGAGAAGTAGAAAGAGAAGTAGTAGTAAAAAGTGAAGGAATTAAGTAGCAGAAGACGGAAAAGGGGAAATTTGGTCAAAGAAAGAGATACGAAAAAAAAGAAGAAAGTGTTGTAAATGCGATATAGTGGATCTAATTCTTCATTAACGTATCACTAATAAAATCAACAGTTTGAATCAGTTAACGAAACGGAATTCAATTTGTATTACATTTTACACAGGCAGGGTTACTTGGTATGTCGTTATCAGATAATACCCGTTTTAGTAGTCTGATATGCCTATCCTGTGCAATGTAATTGATCCGCCTATGAATGTGGTAAAATAATAGGAGGAACACACGTACTGTATTATAACCATGCTAACAATTGAAGGTAACTTCACATATCCAAACCCGATACCATACTGTGACAACCACAGACGTGTGACCAATTACTCGCTACGCTGTCAGTACCAAATTGCGATGTCTCTCTTGCGGTACTCCAGGGCTGGACTATGGTCTTGTCATTGCATTGATTCGAGTTTGATCCCTGGTGTTTACCGAAGTGACGGTTGTGGGCATAGGAGAATAACTTGTTTTCCTGAAGGTTTATTGGTTTCTTTCCACTTTACGAAGTTAATCTCATTAATATTATCAATTCAACTTTCAACTTCACCTCATTTCATTCAATAAATTATATGCTTCAAAAGTAATACAGCCGTTTCAAACTGTGGTCCGCGGAGCTCTTGAAGTCCACAAAAGGGATCCATGAAAGAAAGATGCATTTTAAAAAGATAAAATAATTACGCTTAATTTTCATCGTAATTCTCTGATTTCTCGGCATAACTTATTGAAATACTTTTGATCATCAGAAACTCTTCAGGCACAGGATTTAATGGAAATGCATTTTCCTGAAGAACTTCTCTTAGCGTTCCTATCTTGTCCATATATCCAACATTTTCAACTTTTTCGATTTTATAAATTCCAATCTTCGCCTTCAGGCTAAAATTGAAGCAAAGGTAAAAAAATTAAACTTGTGGTTTCGCCGAATTGACAATAAAACATTCGATTCATGTGCCATCTCAGCGAATTTCCATTAAAAAATTATGGATTAGGCTAATTCTTGTTCGATATCGAAATATAGAACATCTTGATTCACTGATATTAAAATGAATGGAATATCTTTTTTCCTCCAATGAAATGAACAACTGGATAGAAATCTTATTCTTGGTGCGAAAACATGTTTGCCTGCAAAAAGAGCGATTAGAATCGAATGATAGTTGCACAAACAACATTAGTCCAAAAAAGCTAATTTTACAGGAGATACATAATAGTACATTATGCAACGAGCCTATAATGATAGTAACTAAGACGCGAGGATGTTTATGAAACGTCGCTTGCGCTCGTTTCATAATTTTCATACGAGCGTCTTAATTACCATTATAGGCAAGTTTCACACGACTTTTTATGCTCGACCATATTTCTAACTCGAAATTATTCATAAGTATTCATGTTATTCTTATGTGACTGGGGAGCGAACTGACCTTCTGCAATCTCGTAAATTGTGAGATGTGCGCAGACGCGAAAGTATTGATTTTTTCCGGGCAATGAATATCGACTACATTGATGTAATCTAGAGAGTAAGATAAACGTTAAACTTGTTATAAACTTGAAATTGAATTCGACATTGAAAAACGAAATGACAAATTGAATTTATTTGAATATTATTTACAATTAACGCTAATTAAGATAGTAACAGAACATAACCTTCTGCGACAGTATTGGATTTCCAGCCTGCGTGACGTTTTGCTAGTTGTCTTTCGATTGCATATCCGAGAATAATCGAAAACCTGAACTTTAATGAATAGGTGTACTTTAATGACATGCATTAAAGGACTGCTACCAGGTATATAATTACTACATTTCGGCATGATCGAGCATAAAATAATTTTTCGCCTAAACGGTGAATGCATGGATGTCTTCAATTGGTACAATATTAACCTTCCATATTAGGCTACTTTAATTATAAAATTCAATATGATACTTTTTATTGTTATTTTTCTGGAATTTTTTTAATTTTGTAGACTCGTGGTGTTATTGCAAGATAGGACTTTTAAAGCAAAAATTGATGTACATGGATATTATCAATAGAGTGACCAAACGTCCGGATTTAACGCGGACAGATTACTTTTTATTAGTTCAGTCCGGGTGCCCTGACTGGACTCTGTCCGGACGCCCTTTTATTCAGATTTAAAAGAAATTGCCCTTTAATGTGAAATTAATTGCTTGCTAATCTTATATTTATAATACGAAACTGTTATTGTTTAAGTAATAAGTTAACGTGATGTGAAAATCGCTAGCTTCAAAGCATAGTTACAAAAATGTTTAGGCCTATTTGCGTCTACGCGATGAACATCGCTATACAGTCTGATCCGTTTGGGTAGAGATAATATTAATTAATTATTATAAAGCTATCATCATCATCATCAATAACTATCAGGGTTTAGGCCATTTGGCCTGTTCCGTCTCAGGTGAAAAGCTGGTCTCTCCATCGCTTCTTCGGGCGTCCACGATCTCGGTTATAAACCTATCATGATAGTAGGGAAAATTTCTTGCTAGTTATATTATGATTAAAAGAGTTTCCATATGACAATCAACAACGCATAATTTGAAAGGACAAATGAAAATCGTAGATGATTAAAGTGGCTTCTACAAATCAACAGCGGACACAATGTGTTCTTTGGTATGCTAAATTTAAGAGTGTTAAAAGAGTTCAAAGAACATTTCGACGTGAGTATGGTGTGCGTAATGTACCTAAATACGATTCCATAATGTTGTGATTTATGGAAACAGGTTCTGTGTTAAAACAAAAACATGCAGAAGGTCGCAGAAGAAACCCATTACGAGAAGCAGCAATCGCTTGACTTGGTCCCCAAACTCCCCAGATCTAACCCCTCCTTACTTCGTGTAGGGTTTTGTTAAAGACATTGTCTATTCACAGAAACCCAGGAACATTGATGATCTGAGAGTAAAAATTACTCAAGTTTTTCAACAAATCACCCCTCTTATGTTACAACGAACATGGGTTGAACTGCATCACTATTCTAAGTTGTGCAGGGTGCGCAATGGAGGTCACGTTGACCTCTGAGAAATCTCCCATCTTACGGTGTTGTATGCACAAAGTTTCAACAAATAAAGTTCAGTAGTAAATGTTTTACGGTGTTTTTGTTTTATCCATACCCCAACGGATCACCCTGTAGTTTAGGATTTTTCTTTCGTGCAACTTAGATAGACCTACTTTTATTGATACACTTCATAGTACTGTGTAAAAGAGAAGAACATAACCACTGCAATGACCTCTAAAGTGGTTAATCGACGCCTGAGTTTCCTATTGTCAAAATTATTATTTTAAAAGTAAGAAATATGTTATGGGCCCAAATAATCGTCCATCAGTCATAGGTAGTACTGCTATTGTTAACGTGCAAACTCGATATAACCGTATTGTTATTTACAAGATCTCAGCCCGGATTGTTCGTAACCCTCAGAATTTATCAGCGTTTCATCTTCCCCGCGTCCTGGTCTTAATCCCTCCGTCCTGTCCTGGTCCTGGACAAAGAGACGTCTGGCGGCTCAAGGACTTGTTTGGCTTTCAGGAAATAGCGACTGACTGAGGGTCTTCGGAGTAAATCTTTTTATTAAACTTGGAAGAGTCTTACTCCAGGAAGAAAGCAAGATAATCCCAGGGAATCAGTGGATGAAAACATTCAATTTTGTCACAACAATAATATAAAATCAGTGCACCGGTACCCTAAGTCCTTCAGCGCCGGCTTTCCGCCTCGGACACTCGAGTTAAAATCACGACTTCAAAAGAAATTTATGATGATGTCGACACTGGAGCGGTTTCATTTAAGGTACAGCAGACCCCTGTTATTATCCCAGTATTTCTTTGGGTTATCCGCTTACAAAGTGTTTATAATTGAAATTTATCACGAAACACTTGATATAAAATATTTTAACAATAAATATTATGACTTTAATAATAATAACTTATAAAATTATGGATAGCTCAGTCTCCCAATTTATAAGAAATATAGAAGCTGAAAATCCTGAACAGATGGAAAAACTATTTTGGACAACTCCTAAATACACATAGTCCAAATAGAAATGATCGGGACGAAATTGAAATACAAACTGCTGAGCCATTTATACCCGAACCCACACTTTCTGAAGTCGAAATTGCGACAGAAAATCTGAAAAATTATAAGTCTCCAGGTATCGATCAAATTCCAGCAGAATTAATACAAGAGGGTGGAAGCGCATTATCTAACGAAATTTATAAGCATGTACTTGCTATTTGGGAAAAGGAAATTGTACCAGAACAATGGAAGGAGTCCATAATCGTACCTATTTTTAAGAAGGGGGACAAGACCAACTGTAGTAACTGTCGAGGCATATCACTTTTGTTGACGTCGTACAAAATTTTGTCCAATATTCTTTTGAGAAGATTAACTCCATATGTAGATGAAATTATTGGGGATCATCAGTATGGTTTTAGACGTAATAGATCAACTAATGACCAGATATTTTGTATTCGACAGAAAATGGAAAAAAAATGGGAGTATACAGGTACAGTGCATCAGTTATTCATAGATTTCAAAGAGGCATATGACTCGGTTAAGAGAGAAGTTTTATATGCCATTCTTATTGAATTTAATGTTCCATTAATTAAAATATGTCTCAGTGAAATGTACAGCAGAGTTCGTACAGGTCAGTTTCTGTCAGATGCGTTTCCAATTCACTGTGGGCTAAAGCAAGGAGATGCACTATCACCTTTAATTTTTAACTTTGCTCTAGAGTATGCCATTAGGAAAGTCCAGGATAACAGAGAGGGCTTGGAATTGAACGGGTTACATCAGCTGCTTGTCTATGCGGATCACGTGAATATGTTAGGAGAAAATCCACAAACGATTAGGGAAAACACGGGAATTTTACTTGAAGCAAGTAAAGAGATAGATTTGGAAGTAAATCCCGAAAAGACAAAGTATATGATTATGTCTCGTGACGGGAATATTGTACGAAATGGAAATATGAAAATTGGAAATTTATCTTTTGAAGAGGTGGAGAAGTTCAAATATCTTGGAGCAACAGTAACAAATATAAATGATACTCGGGAGGAAATTAAACACAGAATAAATGTGGGAAATGCCTGTTATTATTCGGTTGAGAAGCTTTTATCATCCAGTCTGCTGTCAAAAAATATTAAAGTTAGAATTAATAAAACAGTTATATTACCGGTTGTTCTTTATGGTTGTGAAACTTGGACTCTCACTTTGAGAGAGAAACATAGGTTAAGGGTGTTTGAGAATAAGGTGCTTAGGAAAATATTTGGGGCTAAGAGGGATGAAGTTCCGGCAGTATGGAGAAAGTTACACAACACAGAACTGGACGCACTCTATTCTTCACCGGACATAATTAGGAAAATTAAATCCAGACGTTTGACATGGTCAGGGCATGTAGCACGTATGGGCGAATCCAGAAATGCATATAGAGTGTTAGTTGGGAGGCCGGAGAGAAAAATACCTTTAGGGAGGCCGAGACGTAGATGAGAAGATAATATTAAAATGGATTTGAGGGAGGTGGGTTATGATGATAGAGAATTGATTAATCTTGCTCAGGAAGGGACCAATGTCGGGCTTATGTGAGGGCGGCAATGAACCTCCGAGTTCCTTAAAAGGCGGTAGGTAAGTAAGTAAGTATAGAAGCTGAAGACAAAATGCTCTTAAAAATACCTAAAAACAAATTAAGCCGTGACTCTCATGTTACACAATCCACTCGGACTCCGGACAAAGGTCTAAAAAGGCGGACATGTCCGGACAAAAGAGGACGTCTGGTCACCCTACCTATACTTCTTGAAACAATAGAATAAGTATATATAAATTTCAATCATAAGACACATCTATTTGCAAATGTTCATTTGCTATATGAATATGGAATATATTAACGTTTTCGCCTTATTGGGCATCATGAGATATAATAAAATATGTAATCTGAACCTTGATCAAATTGAGCAAATAACAAATGAGCAATGTATTATACATGGTGTTGGATCTTCATGAGCTTTATGTATAAAACTATAAATAAAATTGAAGGATAATTAATTCGCTTCAAACCACCAACACACTTCTACAAACATCTAGACATATACATATGTAAGTAATCGAAAACTGTTATTAAGATTATAACAATGTCTTAGTATTCCCAAATTTGCATTTGCTTCTTAATAATTACTTAATTTTCATATTTCTTCCCTCGTTCTTAAAACTGTTTAAACAGATTGAGATAAAATAGTAAAACCAACATTTCTTATTTTACAGAAATCATCGTTACATATACAGTCCCTGATAAATTTTGATTACACACAGCAATCATCAATGATAATTATCTGTATGTTATTAAAATCAGATAGAATATTTTAGACCTAAATGGTCAATAACAACCACTATTTGCATCAATATCAGATAACATTGAGATCACAAGCGAACGTATACGTAAGTAATCTCATAACAATTTATTACATTCATCTCTAAAATAAATAACTTTACATCCTCTCTATTTTGACTATTAATTAATGCTTATATCAAGTATAACTATTACGAATTACAACTCTGATTCTCCCCACCTTTGTTTTTCAGTACACGATTGAAATTCTACATGTATAATTACAACCAATCGACAACATAAGATCCATCAGTAACAACACAACAACAATATTGTATATAGTACCTTAAGACATTTCATTCTTCGAACAATGTGAATTTTAATTAATTCCTTTTAAGCTAATATATTTATTTTATTCATAATTTATTTTAACATTACTGATAATTCGTATAATTCTAATTGATTAATTTGTATTTATACTGTAACATGAGTTATATGTATACGCAATCAATTTTCAACTACAATTTTAAAAGTTTGCATCACATTGAAATTAATTATCCTCCAATTTTATTTATAGTTTTATACATAAAGCTCATGAAGATCCAACACCATGTATAATACATTGCTCATTTGTTATTTGCTCAATTTGATCAAGGTTCAGGTTACATATTTTATTATATCTGATGATGCCCAATAAGGCGAAAACGTTAATATATTCCATATTCATATAGCAAATAAACATTTGCAAATAGATGTGTCTTATGATTGAAATTTATATATACTTATTCTATTATATTACTAGGCATATCTGAAAATATAAAATGAATTGTAAAAAAAAAAAAAAAAAAAAAAATTCTTGAAACAACTTGAAGAGCTTCTCTGATTTTGAGGGCAATGCATAAACATTTGGGGTCTTAACATTTTTCTTTTTCACGATGGCAATGGAGATACAAGACTTATATGAGTGCCAAGTGATTATTTGTAAAAATCATATCTCGAAGGCCAGCTTAAGTCCGTTGTTATTTATAATATTTATGGATGAAGTGTTGAAGACCTGCAAACCAAGAACCGATAAGTCAGTGGTAGGGATGCGACAGCTCAGACCAGTGTTTTGTCAGGTGTCGTACTAATCGCAGACTCAGAAAAGAAGCTCCAACAAGCAGTGATTGAATGGCCGGAAAACCTAAAAGAAAGGGAGATGACAGTAAATGACAAGAAGAATCAGGTTATGATGGTGGCGAGGACAGAAGAACAGGTGGAGCAGATTAAGATAGAGTATGACGGGCAACAGCTGACATTTGTGAAAAGCTATGAATATCTAGGAACAGTAATCCATCAAACAGGCAAGTTACAAGGAGAGGTGCGCAAGCAAGCACAAAAGGCACCTAATGCCTACTTTGCCCTGAGCCGTTGCTTATTCGGTAAAGAAGAGGTGGATAACAAGACCAAGACCGTGTGTACAGGCAGTTTTGGAGCCGATACTATTATATGGTAGCGAGAGCTGGACAGCGACGAAGTAAAGTTAATGCAGTGCAAATGAATTGCCTGAGAAGAATAGTAGGGAAAACACGAGGGGACAGCGTAAGAAACAAGAGGATACGGGAGAATTTACAACTGCCACCCATAAGCAAGAGGATGGAAGACCGAAAACTTATTTGGTTTGGACATGTGATCTGGGATCTGGGATCTGGGATCTGATCATGTTACACGGATGGAGGAACACCGGAAACCACGCCAATTCTTGGAGACTAGGCCGCAAGGGAAGCGATCTATAGCCCAGATCACATATAGATTGCTCTTTCCTATGTTAAAATCGGTTGCACTTTGAACAGAACAACCGCCAGGATCGCCACCCGTCAGGATCGCCACCCGTCCGCCGTAAACGAACACGAGATGGCAGTACAGTCGCTAATGGAATTCAAATGGGAGTTATGGCAGCATAGTAAATCTGACAAAAGTTTATTAAAGATATTTTATTAATTTGTCCTACAGAATAAGATCTGTAATATTGACAATTAATATTTGAGGAGAAAAATTCGCTCCGGCGCCGGGGATCGAACCCGGGTCCTTGGTTCTACGAACCAAGCGCTCTGATCACTGAGCTACGCCGAATTTAATCCACAGCACCGGAGCGAATTTTTCTCCTCAAATATTAATTGTCAATAATACAGATGTTATTCTGTAGAACAAATTAATAAAATATATTTAATATTCTTACAGCCTAGCAGTGCATATTTCTGTACAGATTAATGTGCACTTAACTGCGGAATCCCGGCCAAACAGTCATTCAGCTGAGTGCGCCCCTTGTATAATGGTAGTTGACTTGGACATAAAACGTCAACGTATATGGAGTCAGGCCACAAAGGGAAACACCGAAGGAGGAGAATTCGATCCGGTGCTGTGGATTGAATTCGGCATAGCTCAGTGGTCAGAGCGCTTGGTACGTAGAACCAAGGACCCGGGTTCGATCCCCGGCGCCGGAGCGAATTTTTCTCCTCAAATATTAACTGAAAAAAGTTGTTACCGTCAAAACCTATAACTCCGAACAATCTGGGTATATATGATCTAGGCAGACCAAGAACCACATGGGAGGAGATGATAAAGCAGGTCGCGGTAAGCCGGGGAAAAACATTATGTCAGCTCCGCAGCCTAGTCAGAGATAGGGAGGGACAAATACTGTCCGTTACTCAGGAGAAGACGAGCGGAAAGAATGTGACGTTCTTGACTATCGCTGTTGATTATTATAAACATCGCTCAGATAAGCATCCCAGTAGCCAGGTTATTACTCGTACAGGAAGCATGAGTAACAATGCGTATGGAAATTAAAGCTAAGTTGAACAGAAGGAGACCTAATGTTTCCGCTTACTGCAGTACAAATATTGAACTTGTTGCCATACGTTATCTATTCACATCCCTTCCTCCTCAGTCCGCTCTCGTCTTCTCCTGAGTCACCGACAGTACAAGAAGTGGGTCCGAGGCAATCTCCTAACGCTGCGATAGCGGCACAATTGCGGAAGAAGAAGAAGAAGAAGAAGAACAAGAAGAACAAGAACAAGAACAATAAGAACAAGAAGAAGAAGAAAATATCTCGAAGGCTAGGCCTTGTCCGGATGTAGAAATTTATATGGAGATTTCTTATTCTTATAGGGGAAAAATCGTTTTGAAAATCCATCATCACTTGCTGAGCCTTCCTTGTGAGTGGAGCAGATTTGAGAAGACTCTAAGATCAGTACAGCATGTTTAATAGTGTAAATATTGTGAACCAGTGGATGTTCTTGCTTTTAAGTGAAAATAGGACACTCATGTTAGCACACCACTTCCTAAGACTAGCTCACAAAGCTCATAAGCAGCAGGCTTTTGCTCTCATCGGATTTATATTTTAACTTGTAATACTCTGCTTCTTCTCGTCAGTCGCTTGTCAGTGACATTAAGTGTAGCAAGTTTCAATAACGCCAAGGATTAGGATACTCTCTCACACTTTTGTTTATCTGAAGACAAAATATTGGGCATTCTGTATTTATAACCAGCAAGTCCGATCTACACTTGTTCTGATTCAACGATAGTGTTTATTTTACACGGGACTGTAGATAGGTTTATTTGAGCGTGATACTTTAATCTACAATATACACGTCATTCAGAATATATAGAATAATGGCATGGCGGTAACAGAGAATTAACAAATGGAAGTAAACCTTCCCCACAGAATGTGTCAGGGATCGAATACATGTCTCATTGAGAAGCTTCTGTCCACTCAACAATAGATAGGCAGTTTTATCTACAAGTTAATTACATAACGAAAACTTTGATATTGTCCATTTCAGCACGAGCACAGTATCGCTTGGTTGATGAGTTTTTTTGTCAAACATTTGGTGGGATCAACAAACTGTGAACTTGGGTATATGCTGTGTGTGACAACCAAAACAAAACATGTCACCAAGCTATAAAAAAAAGGAGCGGGGCACATCACAATATTTATTTTACAAGCATTGCCCTCTAGCGACAACCAACCTAAACAATAGCTTGCCAGAGTAAGATAGAGTGCAGTAGCTGTCAATGGATGTTCGTACTGGTTGCTTTGGATACGAATTACATTCGTGTGTGGATGTAATGAATGAGGTTTGGAATAAAATATAGACGGAAAGTTTCATAATTATTTCATGTTTTTGCATACGCCGCTGATTTCTGAGAACCCGAATTTTACGCTCTGTCAAATACAAATTTCTATACCCCAGTAAGTTTCTGAACAATTATTTATAAATCCTTTACGATAAACTGTATAGATACAACTGCTGTGAAATTGCAGTAACATAGGAATGGCTTCTCGTTGAATGTCATTTTCATCGTACAATGATGTATTACAACACAAGATGAGTACTACTAACTTTGGGAGGTTTATTGTTACGAAAAAATTACAAAATTTTAATGTGAAAAAAAATGGCGGAGCATATAATGAACAGACCTATCTTTACAGAATGGGTGACGAAAGAATTGTGTCCTAAAAATATTATTTCAAAAACAAAACAATAACAATTTCGAAACGTTTGCAATAAACTTAGAATATTCAGTTTACTGCATTAATTAAAAAGATGCTTACTAAGTTTGTTTTTGAATACTCTTAAATTCCGACAGTCTTTGATGCCACTGGGTAGGTAGGGTATTTCACAAGCGCGATAGCGAGATTGTGAATGATGATAAATACGTTGATGTTTTACGTGTTGGTATGTCTAGTATGAGGCTATACAATAACGTTACTAAATTTACAAAAACTTCCGAATCCAATGTTCTTCGAAGATCCGCACAGTTTGATAGCTTCCACAGAGTAAGAAAATGTATCTTTATGGCAATGTATAGTATCAATTGCCTAGGTCTATATTTTAGTCTATCGGAGCTTAGTTCTAATGTGTGGGCATTTCATTGCACTTGCTCGGATCCGATTCCTAGTGTTGACTGGATTAATATGTTTTGTGTAGATGTAGAATATCGAAGATGGCGGGCGTATTTTATCGCGACTGTTGTTTCCTTCAATAACATAAATTTCATTCCAGCAACACACTCATTGTCATTCTATCTATCTCTTAATAGCCTATAATATAATATAATATAATATAATACACCGAGTCCTGCTTAGAAGGATCGCGAAATAAATGCTCACCACTTAAAACCAGATAAAGATATCGTTGAGATTTACATCTGACAAGATAGAGAAACTGTTCAAGTTTACGCAACAAAGTCTGAAAACAGCTGCATGCGTAACTTTCGTTTGTTTGTTGCTAAAACAAGCCTGACGCCATTTTGTAGGAGAACACGCCATGGTCAACATGTGGACACCACAACAGAAAGTTCAGTGTATGCTATGGCTAGCAGAAGAAAAATCTGTTACGTGAGAACAACGCCGTGTTCGTCGTACATGGATAGGTGGATCGGAAGACGAGGACCAGTTTCCTGGCCAATCAGTTCACCCGATCTGACTCCCTTGGACTTTTTTTTTTCTGAGGCTTTGTGAAGGATGCTGTGTACCAAAGAGGCAGAGCTAACACTTTGGAGGAACTGAGACAACGCATCACAAATGCAGCTGCGCTAGTGAGTCCACAAATGCCACAGAACAATTGGCGGAAGGTTGAATACCGTCGTTTAGATGTCTGCAGGATAACTCAAGGCGCACATATAAGGTTGCATTCAGCATTCTCCTAAACCCTGAGAGTTTTTACATCAAGTTATGTAAAACGTTATGTTAATAAACCATTATTTATACTTGAAATTATCAATTATTTCCCGATCCCTCTAAGCGGGACACGGTGTATAATATAATATTATAATATAATATAATATACAGTAGAGCATCAATTATCCGAAACAATTGGGGACGGGGGTGTTCGGATAACTGATTTTTCGGATAATCGATCATTTACGAAAACAAATTGTACCGGTGACAAAGGAGCAGTATGAAACAAAGAAACACTGATCTTAAACACAAAACTGTACATACAGTATATATTTTGTATCACACGTCTTACAAATAAAACAGAGAACTGACTAGCCTAGTTTGACAAGTTGAAAATGGTCATTAAAGTAGGCCTACAGTTTAGGAAAAGAAACATTTTTTTTTCTTCAGAGCTGATACTCATCTTTTTGTCGCTAAATCTCGCAAACAGCGCTAGCGAAACTTCTACATGGTGCGCGAGCAAATTTGAATTTGACGACTGGAACGCTTTCGGTTAACTGATGTTTCGGTTGATCGGTATTCGGATAATCCATGTTCTAGTGTAATATTATATTATATTATATTATATTATATTATATTATATTATATTATATTATATTATATTATATTATATATAGTTTCAATGTAAGAGATTCGCTGATACGGGATGGAATGTGTTCCGGTGCTAGACGGAGACGTTTTTTATAGTAATACCCGCTGACATCCGGAAATGGTTGTAGTGTTAGTTGACGGCCATGTAATTGGCGTTCTGGAGATTATGGGGGATGGTATTTCATAGCTGTCGATCGCTGGGGACTGCCTGAGTCAAGTCTGCGGTATCGTCTGGGCTGAAGAGCCACCCGTAGGGTTTTCTCATTTATCTCCTCTCTACCTCCTAGGGTTTGCATGCATAATGAACATGTCTGTACAGTTTATACATAGGACTATCAGGGATTCCTTCCGCACACATACAGAAAGATGTGCTTGATACGGCGAATACTATCTGTAATAATGTAATAATACATTGTATGTTGTTAAGTATTGCGGAGTTCTTGCTAATAAAGTCATTAACTCTCTTGCTCTCCAATATTTCTCATACATAGTGGGATTAGAGGAAAGGACTGGGCATCACTGAAGATGATTATGATCTATTTCTTCCTGAAGACTACACAATGAACAAAGTGATAAAGAAATAATTATTCTAATTTTTTATTAACAGTTAGGCCTATGCCCTGAAAGTAAGCGAAAGGATGCAACTGCACTTTTACTTGAATACTCAGGATTTATATTTCGTTGTACATTCTTTGAAAACGAAATTCGTCACTGTACATTGAGATACTACCATATTTTATTATTTGAAATTTCGTGCAAATGGTACGATATATCTTGATATTTTGAGTTGATTAATCTTTTAACTGTTGGAAATGATCAAGTTGACATGGGGTTTTGTAAGATATTACTTCTCTTCTTAGAAACACGATCAGCAACTTCATTCATTCATTCATTCATTCATTCATAGTTTTCTGCCCAAAGGCAGGTCTTTCACTGCAAACCCAGCATTCTTCAATCTCTCCTATTTTATGCCTTCCTCTTAGTCTCGACTTATAATATAATACACAATATCTTAATGTCGTCTACTTTCTGATATCTTCTTCTGCCCCGAACTTTTCTCCCGTTCATCATATCTTCCAGTGTATCCTTCAGTAGCAGTTTCTTCTCAGATACTGACCCAACCAATTTCTTTTTGTCTTCCTATCAGTTCACAGATAATCCACAGAGTACCGGTACCTATTCGACCAGTTGTAAAACTATCCTTTCGTTAAGCTTCATCAGGATGATGCATAATTTTCCAATAATCACTTATTTTTTTACTTTTAGTTGACAGATTCGTTGTTACAGCCGTAACAGTACAACAGATTTTAGGGTATCGAATAAGTGGCTTCAACTTCTCCATCAAAATTTGTGGGTCTATAACCTAAGGATTTATAAAACGAGAAAAGTAGATATGTAGCATGAGCAACTGCTCCTTTTTGATTGGAGAGTAGAGATCAATCAGTAAAAAATATGGAGCTGTGAATAGTTTCCAATGCTAGTAATTTTAGGATCTCTTTTGGGGTGTTTTTCTCGGTATTTTCAATCTGTTCTATTTCTATTACTTGCGTAGGATTAGTTTTATGAATTATGTTTTCTTTGCTTGTTGGAAGATTGATGATAATAATAATAATAATAATAATAATAATAATAATAATAATAATAATAATAATAATAATAGTAATCCTCTAACTGAGGTTCTGGCTGATATGTACCTCTATTATCAGGCAGTACATCTCACTTAACGATATGTGACAGAGAAAAAACAATTGTTTGTATGCATCTGAAGTCTGACTAGAGTAATATGTATGTAATGGAGGGAGAAAGGAACTGGCCACCCTAGCCCATTATCTCCTGGCCTAGTTGCCTCATGAGTCGTGTCTTCTTGGTATCACTTGTGAGGTTCAGACCTGTCTTTGGTCAGTTGACTAAACAACAATCATCATCATCATCATCATCATTTTAGTTGGTTATTTAACGACGTTGTATCAACTACGAGGTTATTTAGCGTCGAGTAGGTTATTATTTTTTATTAGTAGGTTATTTTACGACGCTTTATCAACATCTTCGGTTATTAAGCGTCTGAATGAGATGAAGGTGATAATGCCGGTGAAATGAGTCCGAGGTCCAGCACCGAAAGTTACCCAGCATTTGCTCATATTGGGTTGAGGGAAACCCCCGGAAAAAACCTCAACCAGGTAACTTGCCCCGACCGGGAATAGAGCCCGGGCCACCTGTTTCGCGGCCAGACGCGCTGACCGTTACTCCACAGGTGTGGACTTTAGCGTCAATGAGATTGGTGATAGCGAGATGATATTTGGCGAGATGAGGCAGAGGATTCGCCATAGATTACCTGGTATTCACCTTACGGTTGAGGAAAGCCTCGGAAAAAACCCAACCAGGTAATCAGCCCAAGCGGGGATCGAACCCGCGCCCGAGCGCAACTTCAGATCGGCATGCAAGCGCCTTAACTGACTGAGCCACGCCGGTGGCTTCATCATCATCATCATCATCGTCATCATCATCATTTATCCTCTCTGTTTACTTCTTTCTACCTCCAAATTCAGACACAGCATAAAATCGAAGAAGGCAATAGCAGATCGCTGTAAAACACAATTTTAATTTCCTCGTAAAAGCAAGAAAATTGGTTGTATAATTCCATATTGGAATTCCGATCTGACGGATGTGTATGCATGGCGTTTCTAAGCCCCCTGCAATCCTATAGAGACGTGGAATTGCATTTCCCATTAAGTAGCAAGAATGGGACAACCAAAGAAACTAACCGAGGGATTCAGGAGGCCATTACAGCGCTAAGAGGCTTTCTTTCTGGAAGCCGTTTTCCGCTCGAAAAGAAGAGGCTTCCAGTCGAATCAGCTTCGTGAATGCAGTGTACAGAGAATTGAATTGGGTAACATCCCGAGGGCCCGCCTGCCGCAGATAGCGTAGGCATTTGTTTCCGTATAATTGGATTCTTTACCCGCTTTATTAATATCGTATCGCCCGAAATCAATAAATATCTGCCGAACTGAATGGAAAACCCGCGTTCTGAGCATGTCAATGGTTAATTAATTAGAACAAACATCCATATCTGCTTGTCGCCATGTTTGTAATTCAGAGAGCATTGTTGTGTTGCATGGCTTGTTAGAACGCATGCGTTGCAGGAAGTTGTACACATAGGACGTGATAACCGTGTGGCTTTTGTTTTGCCAATCAACGTGTGTTTTGATTTATTAGTTGACTTGAATTTTATCTCGGCTGGTTGCCACTGAAGATGTAAGCTTTGTTAAATTCTGGATTATTTCCTGTGTTCTATCAGCAAAAGCACTCTATTATAATTTAAAGCGGAAAATCTGACGCCAAAAAATAAACACTCAAAAGTTTCGACACAGTC
Source organism: Periplaneta americana (assembly GCF_040183065.1). Taxonomy (NCBI): domain Eukaryota; kingdom Metazoa; phylum Arthropoda; class Insecta; order Blattodea; family Blattidae; genus Periplaneta; species Periplaneta americana. The sequence goes on from NC_091133.1 coordinate 54,988,142, forward strand.
ATTTTCAGTTGCCTAGTAATTATTACTATGACTGCCACTGGGTCCGAGGTTCACGGGTTCGAATCTGGTCGACGCGATGGATTTTGAAGGGCGATTTCTTAGAATAGCTTTCTTCCGAAAGGAAGTAAATTATGGAAGGCCCTATGGTAGACTTACGGTACGTAAACGCAGTCTGTCCTTGGATGAGTGGGCTCCAGGAAAAATTTACAGGCCATTCATCGCTAAACTCAAAAATAAACTATGGAATTGGTGAAATTGATCAGAATAGTGACCTAACAGCAAGAAGTTTTTTTTTCCCCCCCAGCATTCCATCAAGTTTCGACGTGTTTGTGAAATATACAGGAAAACATTGAACATATAACAAAAATGCAAACGTAGTAATTGTTATTAAACTATCTTAGCATATAATTTACTTCACAAAAATGAGAATTCGATCAAGACAAAAAGAGGATTATAAATATGCAAGCTGTGAAAACGATCCAATATTAGGCTACGAGAAGGAAGATATCAGATCGGAATTTAATATACGAACTTTCAAAATGAATTAAAAGTAAATAGGCCTACTTTGTGAAGAACACAATTGAGACCTTGAAACATGAAAGGTGCTAAGTGCTTTTTTTTTTCGAAATTGAAATTTTCACATCGGTATGTGCTATGTACCATTTCATGTTACATATCAATCGGGGTAATTGCTAAAAGACCTCTAAGCAGATCAAATTTAATGTCCACCGTTGTGGCTGATGTGTTAGCGAGCCTAACTCCGAACCTAGCTGGTCCGGGTTCGATCCCCAGTCGGGACGAGTTGCTTGGGTGAAGTTTTTTCGGGGTTTTTCTCCCCTAACTCCTAAGGATGAATATCAGGCGATTGGAACCCCACTCATCTTCGCCACTCCCTTTCCTCCCCTATCATCATTTCATTCGTCATGCCGTTACTTCTTCTGGTTTTCAGATCGCTCCACAGGCTGTCCTCCGAAACTGCTGGCTCTCTCGACCGGCCTCCGTGTATTGTATTCGTGCGATGACGGATAGCTTTTGCCACGGAACCGGGGTCAGACCTTCTCGGAGAAGGACTTCTGCCTCGGACCGTTAAGGGAGTCTTGGGGGGTTGCCGAAGCAGGAGTGGTACATGGACTCTGTTGGCTGTAGGGGCCGGTCGTTAAGGAGGTGAAGTGGTTAGGTCGGTGCGCGTGGATCGGTGGGCACGCAATTCATTCCATATCGGGGGGTGTACAATAGACCTCAGGTCGTAGTCTCCCTCCTAACAAGTAAAAAAAAAAAAAAAAGCAGATCAAATCATGCCCAGTACATAACGCTGGTCTTTGTAATATAAATTTTTCTCAAATAACTGTTCCTTATTTTTGGTACTTAGCACATTTGTTATTTCGAGGCCTCAATTCTTAATAATGAAGATGAGCTTACAAATAAACTTCAAGTCGTCATTCAAAAAGACCACTGAAACAATAGTTATCTGAACATAATAGCTCGCTACCGGATTAGCACATGGGTAAGAAGGTAATCTTCTAATCAGAGATTGAACTCAGGCGTGGTTTCGAAACTCTCTTGGACTAATTATCCGGTTGGAGTTTTCCCACCGAAAGCATCTCTTAACTGTAAAGTCATTTTGTGCAGCTGATTTCTTAGCTCTGTACATTTTTGCACCTGCAGAAGAGGGATGAAACAACTGATTTAACATTCTGTATGTTTGTCAAAGTAGTGAACCTATTTTCGTCAACTGTAACATATCTCCTCAAAAATGTTGTGTCATCTTCCTGAGAATACAGTACTGGACAATCTCAAGGCAATATATCAAATTTCTCTGCTTTTTATCAAGATTCGTTGCTTTAGAGACCAACTCAGCATAGAATAATAAGCTGTCTGTTGACAACAAGAGAGGGCAACATGAAAGACTGGAAGTACTGTTAATCATGAAATCTACCGCCATCTGCAGTGCGCCAAAATATTTAACCTTCTCTATAAAATTCATAGATTTCAAAGCTTACATGAAAGAAAATAATTTTCTAAAAATGACATTATTTATAAAGAAATGTATCGATGGTATTGAACAGCAACCTCATATGTCAAAAATATGAACGAATAAGATTTCACTTGATTCCTATCAAAGAAATTTTCGCGAATCTTCTGCTAACACATCTCAAGTCAAGGTATGGATACAACTTTCACACGAAGAGATTTAAATGTAATTTTATGTCAGATATTTGTTCGTTTTCAAGATATTTAAATGCTCCTTCACTCTCCGTATTTTTTTTTTTTTTTACATACCAAGTTGCAGTTCAACATAATCGATATGCAACCAGTGGCGACTCGTGATATTTTTTGTATGTAGCATATGAGATTGACGACTGATGACAAAGTCAGAAACTAATAGTAATAATAATATTAATAATAATGATAATAATAGAGGATGTAAAATCAATACTAGTAGGCCTATGTTAGTCTTTGACTCACCATTCTGGAACTGGCAATTTATTAGTAGTGAAGTTCAATTCTCCTCCCCTTTTTAGTTGCGAAGATGTCTCCTAAGCCATTGTACTGCCCGATATTTACCGATGCTCCGTCGTAGGTTTGCGCAATTAATTTCTAGCTATAGTTAAATTCTTCTAAATGATCAATTACAACTTCAGATATTCTTTCGGCTGTTCTGTCATCTGAAAGTCCTGTTAATTCTTTTATTTATTATAGCTTATTTTATTTATTTTTATGTAATTTTGGCTTTATTCATTTTATTTTTATATTATATCATTTTAAATTATTTATTACTTCATTTATTCTATTCTTTTAAAATGGCCAATGAACTGCATTTAAGGAGGCTATAAGGGTACTTGAAAATTCTTGTTGTGGTCTCTAACAGAGTCTCCACCACCCAGAAAGAAGGGTCGTAGTATTAGGATACGCGGTCATATCCTCAGACGCAGTTAAACTCAAGCCATACACCGACCTCCGCACTCTCCCCTGTCCAGTACCTTCACTGTTAGAAATACCGTTTGCTGTAAGATATTTGGATGGTTCCTCGGAAATTATTTTTGAACTGTGCAGTAGTGACAACTCACGACAAAAAGTGCAAGTTTAAAGGAAATTAATACGTCGGGACACGTTGAAAATCAAAATCTGTAATTAAAATGTTTTCTATCTCAGAGGCACGAAATTAAATTTGAGATCATCCTCATATCCTTCATGGAGGAATCGCCACTGTATGTAACATCATAGTTGTGAACATATATTGTGAAATGTTTTAATTTATGCTACTTCACATTAATTAAAATTATGGAAAATATTAATTCCTCTTGTAATGCGATAAACTTGCAATTTTTAAGGTATTGCAATTGACACAAAAAAGTTATGGAAAAGTTGCCCTTTCAGCAAGGGAAATTGAATCTTCAATATTTAGTGCCTTGATGTTTGAAGTAGCTGTCGTGGCAAGGGGTGTTTAAAATTTAAACATTATTTCTTCTTTTACAACAGAGGATGAAAGAAACAGAAACATACAAATTTTATAGGCCAGGAATGAATATTTCTAAAACCTCTTCTGTTGATTATGACAATGAGATTCTGGCTTACCCTCGTACAAAAACCATCACAAACACACACACTCTCTTTAGAACTGCATTACGTTTTAATAACTACAGTATATACTATCTTGAATTCGTATGCGGTATTAATGCTGCTTCTGTTTCCAGACGCTTATTTTTTTCAGAGGCCAACCTAACCTCAATTTCAGCTTCCCTAACACTCTTTGTATGTATGCGTTTGTGGTTGTGAATTTTTAATGTCTTAAAATCTCTCTTGCGCTCTTCCCTTCCGTACGATCCTCCCTCACTCAATTCTGCATTCTACAGCCAAAGACGCTCCGATGCGCTGCCGTCATTTCACGCTATCTGCCGGCTAACTTATTTATTCACCTGACCACACGTTATGTCTTTAATCCCTGCTGCTAGAATATTCATTCCACTTTTGTGCGTTCCGAAAATACATTAATTTAACTCCAACGTTCGTTTCGTTGGTATTTAGATTTCAGCGGTCCACGAAATGAGCCGTCCTCTATGGCGGTCTCGTGGTTGCCGTGCTATACTAACCGTTGGATTCAATGTTCACCGATTCAAACCCGGCTTCCTTCGAGAAGGGACTAAAACAGTAATGTCAAAGCAAGCGCATTTTCGTAACCTTGACGTCGTGCGCGGGCATCAAGCGCTAGGTATGGAAAGAGGAATAAGCAGTCTGTTGGATTAAGAAACCAGTGGTGCACAAACTTCAAACGGAACGTGAAATTTTATGTCGTTATTTTTATATGTCTTCTTTCGGTTTGATATTATCTATATTGTCTGTAAAACAAAAGTACTAACACCTATTTCTTAATATTGCAGTTGTGTTTTAAACGTTAATAACATAATAAAGAGTTAAGAAGGAATATTCACATAAATTACATAGTAGTACAACTATACTGTACTAAGTGGATGAAACACATCATTCATAAAGAAAGAGATTGAATATGACATAAGTTGGTATTGATATTTATTGTATCTTTAGCCTCATAAAAGTAATTATCAACTAACTAATCATAACAATATTATAGTAAAAAAGCAAAGTTACCTAGGTATGAACTGTAACTAATATTAAGTAACAAAACTCTTATCGCATTATGCTTTTAAGGTAATATTGGTGAGCAACTTTCTATCATCAGAATATTAAATTGTTTTCTCGAAACCTTCTGAAGCTATAGAGCTGGCATTTTTACAAACAAGGGCACATATCTTTTGCTTATGATGTAATAGTAGTTGCTTTGTTAATTCATTTCCTTACAAACATTTTCCATGCGAATATTTTCAAAAATTGTAATATACTATCTTCAGTAATACGTATTTACGGTGTATATATATAATAAATTTTACAAGAGAAAGAGTACCCAAAACGCTCATTGGATTTCCGCGTTGAATTACAATACTTAAACGTTGACGCAAATAAGTAGTGCAACGACGATCACAATTTACGAAAACATTGGTTCCGTACCTGTAAGGCTACTAAATAGGCCTGTATCTGAAAATTTCACTTTTATATAAAAAAAATTGAGAAAATATTCCTTTTGAATAAAAAAAAACAAACTTGTGAAAAATGAGCATTAAAATTTAAACTTACATTCTTATAATGCATTAATACTTCTCAGACAAATCTAAAAATTAACGTGGTTACAGTTTTAATACGTCTTCTTTCCTTTATCTATTGAATCAGTGCTGGCCATCCCTGTATATGGCTCTACCAAGCGGCATATACTACCTCTTTCGTCTGTCTCTTTCCTTTCCGCTGTAAAAAGCTCAGGCTTTCCTGAGCTCTAAAGCGCGCGCTAGCGCCTATGGGCGTCAATTGACATGACTGGACTAAAACTTTTGGATGCTGAGTAGTGGATTTACAGCAGGCATGCCCACGAAATGAAATTCGAGAACTCACTAGCGCGCGCCAAGTTGTAAACGTCACACGTCAATGTTCTAGTCATAGATGCGGCGAGGGTTATATAAAATGAAATGAACATGAATTAACATTGATAAGCAATTGCTTTTGTCTTTTTTTGTTTTTTGTTTTATTTTTTATCCTAATGATTTTCTCTTATATAGTTTCATATTATCCTGCTTCATATTTATGTATTTTGGCAGCGTTTAAAAAATTTTCACCATAATGTCGCTATTTTTCACTTAATATTGTTGTTATAAAAATCCATGGCGCTACAGCCCTTTGCAGAGCCAAGACCGACCAGCCGGCTCCTGGCCTTACGTCCACATGCCGAAGCAGAGGTCATCCAGCCAGAATGGAGATATCGTGTGGTTAGCACGATGATCCCCCCAGCCGTTATAACTGGTTTGCGAAACAGGATTTTCGCTACCTATCGTAACTCCCCAAGTGCATCACGATGCACGATGCATCATGAAAAAATTTCTTCCCCCATGAGGACTCGAACCAGCGCGCAGGTTGTATACATATGAAATGAACATGAATTAACATTCATAAGCAATTGTTTTTGTTTTTTTTTTATCCTAATGATTTTCTCTTACGTAGTTTCATATTATCCTACTTCATATTTATGTATTGATAGCGTTTAAAGAATCTTCACCATAATTTCGCTATTTTTCGCTTAATATTTTTGTTATAGCAGACGAAATTATGTTGCAATCGCCAGCCTGAGTACTGAGATCAGGCTCTAATCAGTCAACCTAGCGAATTCATAACTAATACGAATGGGCTTGTTCTTAGTCTTGATTTTCTTCAATAACAAAATGCAATATTTAAAACCTCAGTATACGGAAGAATTAAATATTAAATATGCTAACAATACTATTCTATTCCGCTCTCACCATACTAATACAAAATTAGTAATACTGGTATTTCCGTACGGGCAGCTAAGTCATTATAAAAGTGCAAGTCACCCTGGGTGGCACAGGCAGTATAGCGCTGGCCTGTTGTGCCCGAGGTCGATGGCATTTAAGTGTGCTTAAATGCGACAGGCTCATGCCACTAGATTTAGTGGGATGTAAAAGAACTCCTGCGGGACAAAATGCCGGTACACCGGCAACGCTGATTTAGCCTCGGCAGTTGCGAGCGTCGTTAAATAAAACATAATTTTTAAAAAAGTACAAAGTACGAAATATTTAAGTTAAAATATTACAACCTTACATTTGCTCTCAATTCTATTAGCAAGATAGTCCTATGTTCTCCTTGGCAGTTTATCTATTGTTCCGAATGGTGGGTATCATAGTGGCGTTTCGTACTGCTCTTCCTGCATATACAGTGAAGTCCACAAATAGACACAGCGAGACGAGATACGAACGCTGTCTTTCTACGAAGTACTGCGAACATTAGTAAATATAAGGGCTGTACAATGTTTTTTATGGCGTGCGGACAGAAGCATAAATAATTAACATACATAATTTTAAATAATGTATTGTAGTATATACAAAATATATAACAAAACAAATCCGTGATAAAGTATAATATATTCGTGATACATCTGAAACATAAAACAAACTTCTAGAGGAAAAACTCTCTAAATACTCGTAGGCTATATCTACATACGGGGCTTTCATTTCAAAACTACCCACTCTAAATAACTAGTTAATTAATTGAATTCAATTTAAACCAAAAAAAAACACGTAAATTTAGATATCAAGGGCGAAGTCTTAAACAAGGCTGAATTGCATTTTTGATTTCACCTCCCACCCCCAGCCTCTCCTAGTTCGAAATTTCAAATGGTACCCCTATATTTTTATACTTGAGCATTCAATTGTTTATACACCACATTCGTTTTCGCATCTTTTCTTTTCTATCGTCGCCTGGTAACCTGCATTTTTGTTATTGTTGATTAGAGCCGAAGAGAACAAAGCTACAGAAACTTATTGAGCATTTCTTGTAATAGTTGTGTTTGTGTATTAAATTATTTTAAAATGGTGTATACCCTTCAAGAGAGAACATAAATCATCACTATTGATTAAATTTAGGAAATACACTGTGTTTTCATCCTACAATCAACTGATAATAACAAAGCTTCTTATAATCACTACAGAATGCCTCGTAATTAGATGAATTTTGTTTTATCCTATGTACTGTTCTGATTGAAATGTCAAATTCTTGAGGGATGGCTCTGATCGATTCATTTTTTTTTAACGGTTCCAATATTTGTAACTTCTGCTTCAACATAAGAACACATTTTTTGTTCCCTTCCTTGCTGCCAACGTGTACGAGTATCTGCACACTACTGCACTGGTTCAACCGGTTAGCCCTGTGCAGCACGGGGGAGGGTGCGTTGACTTACCTTGTATCGTGAAGTATACGAGAGTGAGCGTCTATTTGTGGAGTTCCACTGTAACGTGTTTCTTATAAACAAAACAACGTGCATCACCTCCATGTTCCTGACTGAGAAACATTAAAGCCTATTCCTCCTTAAAATTCGTATACGATTATTTGCATGTTCGAAAAATAATATATTAATTTCAGAGAATGGCTTAACTTCTTAAATTATTAGAGTGATTGTTTCAAAAATACATGTTATGTGACGTAATGAATAAACATGGCTATTCGGTGAAGAGACAGTGCGACACATTGGATATTTGTGATCAATCACTCTTGAGATAGGCCTATTGTAAATTAAGTTAGCCTATGTTTGAATAGATTTTTGTTCATTTGACTGTAAGAAAATCGAACGTGCCTAAATTGTTACGCACATTTCTCTATCTGCATTACGGACAGTTACATTCCAAGACATTAAAATACCTTAAGCAATGTTGCCAAATCAGTGACACGTGAAACAGTAAAACTGCGAAAGTTTGTAAACTTTCCCGTTGAGGACTTAAGAGCAATAAAACGACGAGGAAGACAGCGCTCCCAGGAATTTTATAGCCCGGCTACTTCCCATTTGCAGCGGCTGGCCTCAACTCTGTCTTTTTGAACTCGTGAACTTAGGGTAAATGATGGGTCCGCATGACGAGGGACCACACAACACCGCCTAAACATAAAACGCTGATAGATAGAAGGCACATAGCGATGTCCTTGTCAAGGACAACCTATGACCTAATGGCGAGCGGTGGACAAAAATATAGGCGAAACACTGCTTTATTATTATTATTATTATTATTATTATTATTATTATTATACGCATACATTATTTCATTTTCTAATATACTATATTAATATTATTATTGTTATTAATTGATTACTATTATCATCATCATTATTTGTGAAAGTATGTGATGTGTAAACAGAGTAATTTATTAATAATATATATGCACTTGTATTGAGATATATTTCGTTGGTACATCACGACCGCTTTTACCATTATGGTGATGAAATATTGAATTATTGACTCACCATTTACAGCTGGATATCACAGGTTATTAGAAGGCAGGGGAAGGGGTAATAACGAATCATCTCCGCAAGTTAAAATGCCATTTTTTCTTGGATGCAAACTTGGTGATCTCAAAAAAAAAAAAAAAAAAACTAGTTCTGTGTGTACTATCTCGTAACATCTAATCTATCACATTTTGTATAATTACTAGATTTGGGGTGTCTAGTGAAAGTTTTCAATGTTTGGGTTAAGTATGGAATGTCCGGTATTTTTCACTAACATACCATTATTTAGTTATCGTAAAAACATTAATTAACCCTAATTAAATGCAAAACAGCAAAGAATAATTCACAAATAATTTACAAACATGCACTTCAAAAATCTAAAGTGCACGAGGTCACAGAGAAATTCGTACTACGAGCTGCCTACTGGAACACAAAGGCCTATTTGTAGTTTTCCCCGTCTTTAAAACGAGGATTCATCCTTCAAGAGTTGGTAGCGAGACAAGTCTTTTGTAGGTCATAAAATATTCCTTGGAAAGAAAGAAAGAAAGAAAGAAAGAAAGAAAGAAAGAAAGAAAGAAAGAAAGAAAGAAAGAAAGAAAGAAAAAAGAAAAAAAGAAAAAGGAAAGAAAAAAGAAAAAGGAAAGAATGAAAGAAAAAAGAAAAAGGAAAGAAAAAGTAAAAAGAAAGAAAGAAAAAAGGAAAGAAAAAGGAAAGAAAGGAAAAAGGAAAAAGGTAGAAAGAAAGAAAAAAGGAGAGAAAGGAAAAAGGAAAGAAAGGAAAAAGGAGAGAAAGAAAAAAGAAATAAAGAAAAAAGGAAAGAAAGAAAAAAGGAAAGAAAAACGAAAAAAGGAAAGAAAGAAAAAAGAAAAGAAAGAAAAAGAAAAGAAAGAAAAAAGAAACAAGGAATCGTAAAGAAACGAAGAAACGTAGAAGGAAAGAAAGAGAAAAAGCAAGAAACGAAGCGGGAAAACGTAGAAGGAACGAAACGGAGAAATGTAGAAGACAATAATCGATTATACCTAAGAGGGAAGGACTGGGAACTTAACACGAAAGAAACGAGGAAACTTAGAAGGAAAGAATCGAAAAAACTTAGAAAGAAAGCAACGGAGAAACGCTAGAAGAAACGAGGAAACGCATAAGAGCAGAAATGGAAAAACGTAGAAGGAAAGAAATGAGGAAACGTAGAAGGAAAAACAACGGGGAAACACAGAAGGAAAGAAATGAGGAAACGTAGAAGGAAAGAAATGCGAAAACGCACAAAGAAGTAAATGAGAAAACGCAGAGAGATATAAATTAGGAAACGGAGAAGGAAAGAAACGAGGCAAGTAAAACGAAAGAAATGAGGAAACGTAGAAGGAAAGGAATCAGGAAACGTAAAAGGAAATAAAAGAGGCAAGTAAAACGAAAGAAATGAGAAAACGTAGAAGGAAAGAAATCAGGAAACGTGAAAGGAAAGAAACGAGGCAAGTAAAGTGAGGAAACGTTGAATGAAAGGAATCAGGAAACGTGAAAGGAAAGAAACGAGGCAAGTAAAACGAAAGAAATGAGGAAACGTTGAAGGAAAGAAATCAGGAAACGTGAAAGGAAAGAAACGAGGCAAGTAAAACGAAAGAAATGAGGAAACGTTGAAGGAAAGTAATCAGGAAACGTGAAAGGAAAGAAACGAGGCAAGTAAAGCGAAAGAAATGAGGAAACGTGAAAGGAAAGAAACGAGGCAAGTAAAGCGAAAGAAATGAGGAAACGTTGAAGGAAAGGAATCAGGAAACGTGAAAGGAAAGAAACGAGGGAAGGAAAACGAAAGAAATGAGGAAACGTTGAAGGAAAGTAATCAGGAAACGTGAAAGGAAAGAAACGAGGCAAGTAAAGCGAAAGAAATGAGGAAACGTTGAAGGAAAGAAATCAGGAAACGTGAAAGGAAAGAAACGAGGCAAGTAAAACGAAAGAAATGAGGAAACGTTGAAGGAAAGAAATCAGGAAACGTGAAAGGAAAGAAACGAGGCAAGTAAAGCGAAAGAAATGAGGAAACGTTGAAGGAAAGAAATCAGGAAACGTGAAAGGAAAGAAACGAGGCAAGTAAAGCGAAAGAAATGAGGAAACGTTGAAGGAAAGAAATCAGGAAACGTGAAAGGAAAGAAACGAGGCAAGTAAAACGAAGAAATGAGGAAATGTTGAAGGAAAGTAATCAGGAAACGTGAAAGGAAAGAAACGAGGCAACGTAAGGGAAAAGAAATGCGGAAGTGCAGAAGGGTAGAAATGAAAAACATAAAAGAAGTAAATTACGAAAGGTAGAAGGAAAGAATTGAGGAAATAATGAAGAAAAAGTGTAGAAACGTAGAAGTGATTAAATGGGGAAACGTAGAAGGAAAGAAATTAGTAAACGTAGGAAAAATCAGTGAGAAGACGCAGAGGTAAAGGAATCAGGAAACATCTAAAGAAAAGAGGAAAATAAATAATAAGAAAGATTAAAGAAAGCAGAAATATGAAAGAAAACAAAGCAGTAAAGGAAAAACAAGGTACAAATGAAGGGAAGAAGAGAAGGAATGAATAAGGTAGAAGATTGAAAAATAAAGATAGAGAAAAAGGAGGGAGGAAAATAATTAGGAGTGACGAACGAATAAAAAAGAAGGTAGGAATAAGGAAAGCAGAAGAAGAGAATCGAAATAATTAAGAAAAATGAAAGAAAGTAAGCAATGTTGAATTTCCGTAACATAAATGTTAGCCTTTCGAAGTAACCATAGAGATTGTTCAGAATAAATCATAATATCATTAAATAGCGGTTCTGAAGTAACTATAATTTTGTAATCTGTTTCATTGCGCTTTGCATCACAGATCTGATTGTCATCGAATCAAGTCCTTTGAATAGATAGCCGTATGTGACCTACACTCAAAAATCTACTAGCACATAGGGAACATGGCGCAGCTTCCCGAATACCTTGTGGTTTCCACAAGACGCCAGGTAAGCCAATCCCCGTGTGCTGCACGGAGCTCTAATCCCAGAAGAACGGCGTATGTTAACCTTTATTGGAGTACATTCATGCCACGCATTAAGTTGCTTAGTCCGAACAAAGCCATTCATCAGCCCGCAAATCCCAGGTCCCATGCAGAGTATGTGACCACCACTACACATCTGCTCCTAAACTACGAGCGTGACGGGTTATTTAAGGCGTCCGAGCCGGTAATGGTTGTTAAGCCGGCGTGATCTGACGGGATTCAAATCATAAAATGGGCGAGAGTGTTTCATCACCGGAAATCATGTGATTTATGTCCACGACTTTTCAATGTCCTTGTGTATGATAGGTTTATGGATATTCGCTAACGTGCCTCTGAAATATAATATAATATATTCTCACGGACTGTAATGTACGCCTACTGTAATGCAACATAATATACAATGTAGTTTAAAATAATGTAGTGTAGTGCAATTTAGTGTAATGTACTGTAATATAACGTAACACCATGCAATGCATAATAATACAGAATGAACCGTAAGTAATGTAATTATTTTCAGGAGTTATTCTTTGAGATATATTAAACAAAAAGTTTAATACAATTTTGATCTTTTCAATAAAGAAATCACTTTATATAAAATATTTCATAGCGGGTTTTGCCTGCGAGTGAAAACAGTATTTTAGTTACCCTCTGTAGAGTACATTCTGCTTTACTACATTATTATTATTATTATTATTATTATTATTATTATTATTATTATTATTATTATTATTATTATTATTATCAGGATCACAAACGCAATGAAGATGTAATGGAAGAATTACAACTAGAACCTGTAATTAGTCACGTAAAACATTATCAGAACAACTGGATAAATCATCTGCATCGCATGCATGGAGATAGAACTCCAAAAGTCATGCTCCACTACCGTCCAGACGGGAAGAGATCTCTCGGTCATCCAAAGAAGCGCTGGATTGAAAATTTAACTGTGAGATCGTAACAGGCCATTTGGCCTAATACTTGAAGGAAAGAAGAAGAAGAAGAACAAGATCATCATCATCATCTGTCATGAAATTAGACCATTTGTTGACCTGTTCCGGTCGCATTGTCCAAAAGTTCTTCCATAGTTCTTCCTTCAATTCTCCTTCCTCTTGGGACGTAGTTCTTCAAAATTTTGGGAAGTCTGTTTCTTGCTATTCTGTGTACGTGTTCAAAACATTTTGTTTTATAATTTTCCATCTGTTCTAATACTGTAAATACTTTTAATTCTTCTGCAATCTCTGTACTAGTTTTGTAGTTTATCCAAGTGTAACCTGCTGTTTTTCGCATGTATTTAATTTCTATTGCCCATATTCTTGATACATCTGCTGCTCTGATGGCCCAATTTTCACTGCCGTACAAGAGGGTGGGGAGAGCTGGTATGATGTACAATTTCAATCTGGTTTTTTTAAGGTTTTCTGTGGATTAAATATATTGTTATTTTCAACTAATTATTTAATTTATAGCTGACGTCGTTTTATTCTTCATATGAAACCAAATTTCCTAAATAATTGAAAGTATTCACTTGTTATACAGAGTCCGGCATTTTGTTTTGACGAGTTTCAACATGCTGTTGTAACGGGACTATAAGGTTTAAAAATTAAAAAATAACACACTATGAAGCTTGAATGATGCAATTTATTGGAATGTCTTCATTTTTTTTTAAATTACACATTTCAAGTGATCCCCTTCATATCTTATAACCTGTTATAATCTCAAACGAAAATTGTTCTTGACCAGGTTTCGAGACTTTGGACCCGATACAATAAGTTTACTGTGCATGCACTATAGGTTGTTGACTCGCTGCAGGTAGATAGAGGTGTGTTGAGGTAACAACGTTGCTATTTAGAGTAGAATACGGTAGTATGGGGAAACACACACATATGTACATTCTGGAAGTAAATATACATTACACAATGATAATGTCAAAAGAATGTGAAAAGTATTTATTCTCCTGTCTTTTATAAGCATTTGTGTTTAATTGTACACAGTGTTAATGGTGAAAATAAGCATGTAGCAATTTTAATTTTTTCATTTATCCTATTGGTTGTCTTTAGGAAGTGCAGTTACAGTACCGAATTGCAATGTACCTACTACAAGATACATTCTCAGTGTCTCAAACGTAAATCTTTTTCGGTTATCTGCCAAAGTTTGTACTGTAGAAAGCTGCGCTCGACGTCGCATGACGTGATAGGAGCAAAACGAAAAAAACCTAACATCATTGCAGTCTCTAAGAGACAGTCCTTTATTCTCGAGTGACTATGTCCACTAGTTTGCTGTTTATGTTACACAATGTTCCATATCCGTTATTTTTACATAAAATTGATTTCCACTACTGTTTTACAGTTCAGTAACCGGTGTACTTGATGTCTCATTAATTCTCTGCATCATTTTCTAAATTAATTTGAAGGCTTCCGGCATCTCTTGCTGTGACTTTTCTACCCGTGTAATAGTTTCAGACACAGTTTGTATGAAAACCAAATTATTCGTCACAACCTTCAAATCCAGAGCGTTTTCCTTTGCGTATTTGTTGGCATTCATTCTACAGTACCCCCACCCACTATACTCAGTATGCCGTTATGCGGATTTCCCACTGAACTGTTCTATTGGATCCGAAGTCTCGAAGCCTGTTCATGACACATTGCAATAAATCTGGGGTTTCGTTGATTTCTTGCACTTCAGCCTGTATCCTGTTCTTCAGATCCTGGCTAGAGTGTGGTCTGGTTTGAAACACTCTTGCTTTGAGGTGTCCTCACAAAAAGAGGTCAGGAGCTGTTAGATCTGGGGATCGAGCCGGCCAATTTATATCTCCTGGGAATAAATTTCTCAACAATGGCAGTGTGTCTCTGGCAGTATGGGCCTTGTGCAATATCCGGCGAACTGTCCTATCAGATATGCGCAAGGCCGCAGCATGTCGCACTGCAGATCTTGACGGACTTCGTTGCACAGCCAATCTCACTCTTTGGATATTTTCTGGAGTACGAACATGACGCCCACTACCATGAAAATAAGGTTGTAAAGTGCCTCTGGCATTAAACATGTTAAACCAACGCACTATTGTGTTCCTCGAAGGAATCCTACCGTGTCTCTGAACATTGAACTCACGGCGAAATCGACGTTGTGTTTGAACAACGGACTTACTTTCAATATATAGCCTACTGATACCACAAAAATGCGTACGTTAACTGACCAAGCATCCATGATTAACAAAATTTCATGTTCGGAAGTTCATGTTGCCTTGACAACATTTCATTTTCGCTACTCTCATTTCATTTTACAGCTCTACCAAACTAATCAGAACCAACTGCCGGACCCTGTATTACCTCATTATTAGTAGCTATTTAACTTCTTAATGGGTTTGAACCTTTGAAAGTTATTGATATCGTTTTCTTGGCTGAGATTGTTATTCCGTATTCTGTTATTATTTTGTTTAATCCAAATACGAGTACAGCGTTCTGAAAATTATCTTCTGTGTCAGATATTATTACCTGGTAATCTGCGAACAATAAATTATTGAAGTTTGTATTCCTGGAGAGTGGAATACCCTTAATTTTTCCATTTTGCCATTTTGTTATTATTTCGTCCATGTATTTGTTAAAGAGCGTTGGTGAAAGGAGACATCCTTAGCGCACTTTCTATTAATATAATCTGGTTTTGACAGTTCAGAGTTGTGTTTTATAATTATTTTATTTCTGTTGTAGATATCCATTATCACTTTGCTTAGGTCATGTGGGATAAATCTCTTTCATTATTCCAAATCTGCTCTCCTTTTATGCAATCAAGTATAATAATAATAATAATAATAATAATAATAATAATAATAATAATAATCATATCATCATTATCATTATCATTATCATTATCATTATCATTATCATTATCATTATCATTATTATTATTATTATTATTATTATTATTGGAGGATCGACTGTTATAAAAACTTATTTCATTCCGTTCATTAGAAACACTTAAATCTTACAGGATATTGTATTTACACAGTGGGCCAAAAAAGACACAGAATTAGAAATACTCTATTTTCGGAAATACATAATATTAATTTATAATGAATACACTGTTGGAAAGAGTAAACTTTAAAGATGAGCAGGACTTTAGAGCCTCAATTAAAATCTTATGGAGGACAATACACAATGATCCGAAAAATTTGGTTTTTGAAACAATTATTTACTTCAAAATGCAGAAACTGAATGTTGGTAAAATTAAAATATGTGACCGCCATTTGCCCGCACAACCATTTGTAGGCGCTTCTCCATTCTCCAATAGCACTGGATATCTGTCTTTGATCAAGCCGGTCCCAACATTCAAGAAGACGTTGTCTTAAATGTTCAATATTACGAATTCTTGGTTTGTAGCAAACTGCTTTTTGTAGTTGACTCCGTACAAAATAGTCCATAGGATTAAGAGCTCCTTTGAAACTCCAGCGGAAACCATCAGAGAATCTTATAAATGCGATATGTGTGTGTGTGTGTGTCTAATGCCTACCCACTTCACTTTACGTGATTCGGGTTCCGCATCTTGCGGATAGATGACAGGACTGTGACCCATTTTCAAATTGCACACCACTTCGGCGGGCCATGTTATGCATGATGTGTATCTGCGAAGAGTTAGAGAAAAGCGATCTTTGACGCAATAATCTCTCCGTCCGTATCTTGTTAATCAATTGCTGTACACTTGAAACAGACCATTCTCGCTGAGCGTAGTTCCTTACAATTTGACGGGCAGATAAATTATCACATTGGTGCAAATGTTTAATGAAAATCTTGTCTTCGTTCGTTAAGCGACACATTATTCACAAAATGAGGACTCACAATGGAAGAAAACACATGATGACAGCACAACAAACGGTTTGGCCTGCTGAACTCGTAAGACCATAATGCTTAGTTCGGCATAAACGATAGATTTTGCACTGCCTTACAAAAAATAAAAAACAATGTTTAATAAATGGTAAAAAAAAAAATAAGTATTACAGTACTTTCCTGGTCTACAAGAACTGTGAAATTTGCCTGTGAAATAAACGTTCAAGTGAAATAATTAGCTACTGGAATATAACCATTTAAATTTTTTGCCCCTTTTTTTGTCCCCATGTGTATTTATCCATCCATTACTGTAACTTCTGCATACACATTACACGCAATCATAGGCATTTCCGGATTTCCTAAAATCCTCTGTCATTTTCTGCTTATTTGTAACGTAATTTCGAGCTAGGAATAAATTTCATATTTCAGTCTCAAACGACCTTGTTTATTGAATCTGAGATAGAAGTAATGATAGCAACTGAAGTTATTAGATCTACAGCATGGGAACACACGCGCTTTATTTCATTCTTTAATTTTAAAGTGCAGCACTTAAGACGAAATGATACTTCCTCTTTTATCTTAACTGGGTCGAGAATCGTCACAAAAAGTTAATTGCAGAAGAAAATGGGTCACAGAGAGGAAAAAATTCAGAAGCACTTCCAGATTATAAACAAGGACAAGTTCAAAAGAAGTTTTCAAAACAAACATCTTCACGGCCAAGAGAATCGGCTTAAATGCGTAGCCACATGTTCACGAGTTGACACAATACAAATGAATACCAAATAGTCTGAGTCCACGCTTGCTAATAGAACTGAAGTTTGCCGGTTCAGATTAGGTGGGGAAGAATAATTTTTAATAGACGATTAAATAGTCACTTTTAGAAAGCGAAAGAGAACGTAAAGGAAACTCGTTCTTAAGCGAGAGGGTTCCAAGAAAAATTTACCGGTCAAAATTTTCCTTGCCTTTTCAACATGTCTACTTTTTGAACAGAAATAGCTGTGTAGCCTATTTTTAATGGGATATTTTACAACGCTATATCAACATCTCAGGTTATTTAGCGTCTCAGTGAAGTGAAGGTGATAATGCCGATGAAATGAGTCCGGGGTCCAACAACACCGACAGTTACCCAGCATTTGCTCATATTGGGTTGAGGGAAACCCCCGGAAAAAACCTCAACCAGATAACTTGTCCCGACCGGGATCGAACCCGGACCACCTAGTTTTACGGTCATTCGCGGATTCATTTCACCGGCATTATCACCTTAATTTCATTCAGACGCTAAATAACCTAGATGTTGATACAGCGTCGTAAAATAACCCGATTAAAAAAACAACAAAAAAGTTCTCCTTCTCATTCTTTACGAAACTACCTCTTACTGCCTGTAGAGACAGAGTTTGTAGAGCGAAATGATACGGCCACTGCTTGCCTTCAGTACGTGAATGAAACACGCAGCAATGTACAGGAAACTCCTTGTATCCGTTTGAATGTCTGTAATCACGACACCCGCTTTGGTCACCGCTGGTGTAAGTTAATAAACAAAATCCCAAGAAATAACATAAGAGACGAGCTGAATAATAATAATAATAATAATAATAATATTTATTTATTCTGGCGAAGTTAAGGCCATCAGGCCTTCTCTTCCACTTAGCCAGAAACAAAAGAAGCTGATACAATTTTACAGATCAATATTTAAAGAACACTAATAAAAAAATTATTATATAGTCATACAAGCACAAGTTGGGCAAAATAATGCAAACATACTAATAATTACAAAATAATAATTGATAGAGTTACTTATAAATTAACGAGTTACAGAGGCAACCGGGTAAGTCATATTGACAGAATGCATGATGGAAGATATCCTAAATTAATATTATATTACATTGCTACGCGATTTAGTAAATGCGTTTGAGGCTAAAGAAAGCAGAAAACAGAAATATACACAGCGATTTCAAAATTATGATTTTACTGTCCAACAGCTTCTGTTCTGTATATCAAACGGTTGTAGAATTTTTTAAACATCTTCGCATACAACAAAATGCATTTTGTCATATCGCTGAAATGATCTCAAATTCTACCGGAATTTTGTAACACCACATATACAAAAATCCCAAATAAGAACATTAATTACAACTTCTCCATATTCAATTTTAATAACTAATTCTGTTTATAATTAACTATTTTGTCGTAAGTTAATTTTATTTGTATTGTTATTTAAGAATCGAATGCTAAGTTGTATTTTAAGCAACTTATAAATATGTAAGCAGTTCCATTATTGTAAATAATATCTTTCTCTCTAATACTACCACCTCTCAGAATATAAAATGTTTTAATATAAATCACATAGAACATCACCTGTGATGTAGATCAATAAGTATTCATATATCGGAAGATATCAGTTTTATGGCCAATGTTTATTGGACTTTCTTTTATTGCTTTGACTATTACACTCTTACTACGTCATACTACTTTTGACCAATAAAACGGTACGAAAGGACGTATTTCAACCAATCATGGCTGCTTATCGCACAATTTTATCGCGTCCCTAGCATTTGTTTAATTTTATCGCGTCCCTAGCATTTGTTTCGTTTGCCAACATTTGAAACTGCGCTGGTCTGGACGTCAAAAAAATATATATATAATTATAAATCACTCCAGTCGATGCACAGCAGTTTCAAATATGACTCGCATTGGCATTCAAGAACAAGAATTAATAAAAATCACTGATCATTCCTATGCATCTTCTGAAATCCGATTTACAAATAAATGAAGAGCACCATTCGGAAATCCTGAATAAGTTGAATACACCATGTAGGCCTAAATCAACGAGTTCCAATTCTATTACGCACACGTCCAATATAACATCAATTGAACCACCAACCACATTCAAATTTGAAAATTGTACATTCAATAATTATTCCTTTTAAAATTATTCATGTTTATTTTTTATGTCATCTCGTTAATTAAAACTTTTCTAACACTTGTGTACAGTATATTAGTTAGGTTATGTTATAGCTTCTGCTATATGATATTATGGATAGTCACGTATCAGAGATTGTTTAATGTTAAGATTTATTGAAAATCATCTGTCAGGTGACGTTGATTACTGGGATTCGGATAATTGAAGTGGAATGTTGCATTTTAATAAAAATGAAACTGAATCAACAATGCCTTCTTGACTAGTAACAGTCCACAGAGTTCAATGATGATTCCATAGTTGGCACAACTGATACCGGTAACAAGAAAACATAATCATAAAACACTACTGCCATCTAGCGTAATGTTGAGATGGTACAATAATAATAATAATAATAATAATAATAATAATAATAATACTTATTTGTCAGAAACCAGTGTACAAGGCCTGGATATGACATCGTCAGGTTCGATAGTTGATACATTTGAAGACAGTTGTATTTTCATAAGCCAATTAATATTTTATTGTGTTGGAGCACTTTGTTACTTCTAATCTTTATGTACTTTCTTCTAATCGTGTAGTAGTCAATTAAATCTCACTCGAGTTTTGATTTTCTCTAGATAAATCAAAACCTCTAGTGAGATTACTGTTTATAATACTACAAATTATTATTCTCAAAATGCTGCATATTCTTTTAACCCTGTGTAATACGAGAACTGTGTGTTTTATTAACATTATGAAAAAATTCTCACCTTCCCCACCAACAACAATCGAAGGTAATGTGAAATCTGTACTCTTAGTCGACAGATTTACGTAGAGCCGAGTTGAGTACAGAAGACAGGCGAAAATAATACTGAAATACAAATTTAGAACTATTCTTGAAAGCTTATGTTGTACCTGACATATCATTTATACCAATTTTTAAAATGTATTTTAACTTCTTGTCTTTGCAATATTTACTTGCATATGAAATTTTCAGTAAGATATTTTTGGAAGGTTTCCTTTGAGGAACATTTCTGGATTTCTATATAGATTTGACATTAGAAGAATTCACGGTAGAACTTCCGTAAAGTCGGGTCAACACAACAACGTACATCCACCGAAGAAGTCTTAGAATTTTATAACGACAAAAAATATTTATATTATTCTGAAATAAATCCAAACTGTCTATCGATACTTCCAGGTACGCTTTCACACTCGTATATCATTGGTAATTCCCTTATGTATCGCGAACCTAAAAGCAAGCCTACTCCTACTAAAAAACGTAAAAAAGATTTAATAACTCGGATGTAATATAAACTCCGCAAGCGTCCCTGGAGGCTTTCATGGAAATGAATATAATGAATGTTATTCATGTTAAATTTTTACACAGATTACAATAGTGATGCATTATTTCCTCTAATCATACAGTTCGTTTTATGTACACTACAATTAATATTGGCTAATGGATGATAATGGTGAAGACAAGGACATGTTTATTTTATTATAACATTGCAACCAGTCCACAAATGAAAAGTATTTCGTGATACTATGCAGTTTACATTTTTTAATAACACAGAATAACAAATTTCAAAAGTTTATTTCTCAGAGAAATATTATAATAATAAATCTCACAAGGGTAGCTGCCCTTCAGTAAGGATTGCCAAAAGATACAGCATACTAAACAAATAAAAATTAAAAATAAACATTTGTGTTATCAGTATTTATGATTATTATTTTCAAATGGAAGCTACCCTTGGGAAGGTACGTTTATTCAATAATTATCAGTAATCAGATAAAATATAAAGAAATTTAGGTGTACAAGTGATTACGTAAAATCTGAACAGAATATTTCATTACTTCTATAGCAATAATTTTCAAAATTTTTTAATGAAATCTAAAAGACATAAAACAATCAATTGATAATTTTGGAACTGTTCCCACTGTCCGAACATAATCCAAAGACTTCAATCTGTCCTTGTATATGATAATAATCCCTAAAGTATTCAATTCTAGGTTCATAGATGATCTTCTGCTACAGGTTGTTCAACTCCAGTTTCAAAGCGCACGGTGGGATCGATGATAATTGCTCTGTCATTTCCTCTATCAATGGCAATGATGTCAACTCGCCGAGAACTTCCATCTTTCGCAAGGCAGTGGACTTCTTGGTGAACCTCGTAGAAGGAAGGAAGACTTTTAGCAATAAGTTCTCCTATTGCATGATGTCTAGTATTCCGGATGAGAGTTCCATGTTGGCAGAATCCCAGGATGTGGGCTAAGGTTTCTATCTCAGTGCAATGTGTGCACTGAGAGCCATCCTGAGACCGACCTGGCATGGCACGCACGTTTGACACTTGTCCTATCATTTTATTGCTTCCCTTATGATCCTTCCTTCCTGAGTCTCCAAAGTCAAGAAGTATTGTCATAAAATCTCTCTTTTAGTAATAATTATTATCGCCGCGCTCTCATGGTTAACATGTCGGCATTATACAATAACGTGCGGTGTGCTTTTAACATAATTTTGCCGACCGATTGTTGCTCTGTAGGTTTCACTCTAAGCGTCAAGTTCTCACATCTACTTCATCGATAAGAATGAGCACTAGTTCGTTATATTGTTAAATGACTACTATTATTATTTCATATACGAGTACGTTGACATTCTTAACTCTTAATAATAACTCTTTAATAATATTTTTTAATCACATACCTTAATGTTCGTCCTCAGCACAAGACATTGCAACCTCAGTTTTAGTCCACGTGGATTAGACAAGTAGGTGTCATTTAATAATGGAAGCAGTTTATTGGTTGCAATATTGCAATTGAGGCGAGTGATTCGAGCGGCGACATAAGATATTAAATCAACAATGCATTTAAATTTCAAAGACCTGCCGAATGTTATGCACGAGGCCGCTCAAAGACCTGTCGAATATTAACCATGAGAGCGCGGCGATAATAATAATTATAATAAAAAAGTAATAAAAATCAATAGAAGTAAACAATAATTAATAGTAATAACAATAATTAATAACAATATTAATTAATAATAATACTAATAATAATAATACTAATAGTAATAATAATAATAATAATATTAATATTAAATAATAATAATAATATTAAATAATAATAATAATATTAAATAATAATAATAATAATAATAATAATAATAATAATAATAATAATAATAAAATCTTCTTTATTTCTTGGTATAACGTCTCCCTTTTCCATCTTACACGCCACTTTGGGTAGGAAAGGGAGAATCACTAAATCACACACTACACATCTCAAAAGTGTGGGCCTCCTTGGTCATGTGATTAGCAAATAACGATAGTAGTAGTAGTAGTAGTAGTAGTAGTAGTAGTAGTAGTAGTAGTAGTAGTAGTAGTAGTAGTAGTAATAATAATAATAATAATAATAATAATAATAAAGTCGCAATTTTAAAGTATTTACATGGCTGACTGTACATGTTTTTGCATAATACCTACAGATCTTAAATTATCCTCACACAATCCTGTCTATTAAATCATAATAATTAGGGTAAAATGAACAGAAACACTGGTAAACGGCTTGAGCATCTGGATACTTGGTCAAAATTAACACTGAAACATTGAGATAATACTCTCCCAGCCACAATAAGCCCGTTCTGGTTTATCCTTCTACACTACAACAAATATGGAACTTCGTGTAATTTTAGAAGTAGACAATTAACCAGAGCATGACCTCTATTCGTGTGGTGAACACTGAGTAGACCAGTCAGGACTCGAAATCGGAACGCTCCAGGCGAGAGAATTTGTATTACTTCGTCTTAAGTTCTCCGAGTCAGAATTCATCTCTTTCAGTAGCCATGATAATCAGTTTTGTAACTTCATGCAAGAAACATAAGAACATCGCTATATTTTACTGCTGTAGTTAGGGGTTAAAGTTTGAGAGCAAATTCTCTGTAAAGGGCGCATAAATATTAAAGTGGACAGAATGCGGTCGAGGAACCACCTTAAATATGCCATGTACACGGCACACACCCTACAGCATCGCTTATTGATTTCACATCGACACAGATGAACTTAAGTACTTAATATTTACGAGGTGCCTCGTTAGACAGACGAGCACTGTGTCGGCATTTCATGCCTCGAAGATAAAATGTTCATGTACCGGAAAGCGCAAGTGGAACTTGTAGTGGATGAAGACAGTCTTGTACAAAGTCAGTTATCACTTTCATTATGAACAATATCAGCGAACAGTACGGAACTTCATATTACTGTATGAGAAAGGATAACAACATACATAATAAATGTTCATTTTTACTTCCCTATTATATGACTGTATAATACGGTATGGTTCTGTGGGTAGCGCATGCGCTTCCCAACCAAGCCATCGGTGGTTCGATTTCCGGCGCGGGTAGAGATTTATCCCAAAAATCTGGAAAACAGTGTTCGACTTTGTCTTGTATTCGTCTTTAAGGGCACTGGGAAATGTTCTGCGTGCTTTTTCATGTAAACATATAAGAATTTAAAAATTAACTCTCTCAAATAAATATATTGAGCCAGGATCATGAAAATTTTATCACTTATTCATCAGCATTTTCTTATTAAATGTGTATAAAATTATAAGTTTAGTGTAATTGTCATAGCTCTGATTGCTGACTAATTCGTGACATGAAAATAATGGTAGAACACATGTCGGTTCGCTTAGGATCATTTCTCTAAAACATCCCAAACACAACCTGTCCAAATTTTTATTCTTTTTTCTAAGTCTCGTCATTGGAGTTAAAATATTTTGTAAATTATTTATTTAATATAATTTTAAATATTGATTTATGTGATTGACCGAGCGGGCTAGCGGCGTGGTAGAGGGCTCGCCTCGCATTCGGGAGGTCCGGGGTTCGATCCCAGGGGCCGGCAATCCTAACTGAGGTTTTCCATGGTTTCCTCAGTTATTTCCAGGCAAATGCCGGGATTGTACCTCTTGAAAGTCCGGCCGTGGACGGCGATCCTTCCCTTAATCCTTTCATATGTGTGAGTGAATGATGTGTAATGTCTTAAATGTTTGTGTTGTATCGGAGGTGGCCCTGGCATTGAGCTGATCCCTCATCCGGGGAGGCCCTCCATGTCCTTGTGTGGTCAGAAAAGTATGTATGTGATCCATAGTAATTCCTCTCCCGACAGGTCGCGGCCCTGTAAGGCCCGGGTGGCGTGGGTCGTGTAAATGCACCTAGAAGGGAGAGGTTAAACTGAGAGAAAGAAAGAAAGAAAGAAAGAAAGAAAGAAAGAAAGAAAGAAAGATTTATGTGATTTGATTTAATTAATTTTTACGTGTAACGTGTCTTTATTTAAGTGAATAATCACATTGCGCTTAAAATTCTGAACCTCCCATTAGCTCTTTCATACAATGCATATGACCAAAACATCAGCTTTCTATGCTAAATAGTTTCTGAGAAAAGTGTTCTTACCTGACGTTTAAAAATCACAAATTATGGGGAAAGGTGGAAAAAAAAGGAAAGAAAAATGAAAAGGAAAATAAAAAAGAAAATTGAAGGAGAAAAGAAAAGAAAAAAACAAAAACATGACAATGGATGTGAAAGCCAGGGCGCGTCTTTTAAAACACTTTCAAGTA
Source organism: Periplaneta americana (assembly GCF_040183065.1). Taxonomy (NCBI): domain Eukaryota; kingdom Metazoa; phylum Arthropoda; class Insecta; order Blattodea; family Blattidae; genus Periplaneta; species Periplaneta americana. The sequence continues at coordinate 55,013,294 of NC_091133.1, forward strand.
TTTACAGTAGATGTCAGAAATCAAGAAAAAAACAATACCGGTAGATACTTGTTAAACAAAGGTTTTTCGATTTTTAAAGGACAAATGAAACTTCGTTTTTTTGGCTCCAATCATTTCCCAGTGCTCTTAACGTCTCCGCGGTGTCCCTGTATCGTGCTCAATACAGATCAACAAAATTCACTGCCGCTCTCGCTCGCTGTATTCGCTGCATTTGTCTTTCGAACCTCGTCTCGTCATTCTCGTGCGCTTCGAGTCTCGCTCATCATTCTCGAAATAGCATTTGTCGGCGTGGAAAGATTTCGTTACTTTGAATAACATACACCATTGAAATAAATAGTATTATAAATGTTTAAAAGAGACAAAAAGACAAAACAGAACCGTATCTTAGTTATCAAAGTGTTCTGGTTCTATTAAATGATATTATCTATGGTTATATAATTAAAAAAAAACAATTCTCAAATATATTTGCATTTCTAAGAAACATAAAACATAACGTTAATATCTTTTTACTTGAGATTGCACACTTGATCTCAAACATATGAAAAGAAAATTCCTAGCCTTTTAATAAGGGCCTATAAATTAAATAAAGACTGGGGAACGGATTATTATACACTGAAAGGTAGATATGATGCTTCCAATCGGCTACTTGATTGTTTATACATATATAACAGTTGCCAAAGTAGATAAAAGTTCAGTCAGGTATAACCAACTGTAGCGATTGAAGGTTGCTTGACGTTCGGGACTTCGGGAGTGATCAATCTCGACTTCTCGAAACACTCACAAGCAGTCTTTACGTCAACGACGCGACGCGACGTATGGAACATTGTCGTGCGAGTTTTCGACTTTGCGGCCGCTGTTAGTCTTGCTTTCTCGATCGTTGTTCATCTCCTAGTGCTCACACGCGGTTAGGGATGTTCGCGTTGTGGGATAGTCTAATGCAGGCTCCTGGATTACGATGTAAGTTCCACGTGACAACACACCTCTCTGCGCTGAACCCTTTCGTCTAGCATTGTCTGTACTGTCAGCAGTGGCTCATTCTGTTATCAGTACTATCTGAATAGTGATTTGGGGTTCATAACAGATATTTCTGAACAGCTGAACAAACTAAATTGTCCACTTCAAGGACGTGATCAGAACAGAGTTGACATGTATGACGTAGTGAAATATTTTTCCATGATGATAAATGTTTGGAAAGTGCAATTGAAAGAAAATGAGTTTCCTCATTTTTCTTGTCTGAATTCACTTTCAAATATTTCTGATTCAAGGATAGATAAATATTACGATTTCCTGAAAACATTACTTTAAGAATTTAGAGATATAAGGTTTTATGATTTTAAACAAAAATAAAATGATTTCTCTCTATTTGCAAATCCTTTCAAAACACCCATTCTGAAGGTACGACCAGACTTACAATTTATTTGAGGTTGCTGACCTCCAAAAGGACACCTTTGCGAAAAGCAAGCATAAGAATTGTGTTGGTTTAGATGTATTTAAAATACTGACTCCTCTAAATATCCACATCTTATATCATTTGCTGCTACTATCGCAGCTATTTTCGGTTCTAAGTATTTTTTTAAAATTGAACCTATTAAAATCAAAAGGACATGCTTAAACAGATGTCAGCATCCGTGCACAATTGGTAGTAGCTACTTTTGCGGTAACCTTCAATTCTGAGATATTACCGAATGGAAATATTGTAATCAAAAAATAAAAAAATGCAGAAGAAAATAATATAATCCTGAAAAGATGTTCATTCCTTCTTTCTCTTGTTATTTCTTTGTTATGAACAGGAAAGGTAGTGACGAACACAAACCGCCTCTGCTGTCTAACTTACTGCGGCCCATGCTCCCCATCCGTCGTCACTCGCTGTGTATAGCGGGTAGTGTTTATATTGCGTCATGAATTTGTGACGTTTTGCGATGCCTAGTCTAGTGCTAGTCCAAAGATTACACCCTTCCCTACAACGCATTTCCTTATAAGTCGGTACAAAAGTGAGGATGTAGAAGAAGAAAATGAAAGAAAAGTAGAGAGATAAAGTATTGTGACGTGTGAAATAGTTATAAGATGTATGTGTTAAAAATAGCAATTTATTTTGTAAGTAGGGATGATTGCCAAACTAGGGCGCAAGACAGAGTATAACAAACCTACGAACGAAATAAAATCGCTTTTAGCATGTGCGTCGTACACTAATTTTAGATAGTGGTTCCCTATTTACAAATATGTTAAATAATTTAACAATTCATTACATAAAATATTTGAATTGAAATTGCTGGACCTTTTACGTGCCGGAAAATTTATAAGCTGCTGTTTACAATATTTTAAATTATAAATAATGAGACAAAATGAATTGGATAAGACATATATTGGAGAAAGACAATGATTGTATTGAAAAGTTGGCTCTAAACTGGAATCCTCAAGGGAACAGGAAAAGAGAAAAGCCAAAACCAACATAGAGAAGAACACTTATTGACAAAATTACGAAAGAAGGGAAAACATGGAAGAAGATGAAGTTGGCGTATAATAGCATCCAGGGAGAAACTTTGTCGATACCCTATGCTCTGTTAAGAGATAAAGGAAATAATGATCGGCATAAGAGGTGTGACACTGAATAGCATCTAGAGGTAAATTTGTGAAACATTATGGCTGGAGTTTCAAATTCGTGTTCGAAAATTAATAATTCCGAAAAATGCACAGAAAGAAATAAAAGAAGCCATAGGGAGAGTAAAATTGGATTTGTTACCAGTAAGAAAAAGGAAACAATTATGATACAACAGGTTTAATGAAGGTGCAAGATAAATAATTAAAAAAAATAAACAGCGAAAAGATTCTTCTCATTCATTCAGAAGATATTTCAAACTCTAATTTACTTCATTCTGGCAGGTGAGGATCAGTAATGTCTATCTAAGTCAAGATCCGTGTTAGATCAAAACAATATGACGTTACTGACTGATCTGTGATTGGTTAAAATCTAAAGCCAATATGCTATATGGTATATCCCGTAAATATTTCATTACAACTAACGTTTTAACATATATTATGTCAATCCGAATCACTTCAATGTAATTAATCATTATATGCTAGATTAAAAGAAACGTAATGTGCTTACCTAGTCATTGATTTTTATACTAGACCTTTCATGTTCACCACGGCGTAGTGATACATTAATATGGTTCTTGGCTTGAATAAATAATAGTGCTTCCACATAAGGGATTTCTATAAGCATCTGAAACGACTGGAACATTAATATAAAAATTTCCTAAAACAAATGTTAAAAAGTAATGGTTAACAATAGAATAATATTGGTGTTATAGTAATTTGTGTACGTTTCTTAACCAAAAACAGTTGTTTTTAAAAGTAGGTCTGGCATAATTTTGGAATTGTTTCATTGATCAATTCCGATTGCTGCCGAGTGACATCTGATGAAAAATGAACTATATCTGAAAGTCAGTGTTAAAAGTACTTTTTTCATGTTACTGTAGAACAGTCATTTTTGACATGCTTCCTACAGTTGAAAAATCCACTTTCAGGAATGACTGTCCATAAAATACTTCACGTTTTTCATTACAAGTCAGGTTTTAGTTTTAGCGAGATGGTACTCAGACAAGATGAACCTCAGTATTCGCCATGTAATTACCTGACATTCGCTTCACAGTTACAAGAAACTTCTGAAAAAGTTCAACCGGATACTCGGCCCAAAATGGATTTAAACTTACGCCCACTACTAGCTTCGAAGCAAGAGTTCCGCTTGCTAACGCCAAACTTTGGATCAATCTGGTCGCCATTTATCGGTGTATCATGAGATTTAAGCCATTTTTCACTATAGGGTACTTTTTTAATTTTTTATTTGTCTTCAAAACTAAGTTAGGTCCAACTTTCGGAACGTCACAATTCCGGTAAATTTAACCAGCAATGCAAAACTTCCATCATAAAGCTCTTCTCAAGTATCATGGCGCTTGTTCAATAAAAATGTAGAGAGCTATGCGAATTGCGTTGGTGAACTTTTGAACTAAAAATAATCGGCCGTCTGAACTCATTACCCTACAGCAATTTTAGAAAGCGAATGCAATGAAAGAAAATGGAATTCTGGGGAACATCGTCCCGGCCTTCCCTTTGCATCGGCTCTTTCAGCTTTCCGACCCGTGTCGCTATTTCCCAGCTTTGGATCGCATTAAGACGGCAATAGAAAGGCCTACACAGAGAAAAGTCTTCAACACTCACTATTTGCCCCCAGTTAAATTTTACTTTTTACAAAAGATGCAATAATTTCGACCAAGAATTAACAACTAACCCTGCTAAATCGTAGTTGTATTCAATTTATATTCTCGAATTCGGAGATGGTTTGAAGGCATTCTTGGGCTGTTTCACTCGTCATTGTTGATGTAATGAAAAAAATAAAAAAAAAACTAAGATTCTACACACTTTCATATTACACTTATTATGCGTTTTGTAAAAATTAAATTAATCATTTTACGAAAATTATTCAAATTTATAGTCCTATTTAATACCCTAATATTCAAAATACATGCAGAAATTGTCTACATAATTTACGATTCACCTATATAAGAAGATAATAATTGGACATTCTTTGTAATTCCTGCAACAGAGTCAAACCTAAGTTACTGGCTTCCATACCGAACCGCGAGTTTGCTGTGTGGCACGCAGTGAGTTGACTTTCTCAGCATCCTATTTGTTTTAAACAGTACATTGTCGTCGATTTTATGGAACCTTCTATGTGACTTTACAGAAAATAATTTTTCAGGAGGAAGAAAAAATTAATTAAAAATCAATAACCTACTAAGAATATGAAGTAATTCGGTAGAAAATGTTGGTGAATATGATGAACATAAATAACATCATCGAGGATCAGTATAGGCCTATTATTTTAAGTTAATTTTTTCTTCACCTTCAAAAATTATTTTCTGTAAAGTCACATAGGCTGGAAGTTTCATAAAATCAACGACTATATTCCCATTTCGTTCTGTCGAATCTCGTCCTGAAGTTTAGCATGCACTTAACCCGTCTTGTAGTGAGCACGCTACTCTAACATGGACTTTATGTACCTACTCAACTCATCCTTTCATGAAGCTATACGTCAGTTATATACGTAAAGATTTTAATATTGAAAATATTAGGTATTGGAGATTGAATGGATTCTTTCTCACTGCTCAAAATCTCTTTATAATAATATTTTTTTAGTAGGTTATTTTACGACGCTTTATCAACAGCTTTGGTTATTTAGCGTCTGAATGAGATGAAGGTGATAATGCCGGTGAAATGAATCCGGGGTCCAACACCGTAAGTCACCCAGCATTTGCTCATATTGGGTTGAGGGAAAACCCCGGAAAAAAACCTCAACCAGGTAACTTGTCCCGACCGGGAATCGAACCCGGGCCACCTGGTTTTGCGGTTAGACGTGCTAACCGTTACTCCACAGGCGTGGACTATAATAATATGGAACAGCGTACTATTTAATTATTTCTTCTTCCATTTCCCCTTCTCCATTGTGTTATTCTACACGTACATCTCGCTCCAATATATAATTATTGGATCAGGTATACTCATCCTGCCTTTAGTAGTATGTATTTAATCTCTAAATCCATCCTTACCTAACCTGAAACTACATAACAAAAATAAATATAGACTACTTTATGCAATCCAAGGGATTTCATAAATCCCATGTCACTTACGTATTTAAAATAGAAATCAGTTTTTCACTGAAATTCATTGTTGTTATGGGGCTTTTGCATAATGAATATGAACAAAATATGACCAACAGTTTAGGGGAAATCTCTAACTACAGGCGGCATGATAGAAACACTTTTTGGTATCAGGGATGCGGAAAACGTTTATGTCTTCAAAACCCTTTACAAAAAAGTCGCAGTACAACAATAATTTCTGTGTATATCAGATTTTAGTCATTTGATTTAGTTCAGTAGAAACACTTGAGGAGCATAGTATCAAAGTTAGACAACTCCATTTTTTGCGATTTCGAGATATTGATTATTTCTCATAGAATTTTGTGTGCTGAATACGATTCTGGAACTGTTTAGGTTAAAAAACGGACAGAACAGAGCGAAAATAGCACTTAATTGTGAGCTTTAGAATCAAAATGTAGACAACTGCACTGTGGCTTGGTTTCAAATTAGGTCAATTCCTTCAGTAGCGAATGAGAAGCTCACATTCTTACCACCTTTTCCCATCACGCATCGTGAATCCAACATGGCTGATTGTTTATATAATCGGTTTGTGCATGAATAAGTACTGTTTTACGTAAATTTGCTTTGAAACCGAGATAGAAGAGATTTAGATTCAAAAGTAGACAATTTCACTTTAAATATGGCTTCGTTTGGTTTCAAAAACAGACAACTCCACCTTAAATGTGGCTTCATTTGGTTTCAAAAACAGACAACTCCATGACTTAGTTTCAGAGATAGACAACTCCACTTTTTAAACTTAAATTCCGAACTGAATATTAATTGTAATCACATTTTGAGACTGAAATAAAATTTCTATGACCCATGAGAATGTTAAAAAAATGTATGTATAACAGTGACATTGGTTACTAAGGATCTAGTTTTTCGCCTCTCCTGTAAAGAAAGCAAAAGCGGAGTTGTCCAACTTTGATACAAAGCTCCTCATTTGAAGGATCAGAGCCATAGTGGGCCAAGCGCCATACATTAAAAACGGAGAAAAAAAGGGTTAAAATTAAGTGCTTACCATAATTCAATGAAACATATAGCAAAAAATATAAAGTGTGCACATAAAAACTAAATTATATGTCAATCTTCAATAAATTATGGCATTAACTTAACTTTAACCCTTGCTTTCTTCGTTTTTAATAAATGGCGCTTGGACCACTACAGCTCTGAACCTTTTATTTATTCTATTGTATGGTTGGACTCAACAACTCTGAAGTTTCAGAATTGAATATAAGATTCAATCTTCAGAAAAGCATAGCAAAACCTGAAGGATTATCTACTTTATTGGACCCGTTATGCCAAACAACTTCACTTCTCTTTTTATTGCATACAACGGCAAAGCAAAAGACTATTAGAGTATAGGAATTTATACAATAAAATAGACGATGTTTTATTCTACGTTCAATTGTCTTGCACAAGAGAAAAATATGACGCGAGTCATCGATCCTCTCTTGTCTGTAAATGCTTCTGCCAATAATGGACCGGTTCCCTTAGAAACGCTATTAGTTCATCGAATACTCATCGCAACAAACATCCGATAAGCGTTTGTCTTCCGGCAGACGAAAAAGTTTCAGTCGAAGTTCTTAAAGCTGAATCGTGTCAGATAATTACGTCCTGCATTGAATCGACCCTCGTTCCATTAGGCTCGCCCCTCGTGTGGGAGGGACCCATTTCCACCCCAACTGTTTTGAGTAATGCACGGGAATCGATGGTCCGTTCTATAGATAACGGAAAATGAAGATCCCCTACTTCTTATGTTAGTGTCACCGTCACAAAGAAAAAAAGAACACAAACTGCATTTGGCAAGTGCGGAGTTTGAATTCACAGACATTTCTTAAAAGCAGAAAAAAAAAGCCGTAATCAGTGGCGTATTTAGGTTCTGTCCACAAAGAGACAAGGCATCGATCACGGTTATTTTTCTTTTCAAACAGACATAGAAATACACACAAATGAAAATTGAGCATTAGGAAATATGTTAGTAACACTACCTACTTACTTACAAATGGCTTTTAAGGAACCCGGAGGTTCATTGCCGCCCTCGCATAAGCCCGCCATCGGTCCCTATCCTGTGCAAGATTAATCCAGTCTCTATCATCATATCCCACCTCCCTCATATCCATTTTAATATTATTCTCTCATCTACGTCTCGGCCTCCCCAAAGGTCTTTTCCCCTCCAGTCTCCCAACTAACATTCTATATGCATTTCTAGATTCGACCTTACGTGCTACATGCCCTGCCCATCTCAAACATCTGGATTTAATGTTCCTAATTATGTCAGGTAAAGAATAGAATGCGTGCAGTTCTGCATTGTGTAACTTTCTTCATTCACCTGGAACTTCATCCCTCTTAGCCTCAAATATTTTTCTAAGACCCTTATTCTCAAACACCCTTATCTCCGTTCCTCTCTCAAAGTGTGAGTTCAAGTTTCACAACCATACAGAACAACCGGTAATATAACTGTTTCATAAATTCTAACTTTCAGATTTTTTGACAGCAGACTAGATGACAAAAGCTTCTCAACCAAATAATAACAGGCACTTCCTATATTTATCCTGCGTTTAATTTCCTCCCGAGTGTCATTTATATTTGTTACTGTTACTCTAAGATATTTGAATTTTTCCACCTCTTCGAAGGATAAATCTCCAGTTTTTATATTTCCATTTCGTACAATATTCTCGTCACGAGACATTATCATATACTTTGTCTTTTCGGAATTTACTTCCAAACCTATCGCTTTACTTGCTTCAAGCAAAATTTCCGTTTTTTTTTCCCTAACCGTTTGTGAATTTTCTCCTAACATATTCACGTCATCCGCATAGACAAAAAGCTGATGTAACCCGTTCAATTCCAAATCCTCTCTGTTATCCTGTACTTTCTTAATGACATAGCCTATTCCACAGCGAAGTTAAAAAGTAAAGGTGATAGTGCATCTCCTTCCTTTGGTCCGCAGTGAATTGGAAAAGCATCAGATAGAAACTGGTCTATACGGACTCTGCTGTAAGTTTCACTGAGACACATTTTAATCAATCGAACTATACTACCGACTAAAAGCAAAAATTTACAATGTTTAATTTATTGCTGATAAAAGAATACACGAAGCAAATAGAATTGAAGAGTCCACTGCAAGAATGATGGATGTCACTTTCTTGTCGAAAATGAACCAAGACTGTCAATGCATATCTTAAGACATATAGAATGTACATAGAGAGTTGCATGGCATTAACACTGATAGTCATTGTCCAGTAATGATCGGAAAATCACAGTTAAGCTTTGAGCGCTAAGCATTTCAAACTTTCAATTGCTTCTCCTGCAAAATGTATTCCAAATGACATCCATCATTCTTGCAGTGGACTCTTCAATTATTAACATTTAAAAACCATTGTAACTCCACAAAATTAATAAGAAAAATTATTTATGGGACCTGCTTGGATTTTTTAAAAAGTTAATACACTGGCTTACTTAAACGAAGTTGTTCTAATGAAGGTAACGGAACAACACATCATACAATTAATTAGTTTCGTGATCAATGGATAATAACATACAGGTTAAAAATCAATGCCTCTAAAACTAAATACGAGGACTATTCATAAAGTAACTTCCGTTTTCACACAGAGCGCGCAGCGTCGACGTTTTTGTACTGACTGTTGCGTGCTCTCTTCAAGAGTGGTGCAGAGAGGATCATGTGGCTGTTACTCGCAGTTCTAAGCGTGTTCAAAATATTTCCTCTAATTGAGAATCCCGAAACTTGAGAGATACACTCGGTGATACGACTTCTTGTGACGGAAACTGTAAAGTGGCTGAAATCTTTCATGCTATGTCGGGTTTTTTTTTTGCACTACAACGCCCGCCCGTATACTTCGAAGCATACTGTGAAGCATACACTGGGAAGTGTTTGGTCACTCTCCATACAGCCCTGATTTGGCGTCTAGTGATTACCATCTTTTCATGCATATGAAGAAATAACGTTCATCGGAGCGCTTTGTCGATGATGAAGAGTTGCAGTCCAGCGGCGTTGGTTGACTTCAGTCACAGACGGGAGGCTTTTATGACTGAGGTATTCAAAAATCTCTTTAAACGCTATGATAAGAGTTTCAATTTAGCAAAAATCTGTGTCAAAAATAAATCGAAGTTAGTAGTTTCAAACTGTTGTAAACGAATCCTGTAACTAATTTGTCATTTTTGTTACAATAAAACGAAAGTTTCTTTATGAATAGCTCTCGTGCATGAACGTACCAATACTCTCAAATAGTATAAACACTTTTAATTGAGACGGACAATTGGGAATTTAAAAAAACGCAAACAATTTAATTATATGGCATCCTACTACTATCTCCAAAAATTTCTGAGGACTAAATTCCTTTCCATAACAATAAAGCTAAAAGTCTACAAAACAGTAATAGGCCTAGTATCTGTGCTTTTATATTCGACAGAAACGTGTACTAAAAACAAAACACAAACCAGTAAAAACTGATGTTAAATTCGAAGACAAAATTTTGAGAAAGATTTTTGACGCATTCTAGACAAGAATAATATATATTATATTATATATTATATTATATTATATTATATTATATTATATTATATTATATTATATATTACACTTTTTGTGAACATTATTATTATCATCATCATCATCACCATCATTACTATTAGCTTAAACAAATATGGATATAATAAAGAGGAAAATAACATTTGTAAGATGGTAGATGCCTTTAAACTTGAACAGAGAAAAAAAACTTCCGAATGAGTTACGAAATTCAAAGGCTTTGGTGTGGGAACCCGCTGGCATGCATGAAACCCGATAGTATTACAGAACTGAAAATGTGCTAATGGTTTCAACGGTTGCGGGCAGCGCAAAAAGTGCGTGGCCGTGGTAACACTTTTACGGAAGCAGTAACAGAGAAAGCTTTGCACGTTCGACAGTCTTCTAGAAGCGTCTGATATTTCAATAGCTGCCATAGTAACTCACGAGCACCGCATGAACAGGGTTATATATCTCATTAAGCAGAGTATAGTCATCCCCATTCTGTCCATTTTTTAAATATGAAATATATAACCCGATATCTCAGAATGTATAATCACATTAAGTTGTTTTCTTTACTTTTTTCTTTAATATACTAATTATTACTATTTATCCTGTCCGCTGCCGCTGTCTCATCTCTTTTAACAGCGTATGCGCTTTCCATCCCAGCAGTCCGTTGATTGATTCCCGGTATGGGCAATGGAAGAGATTTATCTTCAGTCCACGGACTGAGTGTTTATCTCTTGTAATGAGCTGTACTATGTTGTCTTAGCTGTGATCATGTGCCATGTTGACCACACTATTAGGGAGGCCCGCTATGTGAGCCTGTGTAATACTGGACAATAAAAACTATCCAGTCCCATAGACGAAAGGTAAATTGCTTCCACTCCCTAGTCAGGTTATCGAACCTCGGACAGCTTGCATGGGCGCTACCTCAGAACCACTCCGGCGGGCATGTTCCATACTTAGTTGACTAAATTTATTACTATGAAAGAGTAATGGAACGGAGAAAAATTCTCTCCGGCGCCGGAATTTGAACCCGGGTTTTCAGCTCTACGTGCTGACGCTTTATCCACTAAGCCACACCGGATTCCACCCCGGCGTCGGAAGAATCGTCTCAGTTTTAAGTTCCAACTCTTGGGCTCCCTCTAGTGGCCGCCCTCTGCACTACGTCATAGATATCTATGAACCTAGGACCGAAGTCCACATATGTGCTGAGGTGCACTCGTAATGAGTGACTAGTTGGCCGGGATCCGACGGAATAAGCGCCGTCTTAAATCACGAAGTGATTTACGCATATCATATATATTATTATAATGTACCGAAGTATATATGATATTTCCATGCAGATATTCTGTGTCATCATACGATGAAAGAGTTCTCTCTTCTCTCTCTTTTATTTTATTGCTGAAATTCATATTTACAATATCATGCCCTTTCAACTACATTCCTTAATAAATAATATATTTTTCTTATTTTGTGTAATAGAAAATACTGATATTTGACCGTTTTTAGAATGAATTTATTTTTTATCAGACAATCTTTTAAAGGTAGAGAAGAGATCTTGCATCACATTGCAGATATGACATGCATAAATACAACAAAAAATCCATCACAGAGTGTTTGATAGTTTTTGAGTTATGTCGGAAACGCTTCATCACTGCACAGTGAACTGAATTTTAAGAAAATAAATGTAAATAACCTTTTTAAATCGTAAAAATACTTTTATCATATAGCAGAGGAACAGTGTTTTACACATACTAATTTTCATTATAGTACAAGATACTGTAATGAAGGAAAAAATGTTGAATATTTCCAAAATTTTACTGCTGTAAGCTGTACCTAACCCCTTAAGTGACACAGTCTCATAAAAGATGAGAATTTCAACATCCTCCCTTAAATAGTTTGGGAGAAAACGGCCCAAATATATTCACACAAACAATTTAATTCTTCAGAAATAATATTTTAAGATGAATATCGATCACTAAAAAGTGATATCACGTACCTGTAAATTTGCAGGCGAATTAAAGAAGTTTTAAAAATTAATTTTTCTCAAAAAGGACAAACGTTTTATATAATGCTTCTGCTTTGCAAGATCTTCTACTCGAAGACAAAATATTAATTCAATTTCAAATTTTGTAATAATAATAATAATAATAATAATAATAATAATAATAATGTAGTTAATCAAAATAATAATGTAGTTCAACTAAATAACCATTTCTGTAGACACGACGTATCACTTCTTAGCCATCGATATAGGCTACATATGCCCACCGAAGTTGCTTAGGTGTAAAGGACTAGTCTTCATATTAGAGTATTGGCCGATAACCTGGTTGCTTCATAACGTCACAGTGCAATGCAGCCAACTTATGAAGGTTAAACTACGTCACTACGTCAAACAGTTTTCATAATATCGTTGATCATTTAAGGTTTCTGACCTCCATACCAATAAAATCAGGTAAAAGGAATCATTTTTCATATTTTAAAGTTACACATCTATAAAATGCACACCCCTTTATTCAGAAAACTTCAGTTTCTAAATATTTCGTTTATAAAAATAGATTATTTAGCACTTGAAGTCTGTCATTAATGAAAACATCACAATTATGAGCATTCTGCTAATAGCTAAGACATTTTTGTTAAAATACTATAAAACTGTAGGTCTATTATAGGAACAACAAAACTCATGTGGGCCTTCCTGGTTGTGTGATCAACACGGCATAGCGCCACCGTTGAGACAAACTAGGGCAGCATATGACAAAGAATAAACACTAATTTCTGTGGACGGAAATTAAATCTCTTCAATTGTCCGTACCGGGAATCGAAAAGCGGACAGCTTGAATGGGAACTTGGTACGCTACCCAAAGAGGGCTGAAATACAATTCAATAAATGAATGTATTAAGCTATATTTAAAAATAAGTGAGCACATTAAGAATAAGTAATGGATGACTGCGAGATGTAACTTCTATGTAGAGGGAGGTTTCACGATTAGCATTTCACTTCGAATACTAGCCAAATTGAAGTGGAATCTTTGTGTACAAAGATATTGTTCAGACATATCTTTTTGTGTACCGGTATTTCTTTTTTCTGATCACAATTCTATCATTGCTCCATCATTACTGTTACTATCATTACTTCCATGCAAACGACAATGGAAAATCATCTCACTGCATCATATCATCTAGGACATAGTGCATGAGGGTTGGACACTAAAAGGAAACTATGAGGTGAAACTTAAACTGAGAGGATTGAATCCGGCATCGGAACTGGAATCCGGTATGACTTAGTGGATAAAGCGTCAGCACGTAGAGCTTAAAACCCGGGTTCGAGTCCCGGTGCCGGAGAGAATTTTTCTCCGCTCCACCCATCCTTGATCATAATATGGTAATGCAGAATTCCTGCACGGAAATATCATACGTAGCCTACTTCGGTACAACACACTAATATGATATGCGTAAATAATCACTTAGTGATTTAAGACGGCGCTCATTCCGTCGGATTCCGGCCTCTTGGTGACTCGTAATGAGTGCACCTCTGCACATAGTGTGTTGGACATTGTGCCACTGTCACACAAATCCGACACAGTGCATGAGGGTTGGCCACTAAAGGGAAACTGAGAAGTGGAACTTAAACTGAGAGGATTCAATCCGACATCGGAACTAGAATCCGATGTGGCTTAGTGGATAAAGCGTCAGCGCGTAGAGCTGAAAACCCGGGTTCGAGTCCCGGTCTCGGAGAGAATTTTTCTCCGCTCCACCCATCCTTCATCATATGGTAATGCAGAATTCCTACACGGAAATATACGTAGCCTACTTCGGTACAACACAATAATATGATATGCGTAAATAATCACTTAGTGATTTAAGACGGCGCTCATTCCGTGGATTCCGGCCAGTTAGTCACTCGTAATGACTGCACCTCTGCACATAGTGTGTTGGACATTGTGCCACTGTCACACAAATCCGACACAGTGCATGACGGTTGACCACTAAAGGGAAACTAAGAGGTGGAACTTAAACTGAACTGGATTCCGATGTGGCTTAGTGGATAAAACGTCTGCACGTAGAGCTGAAAACCCGGGTTCGAGTCCTGGTGTCGGAGAGAATTTTTCTCCGCTCCACCCATCCTTCATCATATGGTAATGCAGAATTTGTACACGGAAATATCATGCATACTTCGGTACAGCACAATAATGATAGGTCACTTAGTGATTTAAAACGGCGCTCATTCCATCGGATCCCGGTCACTTAGTCACTCGTAATGAGTGCACCTCTGCACATAGTGTGTTGGGCACTGTCACACATCTGTGACACAGTACATGAGGGTTGGCCACTAAAGGGAAACTAAGAGGTAGAACTTAAACTAAGATGATTCAATCCGGCATTGGAACTGGAATCTGGTGTGGCTTAGTGAATAAAGAGTCAGCAAGTAGAGCTGAAAACTCGGGTTCGAGTCCCGGTGCCGGAGAGAATTTTTTCTGGGCTCCACCCATCCTTCATTCAACTCTTATGTTTAAGATGAACTTCAGAACCTCTGGAGAGAGTATCTCGCTGTATCATGCCTGATGACTCCATCTTCAAAGCTACGAGAAGGTAATAAACAATATAAACATAATTTATATTATGTTGAAAGGCAAGAGTAAAACACTGACATTTTAATTGGTCGCACTTCAGACTACAGTGAAGGTAAATTGTATGTAATTGAATTCTACAGGTATCTTGAAATCATATTTCCTGTATTCTGGCATGACAACCGGATGTTCCCATAATAGTAAGACGGATAATGGAGCTTCGATAGAACGATGGAGACAATGACTACAAATATGAGCCTTTAAAAAGGAGGTTAGATAATGATGGAATGCAAATGGAACAATGAAAGGTTAGAGAAGGATGGGATTGGAGAGCTGGAATACGAAGCAACTCGTCATAAACCAGATTTAAATATACTACTTATATAATAGTGGAGTGGTAGTGGTAGTGATAGCGATAGTCGTGGTAGTAGGCCTAATAGTGCTATTAGCGGTAGATCAAGTAAAACAATAGAAGAGGAAATTTTCGAGTTAGCTCACTCTCTCACTCAGGCTAAATTGTTGTTAACTATTCCCCATTTGAAATTCATACTTGTCAGCCAGCCTGTAGACAGCTGTAATGGGATTTCTATAACTGCGTCATCAGCTCGAGGAGTTATTAATTCATCAGGTCTCATGACGTCACCGGTTGCATAAGGCCGTGGGAATACCAAGCAGGGAGGGCAGGAGAGGTGGTGCCAACACATGGCACACAACTTCCGCAAATTCGCTCTTTCGTTCCCCAACTTTAGACAAGCGAACGTCGCACAATCCTCGAGAGATATGCGTTCATGATTTTCAAGATTTATAAATTGTGGCTTTTGTGCTGCAAATATTATTTTGCTATAAAATATAGAATAGCAATGTTCCCAATGAAGTGATATTTATATATCGAATTAGAGATTTTCGAATTGAGATTTTATAATTCAAGTCACCCCAGAGATTATTATATTGCAGGGAAACAAATTGGGAAGAAAATTCAACCGAATTAATTCTGTAAAAATAAGCTTTTAAAGGATTAGTGAAGTGTTCCAGTGTAATACCTAGGCTTGTAATGTTGGGAACTGTTTACAAATTTGATTACAGAATGGGGACTTGAGTTAGTATGAGAACATTGACTTGGTTCTGCGATCTATTATGGGAATAACAAGGTGAGCATGAACACATCTGGACAGCTCTAAAAGTTAATATAAACTACATAACATTACAAAGATATATTTTTACGTATCTTTCGTTATGTGCAGAATAATTATCACAAAATTCACTCCCATTCACTTCAGAACATTCACCAAATTCCGCTGCAAAAATATGCGCCTGAGAACCTTTGACCTTCGGTATTATTATTCAGCAGGTACACTGCTAATGCATGCTAGAGTAGTAACTGGTGAATGGATAGTAAACTTGAAACCACCGTAACGCACCCTATCGGTCCCAAACATTATAAGCCTTGTAATAACAGATAAGATTATATTCGAAAGTGAGTACAGAGAGTTCCTATGCAGACCGGTCCCACTCCAATCTCTTCCTAACAAAATCTGTTGTCGGGCGGCGAGTAGTGTTATGCTGGCGTACGGACAGGTCCGTGAACGCTTCCCTACGCAGACCGGTCCCACTCCATCCTTTACTGTTTAGTTTCCTTGGGACGGGCGCTCCAAACTACCGCCATTAAGCCGATGGAACATTACTAGCCGGGACTGATCAGCATATGAACTCTATGTATACATATCAGAGTCAATGCTTGATTTTCTGTGTTTATCTTCGGCTAGCTTCCTATGCATTTCGATACAATTTGAACACTTCAGGACGAATAAAATATCTCTACAAGACTTTGGGGTGATGAGTGAGTTCAGAAGCATGCTTTCCCAAGTAACATAAAGCAAAGAAACGTCAAGTCTCATAAGACATAACAGACTGTATACATCTTCCTGAGTCAGGATGTAATTAATGAAAAACAATAGTCATTGAAACAACCCTGACACTTTTATTTCACGGTACATTAGTAACTTATATTATCTTCAAAAGCAGGGCTGTCAATTTTGGCATAAAGATATGAACAACGTGGCAGGGATTACCTTATGCGCTCCTAACAGTCTACATATTCTCCGATGACTGTTGCTGTCGCTGTAATAATGAATAATAAATGTCCATTTTCTTTTCCACTGGTACATCACATCAAGCAGAAATCCAATAGTAGACCTATACATCTGCTTATCTCTGATTCCAAAATGAAGCCCAACTCAAACCATCTATCTCCGTTATTCAACAAGGCATCCGTCGATACGACGTCACGTCAATTTAGTCTATGGACAACTAAACTTATCTCCGTACGCCCTGGGCAAGAATACGATCCCTAATAATGACTTTAATTGACTTCAGTAAAGCCTTCGGTTTTTCAGATATTGACCTGTTAATCTGTAAACTAAGAAGCCTACACCTAGAAGAACACACTGTCCAGTAGTATACCTCTTACCTTAATGGCCGCCATGAAGTGTGTTAGCTGGAAATAGTTCTTCCCCTTGACGGGACGTGAGGTCTGGTGTTCCGGAAGGATCAGTGCACGGCTCTTTATTATTTTCAATCCATATTAACTACATATCATAACCTTTAAAGTACTACCGACAGCATCTCTACGCAGAGGACATTCATGTATACATAAACTTCCAAACTGACAAAATAAATGACTCAATAACTAAAATTAACGGCGAGCTCGACTCAATTTGGACATGGACACGGAAATTTCGATTTAAACTGAATCCAGGAAAATCAGTCAATAACTGTGAGTCATTTACGTTTGTTAAACACTATTATAATATCAAATCTTCCTCTCATGAAAATAAACGGCACAGAAATTCCGTCCAGTAAATCAGTAAATACTTGGTACACATATGGGCAAAAGTTAGAATAGGAACATTCAAGTTGCAGAAACTTGAAAAAAATATTTTCACTAACTCACACGTTTAGGCGATTAAATAACATTTTATTCTTTTCCCAGAAAAAAATTTTAGTGCAAACACTCGTGATGCCCTTCTTCGATTGCTGTGATATTTTGTTTACTGATGTAAGCATTACTTTGGCGCAGAGATTGCAACGTGCCCATAATATGCGTCCCTTTAGTCTGCAATATTCGTCGGGCTGATAATGTACACCATTCCTGAAAATGTTGTTCTGGCTCCGTTTAGAAAATTATAGAAAAAATTCACTGTTTTTTTCCTTCTCTTTCATATTTTTTATTTCTCCATTCCTGTTTATCTCGCGTCCCGTTTTCAAAATTTATCCGCACACTATAATTTAGATACACGATCACAGCACTCATCATTATTATCCATACCCTACCACCGAACATCCTCATACTCACGTTCCTTTACTGTAACTGTTCTCCGACTTTGGAATTTCCTACGAGTAATGCAAGATACTGTCAGACATCGAACGAATTTAAGAATAGACTAAGAAAATGTTCAATTAATTCTCGTTAGCAATAGTAATAGTTTCAATTTCATCAGTTTTCTAATAGTTATGTGAATAACAGGATATGTTAAATTATATAATCATTATCATCATCATCAGCAGCAGTAGCAGTAGTATTAAACTTACATATTTCAGTGTATACTTCATTAAACTCGTTAATTAAAAATACACTAATTTTGTATTGCCTCCTATAGATCGATAATATCTAGTGCATAATAGACGCTTTATGTGCCACAGGACAATTGAGCTGAGTAGACAAAGCAGAATAGAAAAGCAACTGCGCTAAATGATTGCATATAGCTATACTTACAGAAAGGGCTGTCTGAGACGTTGGTAGAAAGCAAAGTTGTTGCTGGAACTTACCTGAAACAGAAAGAAAAAACAATTTACGTCTAGTCCAAATCACGAAAATGATCTAATAATAATAATAATAATAATAATAATAATAATAATAATAATGATAATAATAATAATAATAATAGCAATGAAAAAATTACTTTCTATGGTCATATGACTCGAATCAGTAGAGAGAAGTTAACTAACAGGATCTTTGCTTACTTTTTGAGTAAGAAAACTAGAGGAGTTGAGTCAAATTGGTGGAAAGAGATAAATGGAAGAAGTGGGCATTACTTAGGAAGACATCTGAGAACACGAACCCCTTAAGAAGAAACTCAGTGCATTTCGGAGCTTCCAGGAAAAACACTCAACTGAAAATAGGCAACATGTTAACTGAAGAAGAAAAGAATCATATTACAGGTCACAAATGCGAGATACTGGAAGTTGCTTAAAGGAAATCAGTTGAAATAACGTAGTTCAGAGCAGGCATTATTATTATTATTATTATTACTATTATTATTATTATTATTATTATTATTATTATTATTATATTTTTTCTCCCCACAGAAACTCATACATTTCGCATTTTAACTCGGATTAAAAGAACACAGTAATGTACTTAACGTGCTTTTAAGCTTAAAATTACTCATTTTGATAGCAATTTTGGGCACATTTCGCACTTATCAGAATATTATGAACATCTACCATCAATGCATCAGACATCCCAATCCGAATAGACGGAAAAGAGTTAAATGTCCCGGAATATGTGTAGCCAGGGCAACTAGTCTCATTCAAACAAAGCACAGACAGATAAAAAAGCAAAAGACAACATTTGCTTGGAAGTCGTTTTTCATCACGATGGATATTTTTTTTATTTTATTTTATTGGGTTATTTTACGACGCTGTATCAACATCTAGGTTATTTAGCATCTGAATGCAATGAAGGTGATAATGCCGGTGAAATGAGTCCGGGGTCCAGCACCGAAAGTTACCCAGCATTTGCTCGTATTGGGTTGAGGGAAAACCCCGGAAAAATCCTCAACCAGGTAACTTGCCCCGATCGGGATTCGAACCCGGGCCACCTGGTTTCGCGGCCAGATGCGCTAACCGTTACTCCACAGGTGTGGGCTCACGATGGATAAATCAACCAACCGCAAGCTTAATATCTGCATATTCCCTGCAGTACTTTATGGCTGCCAAACAGTTGCTAATCAGCAAACAAAAACAGTTATTCAAGTGTGTCAAAGGAAGTTGCAAATCCTGGAAATTTCGAGAAAATATCGAACGAAGAACTAAGCACACTATCCAAAATTATGGACGTAGGAAAACGAGCAATAAACACAACATGGAAATAGGAAGTACATGTGACGATGCAACACCAAAAAATTTGGGCGCATGCAGTCACCATGTGGGACCCCTGTCGGTAGGAAATCACAAGGATGGACATACAGGTTTACAAAAGAGGCAGCAAGCAAAGAGTGGTCAAGAGTTGCGAAAGCGCCGTCGTGTGCCGGAATTTTGTCCCGCAGGAGTTCTTTTACATGCCACTAAATCTAGTGACATGAGCCTGTCGCATTTAAGCACATTTAAATGCCATCGAGCTGGGCCGGGATCGAACCCGCAAACTCGGGCACAGAAGGCCAGCGCTATACCAACTGCGCCACTCAGGGCGACTAGAAGAGAGAAAACCCAAAGAATAGTGAGCAGGCAATACAATGGCGAATAACAGTGCGCAACAATGAAATCATAAAAACATCCTTGAGGCGATGCGCTACTGAAAATAGTCGAATTTTGACATATTTTATACTTTTTATTTTCGCCCTAAAAAAATGTAGTTTCATGAACATTTTATCTCAATATTTAATTTTATTTATGCTCGACCATGCCGAAATGTAGTAATTATACACCTGGTAGCAGACCCTTAATGTATGTCATTAAAGTACACCTACTCATTAAAGGTCAGGTCTTTCAGCCAATGACGACTCAGGTTACAACTGTTCAGCCAATGACAGGTCAGCTTTGTACCGTTATAAAACCGCAAGTATCGATTATTCTCGGATATGCAATCGAAAGAAATTAGCGAAAAGTCACGGAGGCTGAAAATCCAATACTGTCGCAGAAGGTTATGTTCTGTTACTATAATAATTAGCGTTAATTGTAAATAATATTAAAATAAATTCAATTTGTCATCTCGTTTTTCAATGTCTAATTTAATTTTAATGTTATCTCTGTAGGTTCTTATGGCCTAGCAAGGTCAATGTGAACATCTGTTCCTCGGAAAAAATCAATGCTTTCGCGTCTGCGCACATCTCACAACATACGGGACATTGGCCAAGGTCAGATACAAAGAAAATTAATAATATCAAGTTAGAAATATGGTCGAGCATAAAAAGTCGTATGAAACTCGCCTATAATAGTAATTAAGAAGCTCGTATGAAAATTATGAAACTCGCTTGCGCTCGTTTCATAAATATCCATACTCGCTTCTTAATTACCTTCATTATAGGCTCGTTGCATAATGTACTATATAAGTATATTATTATATTGTAACTTTTATTACAAAGCAATAACAAAATTGTATTGTTTCAACAATAGTCACTTCCAATAATTTAGTTTAAACTCTTCCGTCAACAATGGGATTTACACTCCACACAGTAACACAGTATTCGTTATTGCACTCCACAGACGACGATGACAATTTACTCGGATTATTGAGAACAACAACGAACTGTTAATCTTAACTAATGTTCACAAAGCACTATTTACAAAACAGAACTGTCAGTTCTCAGTTCACAGTTCGTTTGCCTTGGCTAGTTTTTCTAGCTCCGTCACTCGAGTTCACAGTATCTCGAACCCCAGACCTTCAGAGACAGTCCACTAAACTTCGAACCTACGTCCCCCAACTGCGGTCCACTGCACTCAAACTCAGGACTTCTGGCTCCCACAGTTACGGACGCAACTCAAGTCGAACTCTGGTCTCGAAGCTAGCTTCACTGCTACACAAGACTGGCTGGCTTGCTGTCCAACGATTACAACAACTAACTAAACTGCTTTCAAGTTCACTCGCGTGTCGTAATTTATAACCAATACATAGCTACGAGAAATTTCTACGATGCTAGAAATTTCCACGGATGTCCAGAGATGGCACTCTCGAATTCTCTGGATATCTCCCCTCTTTGCCGCGGTCGCTCTCTCTCCTCTCCTCTCCTCTCCTCTCTATGCCACAGCACATGCCACAGGAAGCAGATGCGCGCGCAACTTGCGCCGAACCACGGCCGAACTTGTAATCCTTCTGCCGGTCGTGAGATTGTATCCCAGCTCTGTCACAATATAATTGATAGAAGTTGTGTTAATATACGAGTTCTGTGTAACCAAAACATTAAATTTAATGATCTCAAAAAATACATTTTCTACTGCTTCAACGACAAGTACTCATTTTATTTCTCTGTGGTTAAAGCTACAGTGTTAATACAGTACGATCGAAAAGTCCATCCACAGATCTATTAGTTCTAGTTGGCCTAACTCTAGAATACAACCCTGTAGGAAGTTGGCACTCCCCCATCATTCCGGTTTGACAATCTCACACCCCCAGTCCATCATATGCTTAGCGGCCAGTGCTGCCACTTGAATTCTCTGCCTAGTGGATTCTCGGCTATACAAGCGCTGCGGAGAGACTTCTCGATCACACCGCACTTTGCATACTTATTAATTAATATCTCTATTGTCAAATGAATCATTTGTTTGGCCGTATTCAGCATAGTTTTATTGCTAGATAATTATACGTGAAGCAATATAATCTTTTTATTAATATTTGAACATTGAAGAAATTATATTTCTTTTTACAAATGAAGAAATTAGAGTAAGTTTCGAAATTACTGTAATGTTTTTTTTTCTTCAAATAATATATAAAACTCATATTAATAAATTATGCTTTACAAACCACTACTTTATCAAGTATAACTGAGTAAGCCTAAAGTTTCTTGTATTACAATTGTCAAGTATAGACACTGTTAATAACCGTGTTTTTTCCTTCTGCTAAGTGTGTTTATAATGTCCAATACCTATTTAATCCAACTCTAGAAGCGCAGAATAGATAATTGTACACCCCTTCAGCTAAGAAAGGGTAAGAGCAACGCTCAAATGATGCAGTCTGCACAGACCGGCGATCCGCGCACAAAACTGCACATTTAGGGTGCTATTCATAGACATTTCACTAGTTTTTAATTACTAATGCTCCATCGCACAACATGCAGTGTTACCTTTAAGAAAAAATTATATTAAAAATAATATTTTCTTTAGGAATAGGATTTTCACTAAAAATGAAACAATATATGTTTAATTTATTTTAAGTGTTTATGAGAAAACATTGAAATTTACAATGCGTGATTATGATATTTTTATGCATATTGTGTAAAAATTTCAACACTCTAGCTAAAAAATTGTGGACTTTAGACATTTCAGTAGCGCAACACCTTTAAGGGACAATGTTAAACATTAAAGGCCGATTTCACGAACATGTTACTACTATTGCATAATAAATTTGTTATTGATATTACTTTATTTGCTATATTTAGGCAACTGAAAACTGATTAGATGTTTCTTTAATAAATAAATATACCTTACAAATAATTAGCTATTATATTTTGAATAATATCCTATGCTGATGTTTCGCTTAGCCTAAACCGCATTTGGAAAATTTTTTTTCGTCTATTGTATTATTAAAATAATCTTGTCTTTCGAAAATAATCCTCGCCTGTCTTGGTAAGAAATGTTCATCTTTAAATATGAACCAGTCATTCTCCTTGCCGTGATGAGAATTATCGTTAATGCAGAATTAATTATTTAAATGGCTAAATTGACCAATTAACTGATTATTATTATTATTCTCCAATTTCAATGTATAGTAGTATTGGAAAAGTAAAATCTGATCGTTGTTGAGGATCGCGGAATATCGCCTTATCGTTTTGAGTGTTCTTAGTCATGTGTAGCTACTATCAGAGGACTACGATGCCAAAGAAACTTTTAATTAAAGTCCTCTTAAAATAATATTTGAAGATTTTTTCAAACGGAACCTCTTAACGAAAGCCTTGCCGTGATGAGAATTATCGTTAATGCAGAATTAATTATTTAAATGGCTAAATTGACCAATTAACTGATTATTATTATTATTCTCCAATTTCAATGTATAGTAGTATTGGAAAAGTAAAATCTGATCGTTGTTGAGGATCGCGGAATATCGCCTTATCGTTTTGAGTGTTCTTAGTCATGTGTAGCTACTATCAGAGGACTACGATGCCAAAGAAACTTTTAATTAAAGTCCTCTTAAAATAATATTTGAAGATTTTTTCAAACGGAACCTCTTAACGAAAGCCTAAAGAATTCCATCCTAAAGGAACTTGAGTTTACTCATTCCAGCATCCTCCCAGTCATACATAGGTCATTTGATAGATTCAGAAAAATAACTGAATCCGATCCAGAACAGTTTGAGAGAACAGTGGTAACAAAACATAGCTATGCCATGAAGATTTATACTCTTTGTACTTGATTGCGCACTGTTAAAATCATTCCATTAGTGTCATAATATCTACAGAGGTTACCCCTTGCGGTGGCTGAATGACCTAGGTCAGGCATGCCAGAAATCAGACTCTAGGGGCCGTATTCATAGATATTCTTAGCGCTGGCTTCCGGTGGATGACCAGCGAACTAACGTTTTTCGTATTCATAAACCAGTGTTAGCGATATGATATGATATATGATATGATATGATGTATGATATGATATGATATGATATATGATATGATATGATATGATATGATATGATATGATATGATATATGATATGATATGATATGATATGATATGATATATGATATGATATGATATATATGATATGATATGATATGATATGATATGATATGGTATGATGTGATATATGATATGATATGGTATGATATGATATGATATGATATGATATGATATGATATGATATGATATGATATATGATATGATATGATATGATATGATATGATATATGATATGATATGATATATGAATCCTGTACTAGTAAACAGTCGATAGCCGAGACTAGTTTAGCACGCTCGTAACGCGGGCTAGTGAAATGTCTATGAATAGCACCCTAAATGTACAGTTTTATGAGCGGATCGCCGGTCTGTGCAGACTGCATCATTCGAGCGTTGCTCTTACCCTTTCTTAGCTGAAGGGGTGTACAATTATCTATTCTGCGCTTCTAGGGTTGGATTAAATAGGTATTGGACATTATAAACACACTTAGCAGAAGGAAAAAACACGGTTATTAACAGTGTCTATACTGGACAATTGTAATACAAGAAACTTTAGGCTTACTCAGTTATACTTGATAAAGTAGTGGTTTGGAAAGCATAATTTATTAAGGGAAGGAATAGGTGAAATTACTAAATCTTACAGTTTTCATTTTTTTCTCAAAGACCAAGGACACCAGAATAAAATTATGTGACACGTTTCCTAATTAAGATGAAATAAATGGCAGGAATTTTTTTCAACGTGATTTTCTTTAATTTTCGACGTGTGGAATTAATTAATTAATATATAAATGGTTCCACACGTTGAAAATTAAACAAAATCACGTTGAAAAAAATTGCTGCCATTTATTTCATCTTAATTAGGAAACGTGTCACATAATTTTATTCTTGTGTCCTTGGTCTTTGAGAAAAAAAATGAAAACTGTAAGATTTAGTAATTTCACCTATTCCTTCCCTTAATATGAGTTTTATATATTATTTGAAGAAAAAAAACATTACAGTAATTTCGAAACAACAAAAAACGAACAAGTATTTCATTTTACGTAGTAGGTACTAATTATTTTAAAGTAATAGACCCTACTCTTTCATTGTTCGTCGAGCATTATTATTTATTGGGACCATTGGCACACAAATGTTGAAGAAAATATTATACTCCCAATTAATTACATGCAGTAGGACATTGTGAAGTTTTTACATTGAAAGCATTTCTTTGCTGTATATCAATATAAATTAACATTAATATTAATAAATTATATAAATTAAGCTTAGAATATAAATTCACATAAAGTTTATTTGGAAAACATTGAGAGCAAGTATCGACAAGTTGGAAGCGTTACTGAAAGAAATTAAAAGTGTAGTTCACAAGCTGTGAAACGACGATATTCTATTTATGTCAGGTTTAGAGGTTTATTAATGTAAGTATATTGGCACAATATAGCCTAGTGACGTGAGATGGAAAATTTCTTTTTCCAGAAAATTTTTCCGCCTTGCAAATAGTTGCTTTCTTCGCTCTTTACAACCTCAAGAGCCTTATATCTATTCCTCACTAAATCCTCATCACTTACCAGCTTATGAAATGAAAGTCGTAAATCGTCTAATCTTTGATGGCTGTGTTAGTACAGACTCCAAAACAACGCCATTTTCAAGTTCGTTTTGCCGTGAAAGTATTGATTAAGAAATAAGCGCTGGCAATATCATATTTTGAGAACTTTACTAATCTGATCTAAACTGTCACAAGACTATTACCTCGACATGGGCTGATGAAAGCCTTTCATTTTAAAATAATTATTTTTGGCTCAGGAAAACATTATAACAATAAAATTATGTTATGTGATTCGTAATTTCTCTTCTTCGTTATCTGTGAACTCCTCACTTTATTTATCATAACTCATTCACAGACACAGCCAAATCAGCACCCATATTGAAACTGAGTTACTGAAAGAAAAGCTGATATGCTGTTGCAGGTCTGTATAGCCCTGTCGCGTTTCCCTCCAAGGCTATTCACTCCCTCCAGGTAGGGGAATAGAAAGTGCACATCGCGCAGAGACCTCTGCACAATATGCGCGACTGCACAATGTGCAAGGTTTTGGCATGTCTGGCCTAGGTCATGGCCCGCCACGCAGATGGTCCGAGTTCGAGTCTCTGTCTGGCCTGGGATTTTTCTACAACTTAAAAATGATAATTATAAAAACGAGTTTTACGTAGCTACATCAACATGACTGAGTTCAGATAACACTCCCAGTGAATTAATTTAATTACTCGAAAATTGTGATTCGTAAAGATGTGCTATTTCTTAGTAAAATACTGCTGTAAAAATATTTTAATTAATAGATACCAAAGTCTTTGATAATTTACTATTATTATTATTATTATTATTATTATTATTATTATTATTTCATACCTCCAACTATTAAAACAATGTTGCAAACAATTCACGAAACTAATATGAGATTTTCGACATACAACAGTATTTCAGTGGGAGTGCGAATCCTTGATAGGTTCCCTGAAACATTTTCGGTTGCTCGTACGTGCACAACTGCCGCTATATTGTTTTCAAATTTACAAGTATCTCCATACCTTCAGTTCATGGAGTTTGTGGGAGTAGCTTATAATGAAGAAAATGCCTATTATCAGCATTGTTTTCCTTATGCACTACAATACGTAAAACATAGCCTAATTTGCTTTAAAAGAATGCAGTAAATACCAAACAGCATAACGACTGTAAACTTGGGAATGAAGTGGGAGGGAGATAATGATGCAAATGAAGGACAGGATGAGAGGGAAAGGGGACAAGGCGAAGCTAGAGCGACAGAATGACAAAGGACAAAATAACGGAGAGCAGGAAAATGACGGAGAACACGAAAAGGACGACGATTGAGAGAAGAACGGCGACCAAAAGAAGGACGAAGATCAAGAAAAGTAGGCCTACTAAGAACAAAATAAGGACGCAGAGCAATGAGAGGACGACAATTAAAAGTAGAATCAAAAAGGATGGCGATTAAGAGAAGGACTACGAACAAAAGAGGACGAATTGAAAAAATACGCCGATGAAAAGTAGGACGAACAAGAGAAGACCGGCGATCAAGAGAAAGGTGACCATCGAATAGCCTAAAGGGTGAGCATCGAAAAAAGGACGGCCATCGAGATAAGGGCAATCATCGAGAGAACGACTATCGAAAGGATCAACATCGAAAGAAGGGCGAAGGACAAAAGTTCGACGAAGGGAAAAATGAGGGTGACGAACAAAATGAGGGCGAAGGGCAACATGAGGGAGAAGGGCAAAACGAGGAAGAAAGGCAAAAGGAAGGCAAAGTGCAAAAGGAGGGCGAGGAGCGAAAGAAGGATAAGTAGCGAAAGAAGGATGAGGATGAAAGAAAGACGAACGAGGAGCGAAAGAATGACGAGGGGGCAAAAGAAGGACAACGAACAAAAGAAGGACAACGAACAAAAGAAGGACAACGAACAAAAGAAAGACAACAAACAAAAGAAGGAGAACGAACAAAATAAGGAGAACGAACAAAATAAGGAGAACGAACAAAAAAAGGACAGCGAACAAAAGAGGACAACGAACAATAGAAGAACGAACAAAAGAAGGATAACGAACAAAAGAAGGATAACGAACAAAAGAAGGACAACGAACAAAAGAAGGACAACGAATAAAAGAAGGACAACGAACAAAAGGACAACGAACAAAAGGAGGACAACGAACAAAAGAAAGACAACGAACAAAAGAAGGAGAACGAACAAAAGAAGGACAACGAACAAAAGGAGAACAACGAACAAAAGAAGGATGAAGAGAAAAGCAAGGACGAAGGGCAAAAGAAGGACGAAGGGCAAGAGAAGGACGAAGAGCAATAGTAATGACAAAGAGCGTTAAGTTGGGAGGAGGTCGAGAGAGGGATAAAGAGGAATAAATTAAGGAAAAGAAAAGAAGAAGATTAGCCTAAAAAAAATAAGGAACAGCAGCAGTGAGTCAGCCAAGCAAATAAACCAGCCATCCAGTCATCCGACTGGACAGACAAGCAGCAAACCAACAACACATCTGGCTAGTCAGTCACCCTACAGAACAGTCAGCCAGCCAAGCCAACAACTGGATGGCTAGCGAGGCGGCCAAATATGTTTACAATGAAGATTACAATGAAAACAGGAGGAAGAAGAAAGAACAATGTAAACATATCCGCAATGTCTTACTTTTCAAAGGACTCTGCACTGAAAGAATTAATTACGTGTGTGATCCACGAGACTTCAAGACTTCGCCACTTTTCTTAGACGTTTGTCGTCGCAACTTAAGAAAACGTTGAAAAAATATCTAATATAGCTATATTGAAATGTATTTACATAGAATATGTAACTGTCATCAGTAGCCGTAGGGCCAGACCTATTACGTATTTTGTTGTTCAAAGTCACTCCAATCTGCTTATGAGTTATGTCATTCAGAAGTCGTGATTTCACTTCAGGAACGAAAATGCGGCAGTAATGGAAATTCCAATAAAAAAGGAATTCCCCATTTCCGTTAGCAGTTAAGTGATTCTTGAATCACCAAATTTTCCAGATATGTACAGAGCTATGTAAAGTAAACTAGGAATTTTCAGCCATGACTGGAGCTGCATTCAGCCACACGTGGTTTTCAAAACGAGTTTCAAACGGGGAGATACCGCTGGCTGTCGATTGTTTGGATAATTGGATTTTCCAGCGCTAAGGAAACCCATATAAGAGTACAATGTAAATACAGTCAATGGAAAACGTTCCCTCTGCTGCAAATGTTTGTATTTCATTTCATAACACTTAGTCCGTACCATTTCCATTCTGCTGCTCGGAAATTATCTTCCTACATTGTCGTTCCACAAAAAATGACGCCATTTTTTAAATAAGGTACACCATTAGCTAAATGGCAAGACCTTCGGCGTTTTACACTGGAGACCGAAATTGAAATCTATGGCACTCGAATGAAATCTCTGGCAAACGAACGAACAGCAGGATGGTAAATACGGTGTTATTTCAGTCGAAAATTGTTTAAATTTGTATTTGAATTTTTTAAGATAATCCAATTTTAACTTCTACTACCACACCCGTAATTATGGCAGAGAGATCGATAATGTAAGAGCTTGAGAATAATTTAACTTGTTCTAATATTGTACACAGTGTAGACAAGAATTTTAAATGAGAAATGAACGACAAACTCTGCCTGGAGTACTGGCTGAAGGACATGGTTCTTTGACGTACAGGAATTACAAAACTGTTATCAGTTAGGACTAGACAGTGGATGCGGGATGACTTAAGGAAAAGTGAAATTGTTTCGTATCAGAGTATATGGCACGTGCCGCGCCGTCCGTCTTTTGTGTACCTGGAGAGTACAGCACCGTTCATAGTAACATTGCAACGCAATGTGTGCAGTTGTGTTATCCTGCTCAAGTATTTAGTACGCGTTGAATAGTAATATAATATAATATAATATAATATAATATAATATAATACAGGGACATCACTTTATTTTTACCAACATTTTTAACATTAACCTGGCTATACTCGGAAACACTGTTACCCCCCTTCTATTACAGGAGTTTGGAGTTGCTAGTGCAATATGTAAACAAATCATTTTACTAGCTATAGGAGGAGAGAAAAGTAGTGCATCCATTTATGTTACAGGGAAATATAGTATTACGATTTTCAGTTTGATCGTTACTTTTACAATATTTTATAAAAAACAGTGGAATAGTAACATTTTTTTTTTTCACAAACTCAACTCTTCAGGCGGTTATATTCATTATGTAATGTCTACTTTATTCAGCATATTACTAACCTAATTTATTCCTGAGAATTTTGTGAGCACATCCGTAAAAACCCCCAATTTCTACAGCTAACTTCTTGACCGACTTATTAGGACCTCGCTGCATCCTTTCTCTAGCTCTCTTTTGCTCTAAATTTATCAACCAGATTAATGACATTTCTACGAAAATATTCCATAATGATATAATCAGGAAATTGTGAAAAAAAACTGTTGTTCACATTCGGTTATATTGTAATTTCAGTTTCCATCATCGTCCTTCATACCTACAAACAGTAAAACAAAACTCTCGTTTAAATAATGCTGTTAAGTACCGTACCATAATATAGGGTACCGTACTTTGGGTAACTCTAATCTTCACTTGTGTTCAGTCCACACAGATAAATTCAGTTATGCTACACACCATACCTGTGTGAAAATAAACTTCAATAATATAAGCTTTTTCTTCTATAGAAAACGTAACATATTTCTGAAACACACTGTACTCTGTACTGTTTATTTCACTGCTAGCAACAGCGGCCGTAAGTTTGTGTGACTGACGTTAGCAAGGACATCAGTGAAAGGGGTGGGAGTGAAGTACATTCACAAATTCAGGTACAATAAAAATTGAAGTAAAAATAAAATGATGTCCCTGTATAATA
Source organism: Periplaneta americana (assembly GCF_040183065.1). Classification (NCBI taxonomy): domain Eukaryota; kingdom Metazoa; phylum Arthropoda; class Insecta; order Blattodea; family Blattidae; genus Periplaneta; species Periplaneta americana. The sequence goes on from NC_091133.1 coordinate 55,044,110, forward strand.
GTCCACACCAGTGGAGTAACGGTCAGCGCGTCTGGCCGCGAAACCAGGTGGCCCGGGTTCGAATCTCGGTCGGGACAAGTTACCTGGTTGAGGTTTTTCCGGGGTTTTCCCTCAAACCAATACGAGCAAATGCTGGCTAACTTTCGGTGCTGCACCTCGGACTCATTTCACCGGCATTATCACCTTCATTTCATTTAGAAGCTAAATAACCTAGATGTTGATACAGCGTCGTAAAATAACCCAATAAAACAAAAAATTAATATAATATAATATAACAATTATATAATAATAATTATTATTACTATTATCATTATTATCATTATCATTATTATTATTATCATTATCATTATTATTATTATTATTATTATTATTATTATCATTATTATTATCAGCATCAATAATTGTCTTTTTTTATACTTTGTCTCATTTATTTTTACCTGCTGTTCACATTTTATTATGCTTTTTCCTTTCTTTCTTTCTGTATGTTATACATTATTGTGTCTGATTTCTACTTACTTGTTTACATTACATTATTATTATTTTATTCAGTTTTGTGTGTAAAATTGTAGTGTACTATGTAAATTTGTAGTGTTTTTTGTAACGCAGTTTTACTCCTGGTTGAGTGTTAGAGAAGGCCGTATGGCCTTAGCTCTGCCAGGTTAAATAAATTATTATTATTATTATTATTATTATTATTATTATTATTATTATTATTATTAATAGTGTTGTGCTGACCCATTCATAATGGCAAAACGTTAAATTCGCTCAGAGATACGAAATCCAATTAAGAAGTAGCCTACATATGAGAGTGACATTTTATATATTAACGAAGACAATATCGTGTGTAATGTATGTAAAATTTAAATAAAAACCAGAACAACTCAGGCTATAGAGAAACAACAACAGTACATCGCACAGGTAATGCGTTGAAATGAAATCTGAGGAACCATCTACATCATCATCATCATCATTTAGTTGTGCGGGTCTAACGACACGTGCAATATGATGCTCAGTACAAATATTCCTCTAAAGAAATTGAGTGATCCTCATTTTAAAGGTTTTCTTCAGAAATTCTCTCGATACAAAAGCTGTTTAAGCGATAGGCGAAGACGATTCAGCTTCGACAACTTACGAGAATATATCGTCGTTTACTGCAACGCTGGTAATTGCATCAATGATGACGAGGACTGAACCTTGCAAGGTCTGTACTACAGTACGTTATTTTTCTTTTCCTTCTGACTGTACGGAGATACAGTAGCATGTTGACGTCATCTGTTTACGTTTAAAACCTGTTGAGCCAATGGTCTGAATGAAAAAAATGTAACATATAGTAAATGTGCACCTACATTCAACGATGTCATCCCGCATCCACTGTCTAGTTATGATTATTTAAGATCCCTCTCTCTCTCTCTGCCTGGTGTCAACTTACGGATCTCTGATCCAGCGGCCAGCACGGTAACCGGGGCGACGATATTGAAGAAGAGAAAAGAAACTGAAAGATTTTTTCTGCAATGGAAATTTTTAAGCTTAGGGAAAGGACAGAGTTATGGGAAAAACTCATTCTTCCATTCTCGTACAGTCGATCTGGGTGGCGCAGGCGGTAGAGTGTAGGCCCTCTGTGTCCAAGGTTGTGGGTTCCATTCCGGCCCAGGCCGATGGGATTTAAATGTGCTTAAATGCGACAGGCTCATGTCAGTAGATTTAGTGGCATGTAAAAGAACTCCTGCGGGACAGAATTCTAGCACACCGGCGACGCTGATATAACCTCGGGAGTTGTGAGCGTCGTTAAACAAAACACACTAGAATAGATAGTCTCGTACAACAAAATTATTATTCCTATCAACGTCGGGGATCGAGCTCGAGCCCGTTATACAGGGTGTTTCCGAGGTGGTGTTACAAACTTTCAGGGATGATGGCGAAGGGGACATGTATCAATTTGAGATAAGGAACCCTGGTCCGGAAATGACCGAGTCGAAAGTTACAAGCAAAAATAATTATGTGGAAATGAAATAATTTTATTCCTTTGTAAACCTTATTTATGTGTATTTATCTGTACATGTTACACATACTATTTTCATCTGACGTTGTTTACGTTGTCTACTTACAGTATTCCATTCAGTGCTCTGTCTGAGGGATGGAGACAGGAAACTACACTAAAGCAATGCAGATAGCATAATATGTAACGGACATGGTCGGTCCTGATTTGCACGTCTGTAGACAGCAGTGTATGTGTACAAGTTGCAGTGTCCAGTCGATCAGTCCTAGCGAAATGGAGGAGTATACGAGAGCGGAATAAGCAGATCTGATCCTTATCTCAAATTGATACATGTGCCCTTCGCCATCATCCCTGAAAGTTTGTAACACCACCTCGGAACCACTCTGTATGTAGAGCCAACGCTCTAGCACAGAGCAACCGAAGAAAATGTGCTGCGTTCCTGCCTGAAAGTATAGTCGGCAATTAGTCCTACAAATCCCATTTCAATATTAAAGTTTCATAACTATGAGAAAACAGAGTACAGCTTACAACAGACGGCACAAGAAGTTTAACCTCTATACCGGACTGTACAGCCATCTTCCTTGGAATATACTTAAAACGCAATATAGCCTACATGCCTTAGTCTCAACTTTTCCTTGTCTCAAATGTAATAAATCACAGGGTTGTGCTTGTGTAACCATGGAAACAAGGACAGCGAGTCATCATTCATTTGTTTGTATCCATCTATCAAGTCTGTGTGTCGACGCCAGCTGAGGACCGTGATGCTGCCTTAATAGACCCCACTTAACGAGGGTTGCCAACTTAACTCAAGTTTCAGCGACGGACCTCTCTAGACAATTGTACAAATTGCTACACAACAAACTAAGGCGGGAATGGTAACGATCCGGTTGTTCTTCGCCTTCTGCTTTGTTTTACCCTGTCATTAGGGGAACATAGTGATGCTACAAAATATATTTCTAGATATTTTCGTGGAAATACAATTTTTTAAACATTTTTAGTACCATTTGTACATCTGACCGTTGATTTATCCTAATCTATGAGACTGACTTATTTCGTATTCAGTATCTATAGCAGGCCTGCACAAGGTTCGCGCTCTTCGAGCCGGCTTACAGCTCATGAGCGGAATGCAGATATTGGCTGCGCTCTGTATAAGTGTGGACTGGAAGAAGGGGTGATCTCGTGCAAAATGTACAGAAGATGTTCATGAAGTGAATTCCCGTTCAGTGTTTACAAAACTATCTTGGACTATTATTAATTAATAAAGAAATATTTATTTTACAGAAATAATAGAAATTCTATAGCTACTTAAATGTAAAATATCATTTTGTTATATTTTTATTTATCAGTACATCAAAACGAGGTTTTATGCTGTTGGCAGCTGAAAGGAACAGTAGCCTACTGATCGTAATGAAACATCAGTTACAGATGTTCGATGCCTGCCTTTATTAAAGTTGATTATAGAAAACAGTTGCTCACAAATATAAATGTTGAGCCAAACATAGCAAACATTTTCACAGCCAGTCTGTGTAGTTGTGGATATTATTACTAAGGTTTAGTCTTGTAAAACTCAACCAGACTAGTAGTATTATTCAAACGGTCTTTAGCCCTTAGGTCACACTGAAGATCAATAAGTTCAAGCTGTAAATCATTAAATGTTAAATGTTATGTTTTATTTAACGACGCTCGCAACTGCCGAGGTTATATCAGCGTCGTCCGTGTGCCTGAATTTTGAGCCTGTCGCACTTAAGCACACTTAAATGTTATGTATGACACTGTTTCAACTGGTGTTGAAGGAATTTACTATGATAACTTTAAACTTCTTTCCAATTAAGACAAGATCTTGGAAGCTAGAATTAAATTCATTTTGAATTGCAATTAATATTTGCACATAATCGTTTAACATGGCTTCATCACGAGCAGTTTCTATCGTTCGAAAGTGAGACACATCACCTTCCCGAAACTGACTTACGGAAAGTGTAAGTTTACGACTGAAATCCCGTAATTTAATCAACACATCAACAATGAACTGGCCTTTTCCCTGAAGAGAGATATTTATAAATTGTTGAAGATTAATACATTCTAACGTACCCTACCTCATGTAATAATGCAGTTTTCAACTCCTGAACCTTTTTACTGCGATCTTCACCAACAAAACCATCGTATCTCTATGTGTGGACTAGTAATGACGCATTATATTATGTTTTCCTCTTTCTTTCAAACTTTTGTGGCAGATAAGTATTGACTCCAGTTGCTATGAAACAATAAGCATTCTCCCATGCAATATTGAAAGAATTTGCCTGATGATCACTTTTCCGTCTCCATTATGTAGCCATAGATAGGCAAAGTGAAGTAGCTCTGATAATACACACTACACCAGATAGCTGCGTGGACTATCCTCTACCTATAGCAGCCCTACGTCATTCCGACGAGCTGTTTGACGGCTCTCCCGCTCCGAAGGAGTAGCCGCGCTCGATGAGCGCCGTTTGTGCAGGTCTGATCTAGAGTCTACGTACCAATTTTATACGAAGGTCACTCTCGAGTTTTGTGAAAAATGCATAAAATATTAAGACATTTGACTGTGAGTGTTTCTGTACTTACTCTGATGTTTCGATAATAACATATTTCTATAATATTTGAACCAGCTCCGACGGCGAGTCCGCGAGTTTCTATATTACGAAGTCAGTCGTTGTTGGAGCGGTAGTAAGGATGGATCTCAAGAAAGAGCATTTTCATGCTATTAATTTGATATGATTAAGTTGGTTTAAGTAAGAGTTAATGCCTCGTAAGGTTGTAAGTTGGATTTGGTGAGTTTTAGAAGAAGATATTTAAATACCCTCTTATGTCAGATATTTGTTCGTTATCAAGATATTAAAATGGCTTTTCTCTCTATATAATTGAATATTTTGACATATGAGGTTGCTGTCCAATACCATCGATACTCTAGATCAGACGTGCAGAACTGGGCGCCAATTGTAGTGTTACATCACTCATCAGACTACTTCACTCACTCCTTCCTTCCATCCCCGCGTCATTGACTTGATAGGGGAGGGGATTTGAATTCAGTGTTTGTCTTATGTGATTGCGTACGGGCCACAGATACGTCATCAACGCCGGTGGACTGTGGACGGGGAACCAGCGCTTTCCCCATGCTTTCCACCCCTCTCTCGCCAGTTCTGTATGCCAGCTCTAAATTGCAGGCGCATGTGAGACCAAACGAGACAATTCCCTAGGTTGTAACACAAGTTCTGGCGAAAGGATGAATGTTTCTGTAAGAGTCAGAAATTGTTAAAAAAAAAAAAAGTATGTGCTTTGGAGCCAATGTTGTAAGGAATTTCAGCCAAAGGACCAACATTCTACCTTCGGTGTTTTAAGCTGAAAGTTAGGATATTTTTTTTCTTTTCCTTTTATCTAAACTTCTGCGTATCAGTTGTTTTGAATTCCTATAAAAATACAACACAATGTGTTTACTTTCATGGTATGATTTTAACAGTTTACGTGATGTAATGTTAAGAGTGTTCAGTTGAAATATTTAATGAATATTTGGTAGCCGAAAAGATCATCAATAACAGCATAGGGAACTTCGGTATCTCGAAGTGGCTTGAGAAATGCATAGCCTAATGTAGTGGTCGTCAGCACCCGCTGAAATGGGTAGAGTGCATGGAGGGTAAGGAACTGCTCCGTCGTGCACAAGGGATAGAGAGAGAGAGCATACCCGCCAGCAGCGACGATTGCACTCTAGGGCTGTGTCTTGTCCGCGGGTAAGAGACGCTAGCCAGAGCGTGCAGTGTTTTGATGACCGCTGGCCTAGTGCTTCGAGTTATCGAAATTTCGAGATATATGAAATATGCCATAAAAGCCTCAAATTATCAACTGCACAAAAACAGTAGTATAATGCACGTAATTAATTGCTGCTACATCCTAATAATGTGCAGAGACAAAGAGGAAGGCAGAAAATAGGAAAAATTGGAGAATGCTGGGTTTGCAGTGAACGACCTGCCCTTGGGGAGAACACTACGAATGAATGACATCCTAATACTACCATTATTAGTCTACTAGTGTATAAGGGTGCTATGCATAGACATTTCGCTAGCCCGCGCTATGGGCGTGCTAAACTAGCCCAGGCTATCGACTGATTACTTGTACAGGATTCATATCATATTATATTGCTAACACTGGTTTATGAATACGAAAAACGTTAGTTCGCTGATCATCCACCGGAAGCCCGCGCTAAGAATGTCTATGAATATGGCCCTTAGTGGCTACGAATTGAATTCGTAAAGTTCGGTACTCATTTTCGATCAATTTTACATTAATACATTTAATGTTTTCGTGCATATTTTATACTTTACTTCAAATGTACTGAACTAACCTAAAATCTTATGACTATGACTTCTTATTACCATACCCATTGCTCTACCGTTACCGGCCTATAGTAACCAACATTTGCGTTAAGGTTTGCAATTGCACTGTAAAGCTTACATAGGTAAAAGCAATGAATTTATGATCTGTTGTAGCCTATTTTTAGAACAGTGGAACATTATGATTACCTATAGACCGCATATCTGCTTTTCAGGCTGAAGATTTTATCTTTTTATTCAACGAACTTCAACTCTAATTTTCAAAGCAAATCGCTCTAAAATAATAATGCTGAGGATATCTTAGCATCCTTCGCCATCCACTGCAATGGTGGATCCCATTGTGTACACTGCTGTTATTGTACTCCTATCTACTGTTCATATTAAACGATAGAAACAGGATTCCTGGAGTGAGGAAGGCATTAAGTTCTGTCCCCAGCTGACAGTAAAGGAACAATGATATTGTTCACTTATTGAGGACGTTTATATTGAAAGGAAAGCAGTAAGGTCTCCTTGCAACGCTCGATAAAGTAACTGTACGGTACATAATCTAGAACTTCGAGTTAAAGATAAATGTTTTACAGTTGGGAAAAAAAATTTGCTTCGAGATATAAAAATATTCGAGCAACGGAACTTCGAGTTGCGTAATATTTTTACATACAAATTTTATAAGATGCTGCCGGAAAATTAAAATTACCTCGAGATATCGAAAATTCGAGATACAGAAGTTCGACTGTGTATAGGTCTGTGTGTATACATATAATTAGGAATGTTCAGCCATTACGGTAATGAAATAAATATAATTGTGAAATTAAATAACTTTTTAAGTCAGTATAGGAAAAAGATTAACTTTTTTCAAATTATGAAACAGTACTAAAAAGTGCATTTAGTACGAAATATAATATATATCGGATTTATAAAATAAAACCATCTGCCCTTCAATAAGGGTGACCACAAGGATCCAGAAAACAAATACATAAGTATATAAAAGTTTACAATGAAACAATGAAAATATATACAATTAATTTCAAAATAAAATTAAAATGAATCATATTACTTGAAATAGAGATGAAACTGCAAAATTTGAATTGAGTCTTTTAGAATTTCTCTAAGGATTTTCACAACATTGTAAAATGTGAATCCCTTTGATTTTAAAAAGTTATAGTTGTATTTGGAGATGGTACCACGAACTCCAAAAAGAAGTCAGCGTAATGACCAGCGATTAGCCATGATGTTATACTGCTTGCTAAAATAAGGAATGCAAGGTTCATAGATGATTCTATTTTCATCATCAGTAAATTCTGGCTGTTGTGTATCTCTTTCGAACATGATAGTCGGGTCTAATATTGTTCCTGTGTTCTTTTTTCTAGCAATGACAACAATATCTGCTCGTCCTGTTGAATCATCTTCCGAGATACAATGCACTTCTTCATGAACTTCTAATCTTCATGGACATGGCAGTTTGTTTAGAAGAAAGATCAAGTCTCACGTTTAAAATTAATTTTTAAATAGAAAATTAAACAAATAGTAGATGTAAATAAAAATTTCATAGCAAGAAATGTATTTTAGTTTCTTTTAAATGGTTTACGGTACATGTAAGTATATTTAATTAGTATTTTTGACTGAATGTTTTTCATTTTCTATAAACTGGAACAGCTTACCTGCGGCAATCTTTCAGTAATTATCTAAGTTGTGTCATGTAATTAATTAAATTGATATATAATTAATTAAGATAATATGTAATTTAGTTGATATGTAAATAAATTAAGGTGATACGTAATTAAGATGATGTGTAATTAAGTTGATATGTAATTAATTAAAGTGATATATAATTACTTAAATTGGTTTTATATTTTTATTTTATTGGGTTATTTTACGACGCTGTATCAACATCTAGGTTATTTAGCGTCTGAATGATATGAAGGTGATAATGCCGGTGAAATGAGTCCGGGGTCCAGCACCGAAAGTTACCCAGCATTTTCTCGTATTGGGTTGAGGGAAAACCCCGGAAAAAACCTCAACCAAGTAACTTGCCCCGACCGGGATTCTAACCCGGGCCACCTGGTTTCGCGGCCAGATGCGCTGACCGTTACTCCACAGGTGTGGAATTAAATTGGTAATAGCTGGGTGAAATAGAAGTACTTATAAGTTAGGTTTACTTTTACTTATTGTAGGCGTTATTATAGAATAGTTTTTATTTATAGTCCTAGGTTTATGGCATCCATTTATTTCTAGTTAGAAATAAATTTAAGTTTATTTTATTTTTTATTGCTGTAATTATTGCATTATTATTGTAATGGTATTATTGTATATTATATACCACTGCCATCGGGTGTATACCCAATTGTAGTGTTAATAAATACATATATACAAACTTGCAAATATGCGATATTGAGCCTTTTGGTATATGACTGTCGGCATAATATAAGTACGTATGAAACATAAGCTATATTTGTTTTTGTTAAATTAAATGTTGTGAAATCAACGAAAAGTTAATTTAAATCGGAAGTGAAACAAATCCAAAGAAATCCAGGAAAACAATAATCCAATCTCAACCAGAACAAGTGCCACTTAAGTCAGCGCTGGGATAGAACTGTAGCTCGTGGAGTGATAGGACTGCGTTCGAGCTCTGAGCTACCAGAGAGGAAAAAGAATGCATTAATTTGAAAGCTCCTCTGGTATAGAAATCTTAATTTGTCTAGATGTAACCACATCGAGCTAAGTGATTACATTCATTTAGGTGTAAGTGGTGTCCTTGTTATTTTTAATTTCTAATTTCAAGCCCGACTTCCTCTCTTTCTATGTAACAGTGTCTGCATTGTACCAAAGTAATTAAGTCTTGTGCGGGGTTCGCGGATCATTAGTTGAGATTCATCGTAATGGCAGTCGCGATGCAGAGGAACAACTACGTTATCAGGTCCAAAGCCGCAGTTGACCCCACGTCTACCTGACCCCAAACACTCAGATTTCCAGCACTCTGTACGACCAGCTGCAAATGTTATTAGCCCGTCATATCTTAATCAAGAAGGAATACTGCAGACTGCAGTTGCCATGGTGACCGCAGAGCTCTGCTTGACAATATAGAGAACTGCATGTACTATATTTCAGTCTGGATTTTCTGAATATACAGTAATTCCTGCCAACCACTTTTATGTAATTTCACTGATGGCTTATCTTTACGGTAATGTTACTTTACAAACGTGAATTACAGTTATGCAGACATGCAGTTAAACAACCCATCACTATTAAACGTAATATTAGATGTCATCCATTTAATTTACGTGTAATCTGTACGGATGAGATAAATGCCATTTTTTTTACAAATGCGCATAAAGTTAGCTACTTTAAGAGGGCTCAATATATTTTGCTTGAGCCGTGAGAATGCGTGTTTCTTAATTTGTAATATACGGTACTATTATACATAGATCATAAAAATTATGCTCATTAATAGAACATCCCAAGGGCTTTCTTTTTTACATAAATTATTATAAATTGAGGGGTTTGGGCGTGAAACATAGTAACTGACATTTTGGTCAAAAAATGAGAAATGCAAATGGTATCTTAGATCCTGCGTCTAATGCAGTAGTTAGTTTTCTAACAAGGTTGCAGCCGCCAAATTACTCTTCAAGGAACGACCACTCTTATAAATTGAGTGAAAGAAGACAGAGGACGGACACTGGAATCGTACTATCAGGGACTGGAATGCTTTACCTGCAGACTTACTAAAGGCTTTACCAACAACCAAAAAAATGTATTTAAAATAGGCTTAAGGACTTTACTAATAGACGATAATTATATTTATTTATTTATTTATTCTGGTGTAGTTAAGGCCATCAGTGCTTCTCTTCCACAACACCAGGAATACAAATACAATAATAGAAATAAACAGAAAAAAAATACACTATAATATACAAAGTAAAGCTACACAAAAAATTAAGAGAGAGAAAAAAACAGTATATATATACAGTATACAGTATTTAAAGGGTGTAATTGATATTTTGTTATTGAAGTGTTCTATCAGTGAAGAATTATGTTGTGTCAGTGAAGTGTGTTGTGTCAGTGAAGTGTGTTGAGTAAGTGAAACGTGTTCCTGTCAGTGAAGCTTTATAGTTTATAATGGTAGTGCAAAGTATTTCAACAGTGAAATGTTTTTGAAGTGTTAGTGAAATCAGGATAGAATCAGTGAAATATGTCGTAGTTCCAGTGCAGTGAGTGAGTTGACAGCGAAATGAGTGTAGTGTTGAAAGGTACTTGTGCAGATATTAACATATCATACTCGTGGGTTTTAGTTCGAACATAGGTTTAAGGTACAAATTAGATTTACTTTAAATGTTATTTTAACTGATCATGCTTAATTTAATTTAGGATGTTCCCTGTTATTATTATTATTATTATTATTATTATTATTATTATTATTATTAATTGTATTTTTATTAATTGCGTTTATTATTGTCTTTATTGAGTGTAATTAGTTACCACTGCCACCGGGTATATACCCATTGCAGTGTGAATAAATACATACATACATACATACACACACACATACATACATACACACACATACATACACACACACATACATACATACACACATACATACATACATACATACATACATACATACATACATACATACATACATACATACATACATACATACATACATACATACATTTCAACGGATGGCAGAAATATACAGATTTTACTTTTCTGGTATCTATAGGTTACAAACTAGTGCATGTATAAATGTTTACCTACCTAATAACTTCAAAACACTAAAACGTCACTTACCATGTTTTACTCCCGAAACCCTCAATTAATTTTAATTGTTGAGAATAAAATGAAATGAAATATTCACATTTTTTCCTGTCTTTTACAAAAATCACAATTAAAAACAACATAAATCTCATAGTTACACACTTCAATTTAATTTGTAGCCAACATTATAACAGGCATTATGAAGTATCGTGAAGTGCACAGACACAATAATAATAATCTTTATTGACCTTCAGATAATATGGTTAAAATAGGCTTCATTGAAAAGAAACAAGAATATATACATACATTGCAAATCAAAAGACAAAATCATTCTCTCCATACCAAAAAAATTCAGCAACTGTGTAAAAACCTAAACCTTTTAAAAACATTTTCTAAAATGAATAACAGCAACACATTTGGCATTTACAGGTAAAAACTTAAAAGTGCTATTCCTACAGTTTTCCAACTTTTCAGTGTTTTGGAAGTGCGACAATTATTTAAAACACAAATCATCATATGACGTCGCATCATAAACATGAACGCTTGATCTAATACAATGTTTCTCACTACTTTCTCTTATAACATCAGACAAACAAGGATATAAATTCCAGGAAAAGTTAGAATTTCATAATTAATAAATGAAATTTTACAATGTTCAAGCTGAGGCCTTCTTGCCATGATACATAACGTTCTTCTCTGTAATACAAAAATCTTACCATCACCATGCAAATAGCCCCAAATGTGTACACAATAAATAAAATGACAATGCAAAAGACCAAAGTATACATTCCTAAGAAAACCCGAGTGGGTAGGCATCGGATACACACACTCCTTGTAACTTGTGGACATATACAATTCACAAGTCTCAAAAGAACATACAGCACTTGAGACAACTTATTACAAACAAAAGACACATATTCATTCCAGTGATCTCGGCAGGAAAAATCCTAACATCAGTTTTTTGGGACAAAGAATGTATAATTACGGCAGGTTGCTTAGAAGAAGATAGATCTACAACTGTGACGTATGCGTATTATTCTTCATTATTAATTCAATTTTGGGAAAGAATAGTAGTAATATTTTTTTTATGCTCGACCATGCCGAAATGTAGTAATTATACACCTGGTAGTAGCCCTTTAACGCACCTCATTAAAGTACACCTATTCATTATAGTTCAGTTGTTTAGCCAATGAGAAATCACCATTGTACCATTAAAAAACCGCAAGTATCGATTATTCTCGGATATGCAATAGAAAGACAACTAGCGAAACGTCACGGAAGCTGGAAATTCAATATTGTCGCAGAAGGTTATATTCTGTTACTATAATAATTAGCGTTAATTGTAAATAATATTCAAATAAATTCAATTTGTCATCTCGTTTTTCAATTCTAAATCAATTTCCAGGTTATATCAATATTAATGTTCATGTTATTCTCTAGATTATATCAAGGTCAATGACATTCGTCCCTCGGAAAAAATCAATACTTTCGCGTCTGCGCACATCTTACAATTTAGAAGGTCATTTCCGCTCTTCACTTACATAACCATAACATGAATACTTATGAATAATTTCAAGTTAGAAATATGGTCGAGCATAAAAATTCGTATGAAACTTGCCTATAATGGTAATTAAGAAGCTCGTATGAAAATTATGAAACTCGCTTGCGCTCGTTTCATAAACAAACATACTCGAGTCTTAATTACTACCATTATAGGCTCGTTTCATAATGTACTATTTTAATACAGCAGAAGGACAGTGCTTTACACATACCAATTTTCATTATTGTACAAGATACAGTAAAGGAGGGAAAAAAATGTTGAATATTTCCAAAACGTTTACTGCTGTAAGCTGTACCTAACACCTTAATCGATAAGATAGCCTCAAGTAGTCAATCACTTACAGGAATGCGGTCCTAAGGACTGCAACAATCATCCCACAATAACGAGGCTGGCACAATAAGCCTCAGGCTACGGTATAAGCCTGCGGGCCCTCCTCAGAAAAGTAAAAAAGAGCTTATCAATAACGCTTTGTATATTGTGAAGTAGAAGGGATACTGCAGGGTACATTTCTTTCCAAATTCAGCGTTACTAACAATTAAAATTCCTTCTATGAAAATACACCGACGCATAACGACGGAAATTACTGTGCACTAGTGACAGTCTGACTGGGTTGCTGACTTTCGAGGGATAAACCGAGATGGATCCATTCTTTTACCCTCACAATGGCCCATTGTACGCCGCCATTTAAGATATGCGAGAGTTGCTCCAGTTCGACAAGTGGAGTGGGTAACATTCGTGAATCCGATTCTGACAGGCGGGCCATCCTGTTCTAGTAATAGCAGAGCAAGGTCCAATCCTAGGCGAGTGTCTGTTAAACCCCAGAACTTGGATCTGCAAGACCTTAAATCCTATATCAATATCGGAAGCTAGTACTCTCCCCCAAGACTTAAATCGCAGCCAATGCTTAAGTATTGCAGATGATGAAGTATAGTGGTACAATATGTTGGTAGAATGAGAGACACTGTAGCACCCCGAAAGAAACGGTAGTACCCTGAGAAAACCTCTCTGAAACGACTACTTTACCTATCACACGCATTTAAAACAATTACAAGTTTGAATTAATATAAATTTTAGATCACAAAATATATTCAACCATTATCATAATTTAAATCGAGAAAAATTCGTTTCGGCAACGGGAATCGAACCCGGGAGCTCTCAGCTCTGCGCGCTGAGTGCTCTTTCCAACTGAGCTATGCCGGGACACGATTCACGGTGCCGGCCGAACTCCTCTCGTTGTAATGTTTTACGGCCTTACTACCTGCACTTTAGACAATGTAAATCATACATGCAGGAGCGCATATTTGAATGACTTTATGTCCACATTCAACCTCAGTTTGTGACAACTCCTAACAGTTCGGCCGACCGTGAATCGTGTCCCGGCATAGCTCAGTTGGAAAGAGCACTCAGCGCGCAGAGCTGAGAGGTCCCGGGTTCGATTCCCGGTGCCGGAACGAATTTTTCTTGATTTAAATGATGATAATACACGTTGGCTACTTCATAGTAGTCGTGTAATATTCAATGAGGTAGGCGAGACCTCAAATATAATGAATATGTGATGTATATTCGACCATCTTTTACAGCTACATGAAATAAGGTGAAAGACTGTCGTGGTCTATTTGTTTTCTGGAGAGACTGACAAACAATTTATAAATCCTCAGTAAAGATATCTAACGTCAGGGACTGAACTAGGAGTCTTAAAATCGCAAACTACCATACGAATGGGTCATTAAAAGAGTTGCTGATAGTAATTTACCTTGAAATTGAATTTATATAGACGTCATCGCCTTACTGTAAGTCTGTGGCACATTTTTTATGGACTCAAAAGTAAAGCTCCATTAAACCTGAAATATTATTGAACGAGAACACTCATAAAACGACAGAATTACTGGTGCTATAAAAAAAGGAAAGATACGCCGTGACCATGTAGCAACTTCTTTAACACCTGGGTGAAACGGGCAGCATATATGCAAGGCGATGGGACCTCTTTTGTCGCCGCGACAATCTATTCGTATAATTACCCAGTAAACCTTGCGCGTCAATTGAGACCTCGTAACTCTTCATATCTTATCGCCACCTAATGCATAAAATGTTCCCCCTGAACATTAAATTCCCCCTCTTTCCACTCTATTGGAATTTGTCGCACCCTTACAGCGATTTGTCTTTCACTTTGTGTACGGGGAGGGGTTGTGCTGGGAGTGTAATGGCGTGTCAAAGACATTTATTTAATTTCAGTTCCGTAAATTTAATTCTAAAGGTAATGCTACTAGCAGTTAAAAATATAGTCAGAGATATTCCTCCGTTGTTTGCGTAGAATTCACGTTACTCATAGTAGTAGTGCAGTTAAATGATTATTGTTAGGGTTGAAATGTATGTAATACGAATGTAAAAGTTTCAGGATTTTTCATGTTCGCTAATTTTAATTATTTTTTTCTTTCTTTTACTGTAGTAAGAACATATTTTATCAAGATGAGTTCGAGAATCCGCCATACGTACGATTTGTCTGGTTAATTCCGATAACGAACGAGACTCTAGCCTGCTAACTAGGTCCAACGCAAGGCAGCAAAATATGTCAAAATGGGGAAGGGACATGGTGAGGAGATAGTAAGAGATTTAGGGTGGGAACTTCTCAAATCAAGGCGACGAAAAATCAGAGTCACCGCATTGTTAAGGCACAAATGGGACACAAAGCATGGACCGATATCAATGCTAGATTAGCAACACCATCGTACTTAGGAAGGGCTGATCATATTAGGAAGTTTAAATGTAGAAAACAAAGAACGGACGTGGCAACAATAGTAGACTGGAACAGCTTACCTGCGGCAATCTTTCAGGGTGGTCCTCTTAAAATCAATACATTTAAGGAAAGGTTGAGAAGATTAGACTGAAAATGTAATTGGAGGTGCAGTGTAATTATTTAAGTTGTGTCATGTAACTAATTGAGTTGATATGTAATTAATTAAAATGATATGTAATTTAGTTGATATGTAAATAAATTAGGGTGATATGTAATTAATTAAGATGATATGTAATTAAGTTGTATATAATTAATTAAGGTGATATGTAATTATTTAAATTGGTAATAGTTGGGTGAAATAGAAGTACTTATAAGTTAGATTTACTTTTGCTTATCGTAGGCGTTATTACAGAATAGTTGTTATTTATAGTCCTAGGTTTATTGCATCTAATATTTATAGCTTTACGGTTATTTTATTTTATTTCATTTACGTTTATTTTATTTTATTTCATGTAATTGTAATTATTGTATATTATATATCACTGCCACCGGGTATATACCCAATTGTAGTGTTAATAAATACATACACACATACACATAAGATTATCCGATATTCGCCTTACAGATGAAAAAACCACAGGAAAAAATTCAACGAGACAATCCGTCTAAGAGGTAATCGAAACCAAGTATAAGCGCATCTTCGCACTGTCTTACGTGATTTCGCCTAAAAATTCTGCGCTATTATCATAAATATATAACACAGACACCAGTAACTGTTTTAGTTCATTCATTACCTAAAACATTTGTTTTACGGGTGGGGAAAACCACGGAAAAAAAAACAACCAGGAATCAGTCCAAGTGAGAATCGAACCCACTCCCGAGCGAAACTCCGATTTTAAGTATTCGGCTGGCGTTTCGTTAATTGATTGTTTTTATTCTGGCTTTTTGTATCACAATAATTAAATTTAATAGTGTTCACAGTTTATAAAAAATTCCGAATCGAAAAAACATGCTAATTAAGTGATAGTTATGTATATTCTGATTTAAGTAAATACTCGTATTTCTGGCTTATCTTACGAGCCAGCGTACTCTTTTACTTAACTAGTTGACTGAACCGAAACTTCTCGCATGTTCAAAAAGTCGCTGTGATGTGCGGGAGAAAATCAGAAATGTTCCAAATTGTAATTGGCCTTGCTAAGTTCGTTCCACTGATTGCCACTTCAACAAGGCGCAATTTACTTTGCTGAGTCTGCAACTTCCTCCGCTCACCTACTGCGGTAGTTGCAGTCCCTTTAAACGACGAGAATTTTTCTAATGGGGAATACAGGTTACATTAAATTTACTTTTCGTAGAGAGCAGCTTCTGTTAGCGGTGAAAATTATACGATCGCGTTATACTGTATGTATTATAGAACTTAAGAAGTCCTAGTCCTTCTTCTTAAAAATGCTAATAAAAAGGATATACAATTTTTTAAATATCACATGACTCAAAACCTTAATTTCATTGGTATAATGTTACAAGGTCTGATTTTACAACTTGGGAAAGAAGAAATTCTATGTAAGGTGTATTTTAACATTTTGCCAAAACACATCGCTCTTATTATCCGTGTGCTCAAGATAGGCGTTTAAACGTAATGTATCTAATAGCATTCTTCCCAGAAGTTTCCTCACCAGCAATATTTACCGTCACAGAGAACTAATTCTTAAACAAATCTTATACCACATGAGGGAAGTGCATACTAATGCTTATTTTATTATCTAGGCACCTCAAATTTCAATGAATAGGAAGCAGTCATTATATTTTATTAAAGTAATTATCATAAATAAAGTACGCTTTGGAAATTATCGGTTTGCTCCTTCCTTGGTTTCATCTATCGTCGCTCCAGTTTCACACAAGAAAGTGAACAATCACAATGCTGCCTCGAATTGTATTATAATTTTAAATAGATTTTAATAATATAACAAAGGACTTCTACTTAAATCATTTTACATGAATTCACAGTACACGAAGGGAACACAAGTTAGATAACAGTTCCTATTTTACATCGTAATCGAACCAAAAATAAGTAAATATGTAGTAAGGTAGGTGCTCCTGTTATGGCCATGTTCCTGATATGGCCACCCCCCTATTGTGAGTTAGTTAACCAAAAAATCCGCTAAATTGCAGCAGCATCCAGTGAAAGGGCATCCTGGTATGTCACTTGATCGTTTTCCATCCAGTCAGGTTGAGCAATATGGCGTCAGTTGCCTGTTTTGCGGTTTTCATGTGACCTCTTCTTATTTTTCTCTGGTAAGTCTCCTTTGTTTTATGCATGTTTTTCAAAGACTTGTTTCATGAAAACCATCGTACTCCATTCAGTTTTTAATGTTCTGTTGATTGGTGTTGTAGTTGATGGCGTATCTTTTACGAGTTCTTCATAATCAAACGATTTTCGTGAAAGCTTACCTGCTGCTGATATGGCCATATCAAATGCACCATGGCCATATCAATTGCACCATGGCCATATCAAGTTCATTTCACTTTTATTTTTTCACCTGACAAATTTACATGCCTTATAGCTGGAATTACGCAAAAATTTTGTATTTTAAGAAAAAAAACTTAATTTTTTTATGGAAAAACCTGTTTTGACTACACTTTTGAATTATAAAAAAAATATTAAGTGTCATTTCTATTCATTTTACACCAAAATTATTTAATTTTAACACAACTGCGCTATCAAACTGAAAACAATCACGATTTGTAGAACATGGAACAAGGGTGGTCATATCATGTGCACATGTTCCTGATATGGCCACTAGGTAGACTTTTGGAATTTGGGACTTTTTGGACAATTAAAGCTATTTTTATGGGGAAAGTAAATTGTTGTAAGAAAGTCCATTAGACTGAGAACGAGTAAGAAAAAAGTGGTTTACATTTTTTCAGAATGGCGGCTAGAAAAATTTTGTTATTTTATTTTGCGCTACAAAATATATCAACTGGTCCCTTCCGCCACTGGATGGATGGACGGCATCGCTTCACTCCCCCATTGCCATAACAATACAGACGAAGTAAGATATATCTCCTTTCTCTTTTCACAGTGAGACAAGATACATCACACAGACTCTACCTTCTCTCTAAATATTGGAAACTTTTTTTCAGAACACCCTGTATAAGACGACAGATAGGTTGAAAACAAAGGAAAAGGATGAGGCTAGAAAAGGACTGTAGAATTCAACAGCGCTGCCCACGTTACCAGCAAACAACTAAAACTCTAGGAAAATGGTAGGCCTACATTTGATATAAGTCATGGATAACACGTGGACGTTATTCAACTTTGCGTACCTTGTCTCACTGATACTATAGCTGCAGACTCCTTAGAGACAGTTCTATCACAGTCTAGTATATACAGTCACGAAGCTCAATACGTAGGGAATATGCATCCATAGATAGTTGCTAACCACTAGGATCGCTACTATCGCCTCATCACAGCAATGCGAAATAGTACCGCCACAGTCTATTGTTCTTAGTACCCTCACAACTCAAGCTTCCTGACTGTTTATACTAGAGTGTGGTTCTACTAAAAGTAGCTTATGAAATTGCAACATTGTCTCCAATCATTATATAAAAATGGCCCTGTAGCATGATATCTTAATGTTACTAGTATCTGCAGCATAGGAGAGAGAGAGGCCTGTTTGTCTCTGTTGTGTATTCTAACCTCTCATGAATTTCATCGACAATCTTACTCACCAAGGCTTTCGACGATCTATATCTCCTAAAAAACTGTCCCTAAGGTAGATTTTTTAAATCATTTCTCAAAGGTATATTATCTAAATAGTGCAATTCTGTGTCAAAAACATGATTTACAGCACCCATTTTGTTTTTAACCCAACTGAAAGTATGTGTAAGTTAACCCCAAGATTAATCCCTGTTAAAACTAACTTCTGTTGATGAAACAGAATTTTAGTCAAATCTTGAGTTATAACTGTCTAACACATGGTTAAGTTTTAATCCCTGTTGATGAAACCGGACCTTAATCCGTCCATCATGTTTCCATGGTAACCCAGTTTCACTAGCGTATCATTCTCGTGCAAATTACAGAAGAAAATTAGCATGATTAATTACAAGCGATGTTATGGATCAGTTTATTTCAGATCAAGACAATTTAAGAGAACAGATCCAACATTAAATTTTCCTTAAGAATCCGTGAGATAGAGTGAGTTCAACATCAATCCGAAGAGGTCAGCCATACATTGAGAAACCAGGGATTCCCCGTGGGCACGAGGTCCAAGGTAGCGATATTGATACCTCTGCCACCGTCAGGGGGCACCCCACATAAATCGCAGAGTCCTAGAGACTCGGGGAAATGGATTACCTCAAGGCAGTCTATCTCCCGCAATCCAGTCTTAACATGTAAGCTATGGAATTCTTAGCCACGAAACTCTCTAAATCTGTCCCAAGAACCACGTTATGGTGGTATATAAGGGGTGTTGAGTAAAGGTAATAACTTCGGCTTAAGCAGCAAGATAAAGGGTGGTAACTAAATCAGATTCGTAGGAGGAGGTTGCAGGGATAGAATTGCTGTGAAGAAAAAAATTCTTTCCTTTACTTGGAAGTAAACCCCAGATAACCAGATTCTCTACAGACTACATAAGAACAATCATTTTATAAAACATAAATTCCTTTTTTAAGTCCACAACTTCATTCGCCTAGACACAAACCTTTAGTACTTCGTTCTACGTACAGTTTTATTTTAACAACGTTGAGGATAAATTATTGGAATATGCCGAAATTATGACATGCTATTTTTCTCTTAAGAGAATTGTTCTAGAAAAATAGTGTTTTACTGCATTTCCATCGATACATGGTGCATAATACTACTCAATTCTAAAGAACTCAAATTTATTTTTGTCACAACCAGCCATATATACCTGATATGTACAAAATACACTGCTCCACCGATTTAGTAGAATGCGTTTGAGTCTAAATAAAGCAGAAAACAGTACAACGCGGTCTGTTGTGACGAGAATCCAGGCCCACGCATACCTGTAAGGAATCATGTCACAAGAAGTTCACGTCTCAGTATTGACAAAGTGAATATTATACAACGCCTAGAAAACGGCGCAAATATTAAGGACATTACTGGAGAGTTTAAGGTAACAGTTATTTACTTACGTACTTACTTACTCATTTATTTATTTACGCATATATTTATTCATTTGTTTGCTCATCTATCTATCTATCTATCTATCTATCTATCTATCTATCTATCTATCTATCTATCTATCTATCTATCTATCTGTCTATCTGTCTATCTGTCTGTCTGTCTGTCTGCCTATCTATCTATTTATATCTATCTATCTGTCTGTCTGTCTACCTATCTATTTCATTTATTTAGTATATTTTATAGATAGATATAGTATAGGAAATAAAATTAATTTACATTACCATTGTGTTAGATTTACTTTTTATAATGAATTAACAATACTTAAATACTCATTCCCGTATGATCGATGTTTTCCTGTTCATAATATTCGACTTACATTCTCTACCAAGACCAACTACACAATCTGGTCTTGGCTCTACTTAAATACGATGCTTGCCGATTGCAGGGGACTTGCTCCGTGTGTTATATCACAGTCTACTATATACAGTCACGAAGCGTGAGTTTTGAGGGTGCTAGAAACAATAGACTGTGACGGTACTATTTTGCATTGCCTGTAATGAGGCGATCTTAGCGCTTCTAGTAGTGAGCAACTATCTAATGTTTGCATATTTACTACGTATTGAGCTTCGCAACTGTATATACTAGACTGTGGTTATATCTAAGTAGATGAACTTTGACTTTCTCCTAAATATTGAAGGTTATTTCTCTCAAGTTTCTATTTTCTTGTAAAAAATGCACCTTTTCTCAGTTTCTACTGTTCAGAATTACTTCAGACTTCCACGGAATATTCAGTATAGCTTAGTGCATGATTTAATATAGGCACTTTATGAAATACTTTACACAGTAGTTAACCCTAAAATTGTAGCGAAAATAATATTCAAATTTGCATTATAAGGAAAATTGTAATAACTTTGAGATTAATAAATATTTTCCAAAATTCCTTCGTTAAATTGAAGCTAAAGTTTCCAGAAGTAAACCGTAAAATCTTAATTACTGTATCCCTAATTCTTTCTCAGAAGAAACTAAAATAAAACTGGTTCTACCTAAATTATACTTCTGAGAATATACTAAGTGTAAACCCTTAAGATAAAGATACATCCGCAGATATTATCAGCTATTAAATTCTTTCTATATCTTAGATTTTTAATTGCAAATTTTATTGATCTTTTTCAAGCAAAATTCTACATTCATGTATTCTATTTGTTCACTCAACATCACGTTCACATTCTTTAAATTTAAACTCACTCCCCTGAGCATATTTTATTTATATTTCGTTGATAGGCGTCTTTCAAATTCTTAATATCTGTCGTACTTTTTCTGAATTCCGGTATGACATATTCCACATCTGTAAATTTCAGTCAATATTCTCTCTTGATTTTTTTATGTCTGCAGTTACTCGATTTCTTACTTCAATATAATAAACCCACTCACTACATTATTTTTATACAGTATATGAAATAAGCCATTCATTTTTATAAGGCTGTAACTTCGTTTGAAAACCATTGCTTATTATTATGTTTTGCGTTTACATTTAGAGAGCGTATCCTCAGGGCTTCTGTTGTTTTTATAATGTTGGTAGTTATTTTATATTCACATTCAATATCATCATTTTCTCGAATATAAAAATATTCCTAGTATATATTCTAGTTTTCAAAGGAAATGACAGTTGTTATGTTTAAATGTAGGCAAAAAAAAAACACCTAGCAGGTGCTACAAAATCAGCAGCTATTACCATTAATGTATTTAAACATATCAAACATTAGATCTTTCTATACCTAAAGCTTAACAGACATGTTCAGAAAACGAAGCGATGTTCGTTGCCGGTAAACCGCTTGCTTACAAGATGCGTAGCTTAAAATTCTGCAGTGCCTGGGAAAAGTGACATAAGTCAGTTTCCACAAACCTTTTTTGATAATTTATTGAAAACTTACACTGGTTTATGTCGATTTCATTTTTTTCTGTATGAATTATTGTAATGGGAGAAATGCTTATGTCTCTTTTTCCAAGCGAGCAGATGTTCCGTAAGTTGTCAATAAATTATCAAAAAAGGTTTGTGGAATCTGACTTGTGTCACTTATCCCAGGCACTGCAGAATTATACTATCGTATGTACACTAACACATGTTATTAATTTTGATGGATGATTTCTTCAGCGAAAAGTGACAAAATAGTCCAGCAGGCTACCAGTTTGCTGGGGGTTAGATAGTTTTTCAAAAAAAAAAACGTGCGATTTTAAACATGCGAATTGTTCCATCGTGCAACGTTGTAATCAGTGACCGAATGCACAGTAGACTGTTGCATTCCGATGAACAACTCCTTTACCGTACTTTTTTCGAATATGGGAATGGGAGGTCATTATCATGTGAATTGTTTTCGTTGTCATTAAAAAAAAGATACCGTTGTTACACTGTTTAATTTCTCTGTTTTAAACATGCAGAGAGAAGCTGCAAGCAGTATTTTTTCAACCAATTATAAATACTTGCCTCAACACTTCAATTTTTAAACTAAAATTCGTAAACTTAAGTAAGGGAAAGTGAATTCCGAAAGCTGTTTCTCAATGCAATTTTTTATATTTACATATTCGTATTTTATTGTTTAAATGTTTTCTGTTCTCAATTGCCCAAACAAACATACATGCAATCTATATGTATCTGTTGACTCCAAGCAACAACCTTACAGCTTAGTCACAGTTCCGTAAAATTTAAAAGTGCTCTGAGAGTAGAATTGAAATGGTGGCCACGTGACAGGTATAAGGGTGTAAGGCAGGTGTTGGGGGCGCGGCAAGTGACGTCACAGTGGGCGTGGCCAAAGTATGACGCCAGAAGTGGGCGGGGCCAAAGTATGACGTCATAAGTGGGCGTAGCTAAAGTATGACGTCATGGAGGGGGTGGGGCTTAAATTATGATTAGGAAAGGGGCGTAACTTAAATTACGTCATAAATGGCTATCTAAGAGTTCAAGGTTAAAGTGTGATGTCATGCACACGTGCAGGTATGTAATTGAAGTTGGGGCATGACGTGTTCATACAAGTTTGTATATTGGGGGGGGGGGGGTTGAAATACACAAGTTCATACATGTTTGTCTCCTCAATCCAGATGTAATGTGCAAATACGCTATCTGCTATGTGTGCAAATATTATGCTGATTCACATCCGGCGATTGTTCTCGAGTTAATTGTAAGGGGGGGGTGAAATATACAAGTTCATACATGTTTGAAAATCCCACAATCGCTATCTGCTATGTGTGCAAATACTATGCTGATTCACATCCGGTGATTGTTCTTGCAGCGTCTTATGTTATACAAATATTACATCCGGCGACTATGCAATGGCTGAGTAATGATAAACAGCATGTTTTCCATTATGTAGCGTGTTATATTACACAAATATTGTATGATGCAAATAATATGCAAGCTGTTAATTTACATCCGGTGAAGACGCAAGTTCTGAATAATGGCCACCTGTGGTATGTTATTTTACACAAATACTGTATTGATAATCGCCATTTGCCATGTTTTATGTTGTGCATTGTGAATTGGGGATGTTGATAAAAGAAATCAGTAACAAAATAAAATTATATGTATATATACGTCATGGGCGTGGCTAAAGTATGAGGTCACGTGCGGCTTACGTCACGAAGTGGCATAACTTAAAGTGTGACGTTATAAATTTGTAATTGAAGTTGGAAATGGGGTAGGGAGGTAATAATTTGAAATACATACGTTCATATTGGCGTGACTTAAAGTGTGACGTCATAAATTTGTAATTGAAGTTGGAAATGGGGAGGGGGTAATAATTTGAAATACACACGTTCATAGTGGTGTAACTTAAAGTGTTACAGAGTGCAAGATTAAAGTGCGCAAGTGCAGGTATGTAATTGAAGTTGGGGGCGTAACGTAATAATTTGAATTACACATGTTCATACAAGTTTGTATAGTTGAAAGACACAAGTTCATACATGTTTGAAATGTCACCTACATAATGATGATGTGATTACACATGCAAATATTATGCAAGCTTACATCCGGTGATGCAATTGCTGAGTAATGATAAAAGCATGTTTTTGAAACACCTGCAACGTGTTATATTACACAAATATTGCAAGTTGCAAATAATATGCTAGCTGTTAATTCACATCCGGTGATTGTTCTGTCAGCGTCTTATGATACGCAATTATTGTATAAGCGCTTTCTGCTATGTGTGCAAATATTATGCAAGGTTGCTAATTTTACATCCGGCGATGAAATTGCTGAGTGATGATAAACAAAATATTACGCTCTATTCGTACGTAATATTTGATTAAAAAACAATCGCAGAACATGGCATTATTATTATTATTATTATTATTATTATTATTATTATTATTATTACGGTTCCAATCTAATACATTTTGAAGTAACATTTATTGGATTGATTAATAATTTAATATATTTTGAAGTAAAATTTATTGGATTTATTTTAAGCCATACATTATTACCGAAGCAGTTCGTAATACAGTAATTGTAGCAGATAAATATGTGTTATGAGTTTGAAATATACAAGTTCATACATGTTTGTAATTATAGTTGGAGTGGGGGATTTGAAATATGCAAGTTCATACATGTTTGTAATTACAGTTGGAGTGGGGGGTTTGAAATATACAAGTTCATACATGTTTGTATGATGAATGATATAAAAGCTGAGGATATGAAAGCACAATTGAGTGTCATGGATAGCACAATTATGGGAAACGATGTGGCGCTAGCCATTGATAATCCACTAATATTGAAAGAAGAAAGATATAAAGTACCATTTGAGGTAACGTACGCATATTTTCCAGATGTGAGAGATGAGTGGTTAAATGAACCATATGCCATAACACGCAAATACAATATAATAAATTCTGAGAAAGTACACACTGAGGTGGTAAGAAAAATTTATGGTGCTAATCAGTTACATACGGATTGGTCATTGGTGTTGCCTTGTGGTATAATACGGAAATGAGTTTTATAAATGCACCTTCAACACATGAGGACACATATCACCGCAATATCTGATTGGGTAACGGTGAACATCGCATTGAATGCACTGATCCCAAAGAGTCCAGCTTACATGTGTGGCGGGAACTGTGTGATCCCAGCTGTCTTACTCACAAAGAGGTAAGTACAGTTTATGTTTCTTTTATTAATTATAATATTATGATATATTTAATGGTGATATTTGTTATTTTGTTTTTGTGCAGAAACCAGAGATTGTTGCCATGGATGTCAAAGCACCTAAAATGAGATTTTATCGGAAGAGATGTGATGAAGCTTGTCCCAACTACAAAGCAGTAAGTTTTTTTTCCCACACACGATGTCTATATTTGTGGTTCAAAATGGCTATATTTGCGATTGTTTCTGTTTAACAGAAGTCGGAAAGTGTGAAAATTGTTGAGAAAAAAAGAAAAAGGAGGAAAAACAGATTGTGGCGGGAGACATGCATTGAAACATGCCCCAACTATAAAGCGGTCAGTGTATGTTTTGTGTTCTGATATTGAATGGTGATTATGTGGAGCATATACATGACTAATTTACATTATTGTTTTCAGAAGACAACTAAAAGAGGAAAAAAGAGGAAACATAGCGCATTGAAGGAGGAGGTGATGGATATTGAAGCCATTGTTCAACAATTGAGTGTATAGAAAATAGAAAATAAATGTGACATTTTCATAGAAAAGTGGTTGTGATCAAGTGAGATGCAAGGACAAAAGATAATAATAATTGGTTGTTAAGACAATACATGTATGTAGTGTGCATAATATGAGAATAGTAATAATAAAAAATGAATTTAATGAGTTATTATTTCGAATGAACCTGAATTCCTTGTCATTGGTGATGGGAGAGTAACCTCACCTTAAGTCCTTGTCATTGTGGATTATATCGAAAACGTTGCAATAATGCAACAGCACGTCGTTGCAATGACGCAACAGCACGTCGTTGCAATAACGTAACAGCACGTCGTTGCAATAACGCAACAGCACGTCGTTGCAATAACGCAACAGCATATCGTTGCAATAACGCAACGCCATGTCGAAAATCGTATTCTTGTTGCGATAATGCAACAACATGTCGAAAATCGTATTCTTGTTGCGATAATGCAACACCATGTCGAAAATCGTATTCTTGTTGCGATAATGCAACAACATGTCGAAAATCGTATTCTTGTTGCGATAATGCAACAACATGTCGAAGTTGCTACATATGTCGCAAGATTACGATTTTCGACAAGTGGTTGCATATATGTCGCAAGATTACGATTCGACATATCGGTTGGATTGATGAGGACGATGTATTGAAATAAAAACAAATTTATACACAAGCACTGTAGGTTTATTGTGATTAAATCAAAACTGTATAAATTACTACATTATTATTATTTACACACACATTTAAATCAAAACTATATAAATTACAACATTATTATTATTTACACACACACATTTAAATCAAAATTATATAAATTACAACATTATTATTATTTACACACACACATTTAAATCAAAACTATATAAATTACAACATTATTATTTACACACACACATTTAAATCAAAACTATATAAATTACAAAATTATTATTATTTACGCACATTTAAATCAAAACTATATAAATTACAACATTATTATTATTTACACACATTTAAATCAAAACTACATCAATTACAACATTATTATAATTTACACACACATTTTACTCTTGCACACGCCTTCTTCTACATGGCGGTTCATAAAGTCCATGCGGTGCTGTATTAATCCCATCTTGTAATACAACTCTCTTATCATCGAAAGAATTCAAAGTCACTTTATTTACACACATTGTAAACACATTGTGAAAATATGATCTAATAGCATTGTTTTTTGTGTAAGTAGTGATACCAGATTCACGACATGTTGCATAATCTTCAAACGTAAGTTCATTCCTAATTACGCTTTTCTCAATGCCCCTTCAGTTTCTTAATTTCAAAATCTGAACAATTTAAGGCATACACTTTAGCCTTCAAACCAACAAACTCATCAATATGCGAATTTGGAATTCCATCCTTGAACTTCCCAAGCACACCTTTATTATGTGATGAAAATAAAATATGATTTGTTGAATACACACTAGTATCCAAATGATCCCGCACATTTTGCAGATCATGGTACAATTCATCTGTTTCAATCAGATATATAAAACTGTCTGTAACCATATAACACAACTTCAATTTATCGCCAAACTGATCTTTCATAATGCTATAGTGAAAATTGTACATGTGAAGTCTTGAAAGTTCTAAAATACACATACCCACATATAACGCTTTATCAAACAAAATTTGAGTTTGCGCTAAATGAATACCCACCAGATTTTCAGCATAAATTACTCTGTCAAAAAAGTGTGGTTAAAAAATAAGTTAATTTTTTTCAGTTTCTCATCGTTTGAAACTAATCTGAAATGCAGTCTTTTTCGAACATTTTCCATCGTCTTTCCAAATACCGCATTATTCATAAGCTTGAAAAAGTCTTTTTTAAAGTTATTTTTTGCATTTTTACGCATTTCAATATTCAAATCAATGTATTGTTTTAACCAATACGATTGCTTGAATTTTATAACACGGTGTATTTTGACAATTTGCAAACCATTATCCACTGCATGTTGCAAAAGTTCGTAGTGCGCCACGTAGTGTTGTTTGGAATGCAGTGTTGTCAACAATTTTTTATGCTTTCCACCTGGTGGTTTCGCAAACTCAGCACTAAGTGGTAAATCTCTATGTTTTTCAAACAGATGATTTGGATACTCTATATCAACCTCTAAAATATAACCTATTTCACTATCATCATTTATTGCTTGAAGATCAAAATGATGTATTTCCTTATCTGATAACCATTCAAATCCCCCATATGGTAATTTTTGTGACATGGCGAATCCATACAAATTAGTCGCATCCACATAGTAAATTGCAGAAGGAGATTTAGAATCATCACAATTTTCGCTTTTAGTATCATTCGCAACTGCGTGACGAGTCACACATTGACATATTCCACCACGGATCCCTTGCTCAAAAAGTAATAGCATTGTCATGTGTTTAATCAGCTGCAATTCAACACCTGTTAATTTCAACATTGCCGAATATGCAAGTCCTGGTACTGTATAGTAATACATACAATCTGAATCGTATGTTTTCGTACACACTTCGCGAAAATTTTCAAACACATCTGTTAAGATAAGGGTGTCAGATTTTAAGTATAAATCTGAATATTCTCCCAGGGTCTGAATATTAAATGCCTCCCACACACATTTTGCATGATTATAGTCCTCCTCGGTAACGTGCTCATTATTTAATTTGCTGAAAAACTTCTCCTTCGGCGGCAGGCAATTGTCTTCTAATTTATCTGATGTTGTCAAATAATCATAGGGAAAGACACCCTTGCGAGAAACAAGATCAAATTTATCTTTGAACATTTTTTTCGTTTCCGAAAACTTATCCTTTGGTAGACTGTCTGCTAATTGTGCCAGACTGGATGGCATAAACCGAAAATAATCAATAAATCGCATTTGCATATAACGTTTTTTTCTGTACGTGCTAGGGACATTTTTAACAAAACTGATGTACTTTTCCTGTGTATTTGGTAGAACTTGAATGGGGTTGTCATCATAGCCCAATTCCCTCACAATAAAATGTCCATCATATGATGACAAATTATGTAATACAATAGGAATAAAGTGCTGATGCTGATACCTCAAATTACACTCATTGTGAGCAGCACCGCGAAATTTCCCCGTCAAATGATCATGATCTCGAACTTTATAATTATCAACTGTAAAATTACCCTTTTTGCAAATGTAACATATATTTGCATTCGGGTATGCAACATTTTCTTCACTGGTTAATGGAATCATTTCTTTAATATCCTCAAATAATATTTGCTCAATTTTTTTTGTTTCCATTACCATGTCTTGCACAAAATGCTTTGCCGCATCACACCCCCTGTATAATTTCATGTCTGTGTATGTATTCTGACTATCCTTAAGGACATAACAATAACTAAACGGTGTATGTTTCTGATATTGCACTGTGTAACTAGAGTCTGGATTCCCATGACAATTCTCAATGGGCTCTAGCAGACACTCAAAATTTGCATATATCACAAATCTCACCTCTTGTGAAAATTCTGGATGATCAAAAGACAGATATTCCTTATTTGGAAATACTGATCTAACAGCGCTAAATTGTTAACCTCAACTCTTAGACAGCCATTTATGACGTAATTTAAGTTACGCCCCTTTCCTACGTCATACTTTAAGCCCCACCCCCTCCACGACGTCATACTTTAGCCACGCCCACTTCTGACGTCAATCTTTGGCCACGCCCACTATGATGCCACTTGCCACGCCCCCTAACACCTGCCTTACACCCTTATACCTGTCACGTGGCCACCATTCCAATTCTACTTCTGAGAAAATAAAATTTATATTTGTTTCGAAGAAATTTTCGAAAATTTAACGGACAAAGCTAAAATTTGTTCAATCATATATTATCAAATTTACTGATCTCTCAAACTTACTGACTGAATATTGTGGCTTTAGTGAATGGTTTTTCTAAAAGCGCATAATAAACGTTTCATATAAAACATCTGTTTTCGAAATGTGAGCAAAAACGAGCAAAATTTCATTACATTTTCTATTTGAGATAACTGAAAGTTTAACTTCTCGAAATTAATGACAAGACTTACGGTTCATTCTGTCTCTGAGGACTGTCCTTCATTAAGGAGATTCAAAATAAATTTAAAAGTTGTATATAAACTGAAAATTAAAAAAAAGATACGTTACATTACTTTAGGTGATATGTATTTCCTTAACCTGACGAGTTATTCCCTTGGTTTGAATTGTAACTTATTTTATGCTCGACCATGCCGAAATGTAGTAATTATACACCTGGTAGCATTCCTTTAATGCATGTCATTAAAGTACACCTACTCATTAAAGGTCAGGTCTTTCAGCCAATGACGACTCAGGTTACAACTGTTCAGCCAATGACAGATCAGCTTTCTACCGTTATAAAACCGCAAGTATCGATTATTCTCGGATATGCAATCGAAAGAGAATTAACGAAAAGTCACGGAGGCTTGAAATCCATTACAGTCGCAGAAGGTTATGTTCTGTTACTATAGTAATTAGCGTTAATTGTAAATAATATTCAAATAAGTTCAATTTGTCATCTCGTTTTTCAATGTCTAATTTTATTTCACTGTTATCTCTGTAGGTTCTTATGGCCTAGCAAGGTCAATGTGCACATCTGTTCCTCGGAAAAAATCAATACTTCCGCGTCTGCGCACATCTCACAACATACGGGACATTGCTCCAGTTCAGATACAATAAAATTAATAATATCAAGTTAGAAATATGGTCGAGCATAAAAAGTCGTATGAAACTCGCTTATAATGGTAATTAAGAAGCTCGTATGAAAATTATGAAACTCGCTTGCGCTCGTTTCATAAATATCCATACTCACTTCTTAATTACCTTCATTATAGGCTCGTTGCATAATGTACTATTAAAATAGCCTGTAAGAGAATCTTAGAATACACAAGTTCAGTTTTAATGTAGTTCTGTTTATAAGTTGAATAAGGGTGTAATTGTTTCTTATAGTGGATCGTGGTGAGTCAGTGAAGTTATGGCTTACAATGGCAGTGAATAGTTTCGATCAGTGATAATTTATAGTGTGTTCTATAGTGTCAGTGAGATGTGTTATATAGTGTTAGTGACATATGTTCTAAAGTGTCGGTGAAATGTGTCATAGTGCCAGTGCAGTGAGTGAGATGAGAGTGAAGTGAAAGGTTATCAGTACCAATGTGAAACTTATGTAGGGTCTATACATGTGTGGGTTCAAATAGAAAATTAGGTTCAGTTGTTAGGTTAGGTTATGTTACGTATTATTATTATTATTATTATTATTATTATTATTATTATTTATTATTATTATTATTATTATTATTATTATTATTATTATTATTATTATTATTAGTGTAATTTTGTGTATTATTTGCATTGTGTATTTTAATTGTAGTGTATATTATTTTTATTGTGTGTAATTAAGTTACCACTGCTACAGGGTGTTTGCCCACTTGCAGTGTACATACATACATTACATTACATTACATGCATACATACATACATACATACATACATACATACATACATACATACATACATACATACATACATCGCTTTAAGATAATGGACGATCCAATATGCCCTTGTAAACTGAGTCCACAAACTGTGGATCACCTGCTCTGAGAATGTGAGTCACTAAATAAACAAAGACTAAGCCTCAAGAAAAGTATGATTAACGCCGGCGGCTACTGGCCGATGAGCAATTGTGACTTAGTGAATAAATATACAAAACCATTCGTAAAGTTCACAAAAACTATTAATTTTGACATATTGTAAATAGTAAATTCAAGGAAAATAGGTTAATTTGTTAAACAGTATTCTTCTAGACATAGTTTTTAAGAGTATTAAAAATAGTGTAGATTTTTTTTTAAATTAGTAAACAGAAAAATAGAATAGGCTCCAAAATAGTGTCGTGTAATGTATTTAAAAGATTCAACAATGTTGATACGTTGTAAATAGTAAATTTAAGGAAAATAGGTTAATTTGTTAACTAGTATACTTCTAAACGTAGATTGTAAAAGGATTAACAGTAGTATTCATTGTTTTTTTTAATTTGTAAATACAAAAACAGAACAGGCTCTAATATAGTGATGTACAATATATTTAAAAGTTTCAACAGTAGCATACAGTAAATAGTAAATGTAAGGAAAATAGGTTAATTTGTTAAATAGTATTCTTCTAAACATAGTTTTTAAAAGTATTAGCAATAGTATAGATCTTTTTTAAATTTGTAAACAGAAAAACAGAATAGGCTCTAAATAGTGTTTTATAATGTATTTCAAAGATCCAACAGTAGCATAGATGTTAACACGTTGTAAATAGTAAATTTAGGGAAAGTAGGTTAATTTGTTAAATAGTATATTTCTAAACATAGTTTTTAAAATGATTAGCAATAGTATTGATTTTTTTATCTGTAAATAGAAAAAGGGAATAGGTACTAAAATAGTGTTGTACAAAGTATTTAAAAGATTCAACAGTAGCATAGATGTTAACATGTTGTAAATAGTATATTTAGGGAAAGTAGAATAGGCCAGCAATAATGTGTATACATTGTATTCGGAAGAGTTAGCAATATTGTAATGTGTAGTCTATTAGCATGTAGTATTGCATTTTTGTAATGGAACATGCTTGTAAAGAAGGATTTAAAAAATACATACATACATACATACATACATACATACATACATACATACATACATACATACATACATACATACATACATACAAAGAGTGGAAACATGCGAGTGAGAGTGCTGACTTCCCCTTCTGGAGAAGATTTTAAATGAAGTATACTTAATAAAAGATTAATTTAATAAAAGACAAAACTATATCAGAAACAACAGAAAATAATATAATACCTTTGAAATCTGTTATATTACTTCATTAGTTTCAAAAGAATTCATGCAGAACAATATGTATGAGTATGGCTCGGAAGTTGATTAAATATATTTTTTCTAAGACATCATAGGCATTGCAGGATTCAATACTAACTCGTTTCACTTCAACACGAACTATTATAGCCTACTTTTATTTTGCATTTTCTTGCATTTTGCTGTACTTTTAGGAAATGTTACACTTTTTGTTGCATTTTTGCCATGTTCTACTTATGTACGGACATTTTTACGCTGCAGTCGCAGTCTATATTCGAAAACCTACTGGAGATTGCTTAGGCAATTCGATTGCGTCTTACAAGAATTTTCCTTACAGTTGCATCAGCTTTAACTCCTGATAACGTCTGTTACGTGCTTCGCCCACCCCATTCAACGCAACAGAACAAATACTGCAGTCGCAGTGCCCACAGTCAGCCATATTGTATCACACAAGACGTAAAAATTTCGAAACTAAAACAAAGCAGACAAATTTATTGGTGACAATGTATTTTCCACAGGTGGAAGTATACTATTTTGTTTGTATTTTATTCTTAAAGTCATAGTCTTTTTATTATTTAATGGCATATATTCAGAAATTATATGTCATGTTTCTGTGGTTTTAGATCATAAACTTCCGAGCCCTATTTATGACATTTTATGTAACGGAACATTAACTTAGTTTTCACAAAAACTAGTGCAGTGAAAAACATCTATTCTGGTATTCATATACTATACAATTTAGCACTGATTCCATGGCCAGCAAATTGAATGAGAACGTTTGCTTTGCGTTGCATTACGTTTTGTGGTAGCTGAATCACAGGGGACTGTGTTGCGGATTGTCGCCCTCTCGGCGCCCGCGTAAATCCCAACTAATGGTTAAAAGAATGCGGTACTGAAGAGGAATTTTTAAAAAACCGACAGACCGTTTCAAAGAGCTTTTGGCTCGCACACGCGTATTTATTCTAGAAAATGAATAAAATGAGTAGCCGTGGCTTTAGAATCTGCACTCTCATGCTACCAGTAATGTTAGCATTCTGTATTATAGGTGCTGTAGACTACTCGTAAAAATGATTATCAGTTGATATACTCCATTTAGAAACCTAACAAATAACATCGTCCCTTGAATAATGGCAATAATGTGGGAATCTCGACTAATACAACGAATGGATCTCTGACTGTCCGAGGTTCGATTTCTAGTTCGGATACGCTGACTTATAGATTCCCTATTTCCCACCCTCATTAGTGACGCCAATCAAATACTGTCAATGTGAGGCACAGAAGAGGGAACAATATATTTTTTATGAAACCTATATCAACTGTAAAAGTTACAGACTAGTTTCCATTCCAATACACCGAAGTCATAGATGTAGTCCATGTCACTTTAAAAATGCGACTCTCTTAAATTTGGTACTCCCATTAGACTCCTTGACTAGTTCGGACACTTCCGATAAAAAACCGAGGCAGTCGAATAAAAATCAGTAAACTCTTAATAGTGATTACCAAAGCTCGGAACTTGGGGACTTGTGTCTTTGCACGTGACTAAGCGACCGGACTTCAATGTCAACAAACTCCCGCTTCCAGCACGGAGGTACTGTCAGGTCTGCTACAAAAGTGGTTTCTGGCTGCAACAACATATTGATAATATTATGGTAGGTTGAAACACGTAATTTCATAGCATATATATAATAAAAATAAACATGAGAAATATATCAAATTTACTGTTCTGCTGTGTACATTTTATTACAGTGTATGACTATCTACATTCGAAGATTTTTCGGTAGCAGACTTAAAATACTGAATGTTTTCACTGTTACTGTTTTCTGTTCGATTTTCAGCAGTTGCTAGCTGATCTCGTATCTGAGAAAGATAAGTATATCCTAAATTTTTCTCGAAAATAGTTTTCAATCAGTGTGTCACTACTAGGGCAAGCCCCTCTACGTCTCGATCCATGGCTATGGACAGACTTTTCTACAATTTGAGGGACTACAATACCTTTCAATGAATTTCGTTTCCAGCCTCTAGTTTGTATGTGGCACAACTTACAAAATATAAACTCTCCATTCGAAAAAAATAATGTATCTCCTCCGAATTCTCCATAAAATTCTATATCTTAAATTTAAAACAAAATGTATTTTCAAACTTCTATAATACCCATTCAAAATAACACGTATTTTCTATTTCCTCAAACAGACCGTTTACCTTTAATTCTCTGAATGTCATTGGCTTCGACATAACAGTTTCTTCGTCCGTCTTCCTGTCATTAGTTGTGGCCAATTTCTTAGTACACACGACTGTCCCTCAGCACTTGCAGCGTGAGCTTTGTGTACGTTGTACCTGTAACCTTACTCATGCACACGACACAAGTTCCCAAGTTCCGAGCTTTGGTGATTACCTTGGTACTGAAATATATTACTAATCAGTATAAATAATCACTGATTTTCAACTGAATACAAGTTTATTTTTACTGATAAGTAGTATCTGGGAAATTTTAAGTGTTTACTGAACAAACATATGAACAAATAGCCTACCTATATTCAGATCAAATATATTGCAGGTGGCCTTGCTTATAATCTTAATAAGATGTGTGTTATTTCTTCATACAACAAAAACAAAAAAAAAATGTCATATGAACTATATGTCTAAAGGGCTTAGTTTTAGAATTCCTCGCAATGGGAGATGACAAGAATTTTAATGGGGAATGTACTGACATGAGTCTTATTTTGGGGATGCGTGACTGAATTCATTGCTGCTGCCCGCATGTACGCTGCACATTATCCCAAACATTTGCACATGAACTTTCCAAGGCAATGGATTGAGAGGAATAGACCTGTTCCGTAGCCGGCAAGATCACCCGATCTCACACCTTGTGATTTTTGGCTATTCGGTCATCTGATGTGTGCTGGAAGATATCCCATCCAAGATAATTCGTGGCAGTCATTGTAGATGTATGAGCTGGGATTCAGAACTCTACTTTCTTCTTCAGAAATCGAAGAGTTCAAGGCAGAGACGGACACGCCTAAGCAGTAACTGTAATAATGGACATTCTGAACACCTGATATAATACAACAAACGGCGGCAATAAACATTTAAGTGGTTAGGAAGGACTCCTTTCATTGATACCTTCTCTCTATCATATCTCTGTAACTGAGCAGTACAGACAATTAGTTCATGTGACATTTTTTGATGGCAAAAAAAGTTTTTAATAGAGAAAGAAGTATCTTCTGCGGTCCTCTAGAAAGATTACTAAGGAAGAGACTAGTGTGAAGTATGGCACTGTATGGGGCAGAAACATTGACATTACGACGAAGAGAAGAGAAGCGAATAGAACTATTTCAAATGTGATGGAGAAGAATGGAATGTGTGAAAAGATCAGACAGAATAAGAAATGAAGCTGTGTTGGAAAGAGTGAGTGAAGAAAGAATAATACCGAAACTGATCAGGAAGAGAAAAAGGAATTCATTGGATCACTGGCTGAGAAGAAACTGCCTATTGAAGGATGCACTGGAAGGAACGATGAACGGGAGAAGAGTTCGGGTCAGAAGAAGATACTAGATGATAAGACGATATTAAGATATATGGATCATATGGGAGACTAAGAGGAAAGCAAAAAATAAGAAATATTGGAGAATACTGGGTTCGCAGTGAAAGATCTGCCCTTGGGCAAAACAACTATGGATTAAAGAATATTTAACAGTTGCATAAAATAATCAGCAATGTAATTCGGAACATGATAAAGAGCTGATTTATTGAGATGCGAGTAGAACGTATAAGATATTCTATTATTTGATATTAATCTTTGTACAAACACTCGTGATGGCACACTTTGACTACTGCGATGTTATATTAAGTAACCTAAATGCAAATTTGAGCAGCAGGCTACAACGTGTGCATAATGCGTGCGTCCGTTATATTTGTAATATTCGTAAGTATGATCATGTTTCCCCGTCTTTCCAAAATCTATCTCGGCTAAGGCTAAATGACCGACCAGTCCTGCATTCTCTTATTCTCTTATTTCAAATTCTGCGCACAGCTACCCCAATCTATTTGGCTTCTCGTTTTCAATATTTATCTGCATATCATCAGCTAAGTACCAGGTCTCATCAGAGCAATTTACTCATTATACCCTACCACAAGACATCTTTATATTCTTCATCCTATACAGTTTCAGTTGCTAGAAATTGGAACTCGCTTCCAAGTGATGTAAGGAGTTGTTGGACAATAACTTCATTTAGGTCAAAATTACATAAATTCTTACATAACAGATTAATTACTGATTAATATTTGTTATTTATAATTAAACTAACGTCCCGCATCGTGGCGTCGTGATCTAAGGCATCCTGCCTAGCAACGTTACAGAATGCGCACTGGTTCGAGTCCTAATGGGGGAAGAAATGTTCTCTGAAATTTCGGCCAGTGTATGGGACCAGTACCCACCCAGCATCGTGATTCACTTGGGGAGCTAGAATAGGTAGCGAAATCTGTTTGCGAATGCCAGCTATAACGGCTGGGAGGATCATCCTGCCAACCACACGATACCTCCATTCTGGTTGGATGATCGTCCACCTCTGCTTCGGCATGTGGACGTGAGACCAGCAGCCGGCTGGTCGGTCTGGACCCTTCATGGGCTGTAGCGCCACGCATTATTATTATAACGAAACTAACATTTGTCCATTCTTATTATTACCATTAATTTCTTTAAATAGAATACAGAACCTCTAATGGCAAAATCTCATTACTACATTAATATTCTCATTATATCAATATATTTTAGATTTAATGTTATGCTTTATTTAACGACGCTCGCAACTGCAGAGGTTATATCAGCGTCGCCGGATGTGCCGGAATTTTGTCCCGCAGGAGTTCTTTTACATGCCAGTAAATCTACTGACATGAGCCTGTCGCATTTAAGCACACTTAAATGCCATCGACCTGACCCGGGATCGAACCCGCAACCTTGGGCATAGAAGGCCAGCGCTATACCAACTCGCCAACCAGATCGACTTTTAGATTTATATTTTACTTCCTATAACATAGTTCTAGTAAACTTCTATTAAATTAATTCTCATCATGTTAACCAACTATCTATCTCTACTTAATTATAATTCTTTACATATTGGATATAGACTGGGTTGAATTAAATTAGCTCATAAATTAAGTTATTACTTTATCTTATAGGTTTATCTAAATCTAAATAAACATGTACTAGTCTTTAAAACTTAATTGAAAAATATTGCTGGGGAATCTTTTAAGTGTATTGTAAATATTCGTAATTTAAATATGTATTGTTTAGGGCTGGTTGAGTGGAAGAGAAGGCCTTATGGGCTTAACTCTGCCAGCGAAAATAAAACATTCTGTTCTATATCATCTTCCTCAGACTAAATTCTTTCTCAACACTTCCATACAAGTATATGCTCAAAATTTAAAGTTATTTTTTTAAATGTACTTTAAATACAATAATAAAGAATTGCTATATCCATCCAACTATAGGCAGTGCGTCGGAAGTTCATTAAATAATACCCGGAATTCATCACTTACTCGACATCGCACCTCTAGCATTAAGTCATCCCTCATTGTCGTGCAATTTAATTCGATCCACGGCCGCCTGCGAATCACGTCTTGAGCAGTTCCGAAGGCCTTCTCGCAATCTTAATTGCATGCCTATGGCAAATTCATCGTGCGGACCTGAGCTCCATCATGCCCTCTGGAGAGAATCCCTCACACATAATAAACAGAAGAGCGATCAGAGGTCAATGGGTCAAACGCAGTTGTACCAACACAAATCCTCAGAATACAAAATGTGTAATGTAAAACTAACACTGGATGAAGTAATACAATAGTTTTCCACACCTTACACCAAATAAATATCTTTATTATTTATTAACTGAAATGCTTTTGTATATACAGTGTGAACCATAAGTAATGTCATTAATTTTAGGAGGTTATTCCTTGAGATATTGCAAACCAAATTTTAACACAATTTTGCTAGTTTTTCCTTCCTTCCAGAGATAAAAATTGCTTTACACTAAACATTTTTAAGTAGGCGAGACCAAGTGAAAAGTGGAAACCATGTAATTAAAAAAAATGTAATTTTTTTTTTTCCGTTCCATAAGTATTTGTCCAAAAATTTGACCACCGTTGTATAGATAAAAAGAAAAAACATATTTAAAATATAGGAACTACGCCGGAACCGATAAAATTTATCGTTTCAACAGTGTGTATCGTTATATCGATTTCCATTTACGGAGGTTCGACGTTAAAAGGAATCCTGCAGCACAAGCACACAACCATATCTTAGCGAGGATCTAGAACTCAAAATTGTCTTTTCATTGCAAAATTAAAGTAAAATCAATTTTACATGGATGGAAATCTATTCGAAAGTACTTCCCAAGTTTGAGGAACAACTATAGGAACAATTGACCATCCACATTCTTCTATTTCTGTGGGGTCCCGGCCACCAAGTCACTCAACTGAGTGCACTCCTTGTATAATGGCAGTTGACTTAATATAAAATGTCAATATACGTGCCCAACTTGGAGTCAAGCCAAAAAGGAAAAAACACTGGAGGAAAGGGGTTCGCTCCGGTGCTGTGGATTGAACTTCGGCGTAGTTCAATGGTGAGAGCGCTTGGTACGTAGAACTAAAGACCCGGATTCGATCCCGGCGCCGGGGCGAATTTTTCTCCTCTAATATTAATATGTATCTTTGTTCTAGCAATAAAGTATTATTATTACTATTACTGTTATTATTATTATTATTATTATCATTATTATTATTATCATTATTATTATTATTATTATTATTAGTTGACAACTGGTTAATTGCGTAACATTCACCTCATAGTGTGGGAAAAGTTTAGAAAAATCCCAACAAATTAAGCAGCCCATGAGGTTTTCGAACAGACGACCGACGGATCACAAGCCCAACTAGCTAACGTAAGACCTTAAGCTACACCGGTGAAGAGCAGCACAACGCCGACAAAATTGACAGCGAACAAGCATCGGACACGTCACATTGTTACTTACGCGCAACGTTAAACCTGTTGTTGCTCATACCACGGCTCACGAGGATGTTTCTCCGGTTCATACAAATAAAAAGTTAATTGATTGACAGCTCCGATAACTCGATCAGACCGACGGCCCTAACAATTAGGCTGACACGTGCGAATGCAAGCCAAGCGACACGTCAATTTGAGGACAATGAAGTCGGAGAGGTCGTGAGCTGTCACGGAGCTAGACGCGCCGCGCGATTTCTTCTCCTTTTGAAGTTGACGTTTCCTCGGCCCCCGAGACACAAAACTCCGCGAACTTGCCCGTCTGAAAGTCGGAGCAGGCTTTGTCTGCGCTTCTTACGACAAACAACTGAAAGCGATGCCTTATAACGCGGCACAACTACTGTGAGACCTGACGCCCAGATGTGTGTGATTCCGACCTTCATTGCAGTCCAATAAAAGAGATAACGTGACTGAAAGTTTCCTGAACATAAAGGAATCCAACCCCGGAATTCTCATGTAAGCGCAAGATTCCAGCAGAACTTTCTTCCGGAGCCTTAAAATCTGTACTTAACAAGTCTACTTAGATATGAGTAGGCCTGCGTGTAGAAATAGTGTGTGTACTAGAGATGAACAACGATCGAGAAAGCAAGACTAACAGCGCCCGCAAAGCCGAAAACCCGCACGACAATGTTCCATACATCGCGTCGCGTCGTTGACGTAAAGACTGCTTGGGAGTGTTTCGAGTAGTCGAGATGGATCACTCTCGAAGTCTCAAACGTCAAGCAGCCTTCAATCTCCACAGTTGTTTATACCTGACTGAACTTTTATCTACTTTGGTAACTGTTATATATGTATAGCCTATTTGAAACATCATCTCCACCGTTCAGTGTAAAATAAACGTTCCCCAGTTTTTATTTATTACTAGGACCTTATTAAAAGGCTAGAAATTTTCTTTTCATATATTTGAGATCAAGTGTGCAATCTCAAGTAAAAATATATTAACGTTATGTTTCATGTTTCTCAGAAATGCAAATTAATTTAAGATTTTTTTTCTATTTATATAACCATAGGTAATATCATATAATATAACATTTTTATAACTAAGATACTGTTCGCTCGGGTGGCGTGGGTCGTGTAAATGCACCTAGAAGGGAGAGGTTAAATTGAGAGAAAGAAAGAAAGAAAGAAAGAAAGAAAGAAAGAAAGAAACAAACAAAGAAAGAAAGAAAGAAAGAAAGAAAGAAAGAAAGAAAGAAAGAAAGATACCGTTCTGTTGTGCCTTTTTGTCTCATTTAAACATTTATAATGTTATTTATTTCAATGATGTATGTTATTCAAAGTTATGAAATCTTTCCACGCCGACCAAATGCTGTTTCGAGAATGATTAGCGAAACTCGAAGCGCACGAGAATGACGAGATGAGACTAGAAAGACAAATGCAACGAACACAGCGAGCGAGAGCAGCAGTTAGTTTTGTTCATCTCTAGTGTATACCTGTATAATTAAAAATGCTCTCTATCTCTTCCTGTAACTATACCATAAAATATCTTTTCTTCTATTTCTACTAAAATATTTCGGCTACTTCAATCCATTCCGCCTCCAAGTTGACCAAATCCTGTATAATTATGTCTTTACACAAATATGTGATGTGATGAATTAATATATATATATATATATATATATATATATATATATATATATATATATATATATATATAAGCTATTTCATGAATTTGAGTGACATAAGCGATTTCGTAACATGAATGTATCAATGACCTATTCATTTTTCGACGGTTTCTGGTATGTGTATTCCAAGACATTGTTTAAAATGAAGAGTTTTTACTTAACGTATTGTTAAATAAGCTGTTTATGACATAGTTTTATAGTAATTTGGAATGGAATTTCGGGAGGGAGGCAGTATGACCCAACACTATGATCTTTCAAAATCTATTGCGCTAACCCTCAAGGCAGGCGCATTCCCAAACCCATATCAGCCGAGTACACTAATGTTCGCTGCGTACCCAGGTTTCAAGCAGACAACTCCAGTCGTCCCTTCGTGCATCGTCAGCCGGCATTCGCAGAATGCTAGGGAACGCTGAATAAATGGAGAAATGTTAACGGAATGATGTACCTGATTAATTTGGAGAAACGGAAGAACCGCGAGAAAAACCCAACTGCAACCTTGTCCGCCAGAATTGTCACTAAGGATTTAAAAAAAAATACCAGGCGTGACCGGGACTCGAACCCGAACCGCCTGCGTCACGGGTTGAAGGTTGATAATTGAGCCACCGCAGAGGACTTTATAGTAATTAAGTCTTACAGATTCAGATTCCGATTAATAACCTAACACCAAATTACCTTTCGTCTCGTTTCTCTTATCTATACTCTAACCACGACGTAAATACCAGGTCACTTATCTGTGGCACGCTAAGTATACCTCTTCATAGAACATCTTGTTATTCATCATCTTTTACAGTATCCACCTCGCGACAATGGAATTCCTTGTCACAAAGTATTAGGGGCTGCAAGACAATAAACACCTTTAAAAACAGCTTAAAAGACAACCTTATTAGCATTTCACTCCAATCATA
The DNA here is from genome assembly GCF_040183065.1 of Periplaneta americana. Classification (NCBI taxonomy): domain Eukaryota; kingdom Metazoa; phylum Arthropoda; class Insecta; order Blattodea; family Blattidae; genus Periplaneta; species Periplaneta americana. Next base: position 55,086,774 of record NC_091133.1, read on the forward strand.
CTGATTTAAACTATCACTGACTACATTGTTACTTCTTTCTTTAGACATCATCCTGATAGTGCTGTATTTTCAAAATTGTCTCATAATAATCTCTTTCTATTATCTAATATTATTTGAAATATATTAACATTCTATGTATTTTAGCTTAATTCTGCTACACAGTTTATTTTTGTGTTTAATTAATAGTTCATAGTATTTTGTTGTTTAATCCGTAAATAACTCTTGTATACATGTAAGTCTCATCTAAATCAAATTGTTGAATTGAATTCTTTGTAAGTTCATACATATGTATGTATACTTTTTGCTGGTTGAGAGGAAGAGAAGGCTTTACGGCCTTAACCCTGCCAGCTAAAATAAATTATTATTATTATTATTATTATTATTATTATAAAGTAGTTGCGAATTTCAATCATCAACCGTAAAAATATGGCTGTGAAAAATTGGTAACGCTGTAGCAAGGTTAGCTGGTACAATTACACCCACACTCACCCATCTGCAAGTCAGGTAAATGAAGTATGTGTATTTTTTTCGTCTTTGTCTCTGTCAGCGCTAAGGCAGGATGGCTCACCTGTTAGCATCGGATTCACAAATGCCACCCATGCCATCTGTCGGAATTTGGATAATCATCGCATACATATGACGAAATATGATCGAAATAGGCCTAAATGCATGAATACCATCTGGATCCTGGCCTGAAAAAGCCAAGCTAAACAAACACACATATTGCTATTTATAGTCTGTAGTGTTGGTATTATGTTGTATTTAATGTTTATCGAATAAAATGAAAAAATTCAAAAGATTAATGATCGTATAAAATATTTCACAAAACTTGTTCGCAACTGACATCATTTATATCGCATGTGAATTAATGCAATACGTTTCCTTCCATCCTGTATGTTGCATATCGTCGATGTTCCTGCAATAACTCCTATGTACAAAATATAAAATTGTTCAGTAGGAAATTCTATGGAAGTAGTACATAGGAGACTGGAAATTCTTAAATTATCCAAAGAAAGAAATATAATTATAAAGGAGATTTTATTATTTTCTGTATCACTATTTAAGTTATTTAATAGAGCAAAAATCTGAAAATCGATATGTCACATAGTCTATATACATTTTAGGCATTAATTAAAGTTCAGTTTTGCGCAGAAATTATTTCCACGACAACAGTATTAATCTATGTATCGTAAGTATCTTAGTTAAATTAACAAAAATTGAAAAATTTTCCATAATAATATTAATGATGAAAATGTTTTAACCTAAGACTAGGTAAATAATAATGTTCCTCAACAAGGGAGGTACAATCTGCAGCCTTTCTAAGCAGCTCTTCACACAAAAGCCGATCTTAATTACTAATAGAACGACTTTCGAGTAATAATGGGTTTCTATTTACAGCACAGTCCCCGGGGTGCTCGAAACAAAAAGCCTGTGATACTGAAGCAAAAGAGCTTTCAACTTACTTAAGAGGCACCTCGGCTTCTGAGAAAAAACTCGGCTGACGGATACGTATTATGTAGGCCTATATTATTATTATTATTATGATGATGATGATGATGATTATTATTATTATTATTATTATTATTATTATGTTCATTATAATAAAAATCAGCATCATTATCATCATGTATATATCTCATGGAAAGCTCTTTTTTATTTCCGTTATTCTTCTTCTGAAATACACACACACTACCTAACAAAGTGGTCACCATAGGGGTAGCTACCAAAATAGATAATTTATTAACATGCCAGATATCAAACCCATTCCGTCATCACAGAGGATAGCCTATTTCCTGCTTTCTATTGAGAAACTGTGAAACGTATACACTGCTGCTGCTGCTGCTGCTGCTGCTGCTGCTGCTACTACTACTACTACTACGATGGCATCACAGCCCAAAGTCGAGCCTTAGCCTCCTCAATTTTCTTCCTCCAACTGTCCCTGTCCTGTGCTAATCTCCTCCAGGCAGTTGTTCCGAGACAGTCCTGAGAATCGATCGTTACCGCATCTATCCGTCTATTTTTGGGTCTTCCAATTGGTCTTTTACCATGTATTTTCCCTTCTAAGATCTTCTTTGGTATTCTGTTCCCTTCCATCCAATGGATATGTCCGGCCCATTCAAGCCTCCATAATTTGATGAAAGTAACAATATCGAAACTTCTATATAATTTATATAGCTCGTTATTATAACGTATTCTCCACTGCATATTTTCTTACACCGGTCCAAAAATTCTTCCGAGTATTTTGCGTTCAAATATACCTAGTTTAGCTTCTGTCTCCTTAGATAATGTCCAAGTTTCGCTTGCATAACAGAGAATACTTCTAATAATTGTTTTGTATATTTTAAGTTTTGTTTCCTTGTGCACACAGTTAGATTTCAATATTGCGCTTAATGCAAAATAGGCCTTATTGGCTGCAGTGATTCGACTCTGTATTATTATTATTATTATTATTATTATTATTATTATTATTATTATTATTATTATTATTATTATTATTTACTTATTAGTCATTAAACAGTAAATAATGAATTATGAACGTTTCGTTTGCAATGATACACAGGAAATATTTCATCTTTGTTTTATACCTTAACAAATTCAACGTTCTTCTGAATCAAAAGTCTGGAACCATATAAATATCTTCCACATGCTTGATTTTCAATTACTATAGGTGTTACCAGCATTTGTAAGACCAAATGCTCTACCGGTGACACATTCGATTCTAGCTCTCAGCTATATCAAAAGCCGCCATTTTGGATGCAAATTTAAAATTTAAAATGGAAAGGGGGTCATGTAGGTACTCAAAATCATGTGGAGTTTTATAAAAAGAAGCAATGGTGCAATCAGTTTCGATATATCTCTAATGGTTTTCAAGTTATTTAAAGATAACTGTCATAATGACACAAACATTAGTTACTGCATCTACAGATATTTTGTAATATGGTAGAGTACTAAGGAGGCTTTGGAGAAGGTATTCTGATAATTAACTTAATCTGATTTACTGTTTGGTTAACCTGTGACATTTCAATGCATTGTTGTGATTATTTGAAACTTTCCTATAACAGATTTCTTGATTTTCGTGATGGAATTATCGAAAGAGGAAAGAATTGATATCATTCTTCATTCTGGTGGGTTAAGCCACAGAAATGTTGCAGCAGACTGGACGAACAGTTCCCTAGACATTGGATTGGTCAGCGCAGACCAGTAGAGTGACCAGCCAGGTCTCCAGATTTAACGCTCCTTGATTTTTTCTTTTGGGATTAGATAAAGAACTTGGTATATGAAGAGAAAATTGAGAATGTGGAGAGAAGATTTTCTAGTATTTCCGAAGTGACTTTAACACAAGCTTCAATGATACGGTTCTTTAAATGTTCCATATTCTCAATTTTCTCATCATATACCAAGTTCTTTATTAAGTGCACAGAAGATGCCTTTGTTGGAAATAACGAAACTACATTTTTTGCAGGCTCTATGATTTTCACATAAAAGTAGACTACTTGGCATCGGAAAAGGTCGTAATGTGCCCATCGATTTTCTTGGGCATTGCTGCTGTGAGACACCGTGCACTCTATGAGATCACTCACTACTAGTCTGACACCTCTTGCCACAGTTCACCTGTCGTGTGATTCCTGACACATATGACGTCATTCAAAAATCGTTTCCAGAGATCGAAAACAACCCTCTGTATAATCAAGGCGCTTTTTAATGGAGAGAGATGTGAACATCAAAATGATCGTCGTTAGAAAATAAAAACACTTTTATAAACAAATGTGAGAAGTAACCTATTACGGAATTCTGAAAGATTACATTGTCATTTATTTCACTACAGTGATGTGCAAAAAGTATAAACGTGAGGAATAAGTTTAGGAAATCAAAAAGTGAGGAATAGACGCATGCGACATAATATATATTTATTCTTGTTATTAGCTAACTGTAAGGCACTGCCCATTAAAATAATACATCATAGAGAAGACCGCGAAGCGAAGTCCACGTTTAATTTCAGTAAGTGCACCTACACACAAGGAAGTACGACAAATGCTTATCACAATGGCAGAACAAACAAGGAATCCATTTAATTGTTCCCCAGACGAAAGCATTTTTGCTCCCACGCAATATCTAATCTCCGATTGTCAATATACTCCAAGTGAAAAGCACTGTGGTTTGTTGCAACGAAATAAAAAAAGTCTTTTCAGAGCTCTCAACTCCATTTATATAACGGGATTTGCGCCATTATATGTCAACATTGCGCGTGCTGCCATCTATCGTACCTTTGTTGTAACTGTCCGCACGTGGTCCAGCGATGGGAATATAAACGCATTTCTGATAAACATTATGTGTTGCTGTGAGACCAGATAGTGTTTTGTTCCTGCAATATGATCAGCTTGGTCGCATGTCAGGGACATAATCGATATCTCGCAGCCAGAATAACGACATAGTCATGATTATTCATTACATCACACGAACAAATATAAAATATTGTTTTACAGAAAGACGAAAAAAAACTCATGAATGTTTAAAACAACAACAACGTCGTATTTTTACGACGATGGTGAATACAATCAATCACCATATGAATTGAGAGGTACTGAAGCTTGACGTCATTATTGATGTCGGATTCATCTGTAGCCACACAAGCCACTTTATTTAGCCGAAATACGTGACCGAGAAAGTAATATAATTGAATTAATCTATTGACACGAATAATTTGTTTCTGTATGCATGATAAATTCATAGTTTTCTGTCCAAGGGCAGGTCCTTCGCTGCAAACCAAGCATTCTCCAATATTTCCAATTTTCTACCTTCCTCTTAGTCTCCGCATATGATCCATTTATCTTAATGTCGTCTATCATCTGATATCTTCTTTTTCCCGTTCACCATTCCATCCAATGCATCCCACCAGTAGGCAGTTTCTTCTTAGCCAGTGACCCAGCCAATTTCTTTTTCTGTTCCTTATCAGTCTCAGCATTATTTTTTCTTCATACACTCTTTCTAGCACAGCTTCATTTGTCATAGGTACTGTCTATTTCACACACTCCATCCTTCTCCATATCTAGGCTACATTTCAAACTCTTCCAGTCATTTCTCTTCAGTTCGTCGTAATGCCCAAGTTTCTGTGCTAGACAATGCCACACTCCACACAAAGTACTTCACTAGTCTCTTCCTTAGTTCTCTTTCCACAGGTTCGCAGAAGATACTCCTTTTCTATTAAAAGCTTCCTTTGCCATTGCTCTTCTCCTTTGAGTTCCTGGCAGCAGCTCATGTTACTGCTTATAGTAAATCTCAAGTATTTGAAGCTATCTACTTGTTTTATTGCCTCATTCATAAGTAGAATTCGAACGTTTATCTTCTTTATTTTTCTTCCGATAACCATAGTCTCCATCTTGTTTGTATTTATCTCCATCCCATACTGCTTACGGTTGTAATTTAGCACCAATAGCTATCCATTACTATCATCTCCTGTTCTGCTAACAATGCCATAACATTAGCAAATCTTATGCACTTTATTCTTCTTCTTCCTGCTATCACCCCTCCCATGTTCTGAAAAAAATTTTCATTAAATTATTCAAGTAGATATTGAACAGGGTAGGTGATAAAGGGCATCCTTGTCCCATCCCTCTAAATATTCGACGTTTCTTCTTCTATACTGACTTTTACTCGTTTCATAATATAAAGATTATTGAATGTCATCCTCTCTTTCCTATCTACACCTTTTCACTTCAGGATCCCCATAAGTTTATTCCACTCTGTCAAAAGCTTTTTCTAGGTCCACAGATACTACATACACTTCTTTATTTTTTCTAGGGATCTTTCGCCGATTGTTCGCAGCAGTCCAATTGCATCTCTCGCACTTCTTCCTTCATGAAGTCAAATTGATCTTCTTCCAACTCTCCTTCCATTTTAGAATATAAAAATGTAGATTCAGTGTTCGCAAGAGAATCTTCGCCGAGAGAAATATCAAGCGGGTAGTTCTGAACTCATTACATAGCTTGGCATTATTTCTCTTTGGCAATGGCAACAACACTGATGACAATGATAATATTAATATCATAATGTAGTAACGTAAAAAATAACGATGATAATAATATTAATAATAATGATATTGATAATATCAATACTTATGATATGAATAATAACAACAATGTGATAATAAAATATCCTCTTCGCACACAGGCCAGTACCGATGCAGATTACGTTCCAGAAGTTATATAACTGTCAATTTACACACTTCAGATTAATTTTTCCTTTCGGACAAACTGGATGCTCTCGTTTTGATTCATACTTGAAAATATAAATAGCCGACCAAGGTAAGGTTTATAAGATTTTTTTGTGTTAAGAAAACGTTAGTGGGTTCTTAATGTTATGTAATGTTTGTATTTAAAATGAGCCATGTCTGCCAATATCACATTGCTGTTTTTTTGTTTTTTTATTGGGTTATTTTACGACGCTGTATCAACATCTAGGTTATTTAGCATCTGAATGAGATGAAGGTGATAATGCCGGTGAAATGAGTCCGGGGTGCAGCACCGAAAGTTACCCAGCGTTTGCTCGTATTGGGTTGAGGGAAAACCCCGGAAAAAAACCTCAACCAGGTAACTTGTCCCCACCGGGATTCGAACCCGGGCCACCTGGTTTCGCGGCCAGACGCGCTGACCGTTACTCCACAGGTGTGGACTGTTTTTTTGTTAGTGCTGCGTATCTAGGAAATTTGACGTTATAGAGGGAAACTGATTTTTCCACTGAATTGAGCCCCACAAAATGAGGTAAATCCACTCTACTTACACACCATATACACGAAAAAAAGTTTCTATTTGACAAATTTTGTAGTCGTCATATACCACCGAGAAGATGAATGTGATGAATATGATGATGAAGGTTATCATCATGAAGATATCATAATAATCAATAACAATGAAAATAATAACGAAAATTATAACAATGATGGCGATGGAGGTGAATATGTTACCAGAAATTAGTTTCTTTTCTTGCAAACATTCCTGCATATACTGTGTTTATTCTTTCATATGCTACGGGCTTCAACTCTATTTTGCAGTAATAGTAACAGCGAAAGAAGTTATGTTTAAGTACGAAATTCAGGCAGGATTAATATTTCATTTTCAGTTGTTTAAAAATAAATGAAGATCAGAGCGCTACAATTCTGTGAATCACACAATGGCTCACTACAAAGGAAGCACTGTTCAGTGCCCTATGCAATATAAAGGAGCTTGAAAAATGTAAGATAAACACGCCACACTCGTTCTTGTTAATATTTCAACCTCTCTCCCGACGCTAAGTTTCCTTTTTGAGGCAAAGCCACCAAAATAACAACTTTTCATATTAGACCTTTAAGCCAGAAAAATGTCTGAATCTCATAAAATAAACATTTGTAAATGCACACGTTATTGTGTACTCTTCAAATTAACTGAAGTATGAGAACAAGTAGCGTTCTTAATAACCTGGCATTTGCGGAGTCTCTATCATTTTACTTCCGAATGAAGTACAAAACTTAAACCACAATTAGGAAGTAAATAAACAACCAGGAATCTTGGTACAACGCAATTCTATAAATCTAAAAGTAAAACAAAATAATATGAGAAAGGTGGGTTTTGTTGAACTACTTCATATCACTGCCAAATTTGTGTAAAATATACATCTCCGCACATATTCGGTTCCCCCCCCCCCCCGAAAATTTTGAAAAATAGACCTTTTTCCTTTTTCTGCGCCGGTGTTTATAATTGACTCGGTTAGAGTCATAACTCACTTGTTCCAAAAATGAAAATTTTCACAAATGAGGGAAAACTTATTTGTAATATTTGGAGCCCATTTTCTTCAAAATGAAAGAGCAATGATTAAAAACTACTATTCAGATTTGTAACCATATTCATTTGTACAGGATTCAGAATTAATTCATTTTGATCCCGCTATGTTTCCTGATCGTCGAAAATGATATAACAAATTTACTGGGATTTCTAAAGAAAGTTATTGTACGTTTTATTATACTAATTAGCCTCTAAAACTTGTAGGTTTTATATTCAACATCTCTAGGTGAAATGTGAAATAGATTACAACCCAAGTAATAAAAAAGACAGTCTAAATCAAATAAATAAAAATCGTAAATAAACGCATAAAAGTTGAATTATCATATTTTTTCAACTAATAGATAAATCAAATAAATAAAAATCGTAAATAAACACATAAAAGTTGAAATGTCATATTTTTTGTTGGATATTTAACGACGCTGTATCATATAATAGATTATTTAGCTTCGATGAAATTGGTGATAGCGAGATGGTATTTGGCGAGATGAGATCGAGGATTCGCTATATATTACCTGACATTCGCCTTACGGTTGGGGAAAACCTCGGAAAAAACTCAATCAGGTGATCAGCCCAAGTAGAAATCGAACCCACGCACGAGTGCAAGTCCGGATCTGCAGTAAAGCGCCTCAGCCGACTGAGCTACTCCGGTGCCAGAATTATCATAGTATAATGCAGTAAAATCAGATGGAAATTATACAATTACAGGCCCTGGAAAGCCGTTAGGGTGATGGAATGTTATATTTATACAGGTAAGTGAATAGTATTATTCTAAGACAAACCTGGGAAGATAGAGTAAAATACCCCTGTAGATGTTGGATGGAATAAATTCAAGAAAATTTTTAAAAACAAAAATATGTAAATTGTCTTAATAAGATTTTAAGCTACTTTCACGTATTTCAACTATTTTTATTGGCTTTAAACACTTCAAAGTGATTACAAGGTAGAAAATAAAATTAAGTTTGAGCCTGGACAGTTTATAAACATTTAAATTTAAGTATACAGAGTGGAAGTGACATAAACGTGTATATTTTCAGAGTGAATAGCTCATGTTGTACGTATGTAACAAAAAAGCGTAATATCATATTGTTAGAAACTTCATAGTTTTCTCAGAAATTTTTTTTTTTCGAAATGTTTAACACCCTCTTATTCGGTAACTATTGCGAATAGGATCGTCATTTTTGTTCATATCGATAGAAAATCTAAGAAAGAATCATTTATCCCTTTGGCGTATTTCAATAGCGTGGACGATTTTCGTGTAAATTTAATTTAAAACTCACTAATTTCAAACCACTGAACAATGCGAGCAGACTACAAGTCGTAGCGAGAGAAGGATGCTCGCGTACAGAGACAGACCTCTTACATCTTTATTACGAGAACAAAGAGCAGTGTATTAGCGACAATGTTGTCAGAGTGCTGCAACTTCCTATTTAATATTTTAATTAACTGTGCATTTAATCACAAAATGTAATACAGATTTTCTATGTTTTTAATTGTACCCTATCGTCCCTTTCAATCTGCTTGGCTAATTCACTTTCACCCTTATATTAAGAAGAAAGAGTCATCGGAGAAGAAGAAAATGAAGGAGAAGAAATCTCACACAGATCAAACTCTGAAGCCTACCTTTAAAACTGTTGTAATTATTTTAGCTGTAAAGCCAACCAGACGTAGAAAAAAAATGCTGACGCGTGTACATTGTTCGCACCAGCCGGCAATTTATCTCAACGTCTGTTTAATGTCAACGGCGTGGAAAATAGAAAAAACTGTTTACCGGGAGGGAGCTTGGCAGGTGCAGAAGCGTCTCAGTTGACGAGGGACGCTTTGTATGATGAATATATTTATGACTGCACTCAGACAAAATGCGAGCATATCTTGTAACACATCCCCGGGACATCAGATCTGACCAAGTTCTCGAGTCGAATATAAATTATGAAAGATGCAGGATTCCAAAAAGTCAGCATAACTTGATGGGGCTACCAGCTCGGTATAGCGAATTAATTAGTGGGACTCTTGCTCCGGAATTGTGCTTGGTCTTCATTTTAGATCCCGCTAGGACTAATTAAATGGTTAGTTTTTTCACACGTTTTCACCAAAGCAAGACGAATTTCTGATAAATGAATCGATTACACAGGCCTGCAATGAAAAAATTTTTGTGATTAACCAATCTTCAAAAACATAACATATATCAGGACTGTCGCTAGACAGTAACCTGAACACAATATTTCAGCATCACATTGTTGACAAATAACTCCATCAGTTAGCACAACCATAAAGCACTAATAGATGCTATAGAGTTAACAACAACGAAAAAAAAAGTGGTACAGAGAGGATCGTGCGACTGTTAAGGCTCATTCACAATGAAAATTAAACATAACGTAAGCGTTACTTAAAAATTTAAACGCTGCGGTAAAATCTAGAACATTCACGATGGGAACATAAACATAACCACAAAGATGCTTGGTAACCATGGAAACATAACAAGACGTCATTTCCTCATATTCTGTCGTATACTTCAGCGCTCCACGATTGCGTACTGTTTACAAATCACGTAAGCATAAGCATGAAAGTTTGGAGTTTGCAAACTTTCATGTTAACGTCTAACGGCAATGTTTGTGTGAATCATTGTGAATGATCCCATTTGGTAACCTGGGCGCAAACTTCTGTGTTTATGTTACGGTTATGTTTAATTTTCATTGTGAATGGGCCTTTACACGCAGTGCTACGCGTGTTCAAAATGTTTGCTCTCATTGAGAATATCGCCAGCTCACAGCTCGGTGATACGATTTCTTATGCCAAAAACTGTAAAGCGGCTGAAAGCCATCGTGTTTTGTTCCCCCCACCCACGACAACATCCGCCCGCATACTGCACAACATACTATATCCGAACTGAAAAAATTTGAACTGGGAAGTGTTTGGTCATCCTACATACAGCACTGATTTGGCGCCTGGTGATTAATATCTTTTCATGCATACGAAGAAGTGGCTTGCATGGTAGCGCTTTCACGATCACGAAGAGTTTCAGTTCAGAGTCGCAGGCGGGTTTTATTTATGACTGCGATATTTGAAATCTCGTTCAACGCTATGATAAACGTCTCAATTTAGCCGGAAAATATGTAGAAAATCAAAGTTTGCACTTTCATACTGTTGTAAACAATCCTGTTAACTACACCGCTATTTTTGTTACAATAAAACAGGAGTTAATTTATGAATAGCCCTAGAATGATTGTAATTACCATCCACGACTGTGGAGTAACGGTTAGCATGTCTGATCGTGATCAGGTTCAAATCCTGATTAGGACAATTTACCTGGTTGAGGTTTATTCCGGGATTTTCCCTAAACACATTAAATTAGAGCAAATCCTGGGTAACTTTCGTTGCTGGACCCTGAACTCATTTCGTTGGCATTATGACCTTCATCTCCCTCAGACACTGGATAAACAATGCAGTTAATAAAGGGTCGTAAAATAAAAGAATTAAAAAATTTAGGATCTAGGATGAGCAATCGTGCTCGTAGGGGCTTTGAGTGCAATAAATTTAATTGCATTATTAAAAGGACAAGTAAAGAACTATTTTCGAGCTATAAGTGTACTTCGGCAGTACTCTGTTGCACATACTAAGACCGACCAACTACCATTTGAACTAAAACAGATTTTGATAGCGTTCGGGCAAAGAGGGTTAAGCCCTTTTTGTGCAAGTGGAGTTCTGTTTCTCAGGTGAAAACAAAAGTTAAATTTCTAGTAGTGGATATGCAAAAAACAAAATAATGCTACAATTTGATGTGTTTTATTTAGCTCAAAACTAATTTTTATTACTTAGCTATCTTTACCCAAACACCACCCATTTAGACGGGTGTGTCATGTTTTGACATGAATTACAGGTATAATCCAGGCTGTTACGAGTGGTATTTGAAGTTAGCATTTATAATGGAATTTGAAATCTGAAATGATCGCAGTGTAAGTAAATTACAACAGCGTACCACATAGCAATTGTAAATGTATGACATTTGTTTCAGTAATATGGATAATTGAGGTTATGATGACCGGATCTAATGCAGCATTCATTTTCTTCGATTTAGTTTGTCATTCCATTTGTAATAGTTCGACAGAAATGCAGCACAATGTTCATATGTCCACAATATTTTTAATGCATATACTGACAGAGTACTAATAAAGGACAATTAAATCATAAGTTAATGTTTGCACAAGTGTTCCAACCATTTACTCCGTAATTCGTTTTTAAACACAAAGTCCCATCGTTAACTCAACAGAGCAATTTGTGACGTCCAGAGCATTCATGGATGAAAAAGTCGGAGGGATTTAGTCATGAATGAAAGCAGCAGTAGTAGTGGTGGTAACGGCAGGAGCAACAGTAGTAGCAGTAGCAATACAGTAGTAGCAGCAGTAACAGTAATAGTAGTTGTACTAGTAGCAGTAGTAGTGATAGCAGTAGTTTGTGTGTGGACTTAGCAATCTTATCATAATTTATGTTTAGAGTGGTGATTGTTTTTACAACATGAAGTCATGTAGGCCTATTACCCGCCACTGAAGCAAGTTTCTGATTGAGAGCGATGTATGGACGTCAATCGTGTCTAAATGTTTTGAAGTGAGATTCACATTATAATTCCTCCTTCAAATGAGTTTGGAATGTCTGTCTTAGTGCATAACTTGAAACAGGAATGTTATGAAATTTACATTTACAAATGGACTAACCTAAAAGTTTAGCAAACATAATATTCAGAATTTCATTATATTATAAAAATTCATAACGTGGAAATTAAGATTTTCCAAAATAACAGATAAATTAAGGCTAAAGGTTCAAGGAATAACCTGTAAAAATATTTCAATACTGTGGACTACTCCTAATAATTTCTGAAAAGACACAATAAAAACTATTAATTTAAGGGGTTAGGTACAGCTTACAGCAGTAAATTTTTAAAAAATATTCAACATTTTTTTCTCAATTCCTGTATCTTGTACAATAATTAAAATTTATATGTATAAAACACTGTCCTCATGCTATATGAAAAAATATTTTTACGATTTAAAAATATATTTTTTTCTTTTTTTCAAAATTCATAATGATGCCAGTTTACTGTGCAGTGATGAAGCGTTTCCCTTATAACTCACAAACTTGTTAACTTTTTCATGTTCTCTCTCTTTCATTTTATTGCTGAAACTCATGTTTACAATACCATGCTCTTTCAACTACATTCCTTAATAAAGATTTTTTTTTTATTTTGTGTTAGAAGGAAATACTGATATTTGACCATTTTTAAAATTAATTTATTTTTTATCAGACTATCTATCAAAGGTAGAGAAGTGATCTTACATCATATTGATATGATATGATATGATATATTTATTTGTCAGTCAACTTTACAATTCACAGTTATGGTGGACCTTCACATTTCTGTTTTTCGATCCACCATCCCTTTAATACATACAACTCTTTTCTATTAATGTTTTCTTTGCCGAGTATTTCTTGATTACTTTCTAATGTTCTGTTATGACTGAATTGCTATATGTCCTTCCCCCTCTATCCTCTTCTATTCTCTCCCTCCTACCTAGGCTGTCTCCCTTCCATTTCTCGCTCACCTATTAAATATTGCATATTTCTTCCTTAATAATTTACATTTTTTATTTATTTTCTTCTCTACCCTTACATCCTACCTACTATTAATCATTATTTTCCAGCTATTTTCTCCTACATTACTTGCTAACTTTTCTGTTTACTCTATTTTACAACACTTACATCACTTTTTTTTTCTATCCTCTGTTTATTTATGTATTGATCCCATTCTCTTCGCTTCACTCCTAAATTTCCTATTTTATTATCTCTTTCCATATATATATTTCTATAATACTCCTACAGTTATAGTCCCCTGATACTACTCCCAACCCATTGAAAAACATGAAATTTCTAATTCACTTAATTACACTTGCAATTTCTCTCTCATTCCACTTCTCATTTGTTCAGATTTTTTTTTTCCACTTTAATTCTCTTGTATTCACTGTTTGATAGTCTTATCTTATTACACTATTACACTATCTTCTTCACTTAACACTTTCTTTTCTGTTCCTTTTCTTACACTTTTGCCACTCCTAACTTTCTTGCACTCACTTTTTAGCACTCTTCTTCTTCGCTAATAACCTCTCCAAAGCCCTATTCATTCTGTCCTCACAATTACTAATATCTGGTAGTCGCTTCGTTCCTTCACCCGTTCTTCCCATGTCTTCTCTTGCATTTCCTCCATTAGTCTTGTCTATGCTCCTGACCTTAGACCCTTCCAGCTGTTTCCCTAATTCTTCGTCCGCAGTATTTTTTATCTGCCTCACGTTTTGATTTCCTCCTTGGTTTATTCTGGTCAGCTGTTTCGTACTTGAAGTGGGCGTCAGATATCGACATACATCATATTGTAAATATGACATGCATAAATACACACAAAAATTTCATCACAGAATGTTGGGTAGTTTTTAACTTATGTGGAAAACGCTTCATCACTGCACAGTGACCTGAATTTTGAAAAAAAAAAAAAAAAAGAATGTAAATATTTTTTTTTTAACTTAAGAATATTTTTTTTCGCATAGCAGAAAGACAGTGTTTTACACATACTAATTTTCATTATTATACAAGATGCAGTAATGGAGGAAAAAAATGTTGAATATTTCCAAACTTTTACTGCTGTAAGCTGTACCTAATTCCTTAAAGCTACTGTTTGGCTACGGCGATCTTCGCCGACAATCATCGCTGGGATTCTGTCTCGCTGATTTGAATGTGCATGATTTCTTTACGGCGATGAACGTCAACGAACGTCGCTGGGCTCGACGAACATCGTCGGCGTTTGCCTTGGAGGCAAAAACCTGGCGATCAACGCCGAGAAACGAATTGTAAAATTATAGTAGGTGATGAATTAAATCATTTAATAACGTGATTTATACATCATACATACCATAATGCCGGTAAAACAGAAATCTTTCTGCAATTTCTCCACTAATTAAGACGAGATATTAATTGAGTAAACACAAATCCCTGTTCGACATGAACCAAAAAGATAAACCAACGTAAACAATAACAAATCTATATTTTGCAACAACCAGAACTATTAATACAATTGAGTAAAGTGATTCATAATTGAAGGACACACACACGATGGGACAGATTTAGCTACTGCAGCAAAAGTTTCAGTGTGAAATAGTAAGTGAAGTGGAATTCCGAGCAAAGGAGAGAAGTGCAACAACCTCGTTCTCATATTATTTTTTTTTTTATTTGTAACATTATTTCCTAAATAAATGCTCCTAAATGAAAAAATAACATTGTAAAAAGAAAAATAAAGTGTTTATATCATTGGTTTTTACCTTAAAGTTATGCTTATCTTTCAGCTGGGATTATTGGTTTGTGAATAAATTTTGTGGGTAACTTTACAATATATTTTCAATTGAACTTAAAACAAGATGAAATTGTTCCGGAGAAAGTCTGAAATAATCCTTACAATTGGTGGGTTCATTTTCAAGATGTCTTAATATCAATGAATTAAAAGACCCCTCTGTATATCTATTTCTAAACATGACATTAACTATTTTAAAGATCCGTACTTGTTTTTCAAGGCAAAACTTATATTATAACGTTATCATATTGTCATCCACTTATCATCTGATCAGACATGGTCAACTATATAATAGTAATATACGTTACAAGAGCGGTATGTTGACGTTTTCATGGTGGAGGAAAAGATTGAAAAAGCGAAACGTAGTTGAGCTTTTTTAATTTCCGAGAACATGAAAACAAACATATTGCTCGTGTATCGTACATTATTTTGTGCGAAGATCGTTTATTACATACCTGAAAGACGAATTTCTAATTAGTTGCAATGAAATCTCCATGTTGGTTTCTGTTTAATGACGGCAACTTCGGAAAACCAAAATATCTTTCTTCAACATTGTTGCTATAAAATGTTTTCTGTGTTTACTATACTCCAGCAGGCCGTGATATACGTCTGTCTTCCCCCCCCCCCAGTCTATAAATGCGAACTTAAAACAAACGGTAAGGTTATGTAATGATTTATTTTTCATTTTAATATTTTAACAATATTATTTATATAACATATTGCAGTAATAACATCCGCATCTGGAATCTTGTTGATTTTTTCACGGCTTTCTTAATGTTACTTGTATCAGGAATGCAATAAGTTTCGTGGAGTAGTAGACTTTACTTAATTTTTGCAAATATTTAAAAACAATAATTAACAGTGCAATTTAGGTGAAATTGCAGTGGCAAGTTTCCAATTTATAATTATTACTATGTTAAACGTCTCTAAAAATAATATGTTAAAAGCCTAAAGCAGTAAAATGAATGTCGCGCTTAAGCGGTAAGAAGAGGGAAATTGTTATGTGTGTTACGTTGGGAATACTGAATGTGGTATTTCACACTTACCGCGTATTGGTTCTGTGCGGAAAACAAGCAAATACGCACGATCTCGCACAAAACACTTTACTATCTACCTACGAAGTTCGCCGGTAAAGAAACCACTCTCTGACTATGAACGCTGGCGATTTCAATCGTCAGCGACGTTAGTTCGACGAAGATCGTCGTAGCCAAACCGTAGCTTAAGAGATTTTAAATTATAACATAAACCTACGTGAAATGCAGCTATTAATCTCGATTTGAAAATTAGCAAGATATTATCGCACTTTATTTGATGGTAGAGATTTACATTTTATGTAACGAAGCAAGGTGGACGAATATCTTGGGATTCGTAACATTTGAGAAGCACGAAGTTGTAATTTGACAGTCTGACACGACGACAGAGGGCAGCTCTGTGCGAGATCCGTTCAGGGGGCCTGCTGACTCAGCGAAGACGAGAAGACAAGCCCGCACGCCCGGGCAGAATGCTGGAGACGAAATGACGACCCCCAGCCAACCAGGAGCGCGTCTTTAATTAATGGGCAGTAAGACTATGCATGCAACACACTGCTAAAATCAATCCCTTCAATACGCCTCGGTTTCCATGCAACCTAATCTACTTTAAGCAGATTTACAGGAAGGAAACTAATGCTGCAACATGATGATGTATGAATTTCTTATAATAAATTTAACATGCATAAACGGATTAGAACCATGACCGCATCTTCGTGTAATTTCGCTTATACACAGTGGAGAGAAAAAATTGGTGGACATGCACTCCACCACGAGAGACTGGACGGAAATTGAAACTTCCTTCGGAATATGTATGATAAGAACTTTCTTGTGTTAAATATTAACGTACCTTGTTAACATGTTTCGACCTATTTTCGGTCATCTTCGGAATTGATCGTTGTTGGTCTTGGCGCCTCTTGTTTTCTGTGTGAGTGCGTTCGTAGTGTAGAGTCAAAGAGTGTATGTGTTTTGAAATTGAGTTGTGTGTTGAGAATATCGTTGGGGTGTGTTTTCGTGTGTCTGTATATTTCATATTGTTCTTAGTGTGTTGAGTTTCTGGCTTTTTGGTTGGATGTGCAGTATGTCCATGTCTGTGTTGATGTCTCTAGCGTTATGTTCTAATGAGATAACTCAAACCTGATTGTAGAAAAGATAAACCGATTTATAATTAACGGGCAGGGACCCCACGCATCACAATAATAATAATAATAATAATAATAATAATAATAATAATAATAATAATAATAATTTTAGGGCATGAGAGTCAGCATCCTACTCAATCACCTACTGGTAAGGGTTCAACAACAAACATTATTGTTACACATCTTATTGTACTCACATTTTTTAATAAACTCACCCGAACATATTGTATATGGCGGCCTCGTGTCCAAATGTTTTGACTAACCAGGCATAACGGACAGACATTGTTTGCTGAGGACTGTATTACGTTGATGATTGAATTTTTAGGTTGTTCCGAAACGTTTGGGATAATTAAATGTAAGTACAATGCGTTAGGCCCTAAACTTTTCTTGTTTTCATAAAGCTTAGAAACTAATTTAATTTTTTTCTTAACGAATGAGTTAATTTATTTTAATTGAGATATAACCGGGATTCAATCTCATAATTCTTCAAATAAAACTGAAAAATCGTAAACAACATATTGAATTCTCACTCTGAGAGTTCTACAATTAGTTAAAAAAAGTCGCAATGAAATTACGTAGACCTATAAACATAAATGGGTAATCTGTCGGGAAACGTTATTCCTCTGTTTCTAAAGACGATTCAACGCCATCGCTATGGCGACAGCAGAAATTATAACATGGCGGCACTCTCTTGTGATTACAGATTAATCGGACGGAAAGATAAGAACACGGAGGCAATTACGGAGTCTGTGGAGAGGCATTACTCACTCGACGGGCGAATTTATTGGCTGTCCGCTTCGGTGCAACTAATTCTTCAACCAAATCAACTCCAACGTTGAAAGAATCAAAGCCTTCTGAGTGCTGCAGCATAGTTACCAGATTTACGGTTTAATTCACTTCAGTGAACTGGGAATTTTAATATCTCGGTGACCTTTAGTGGAATTTCATTGTTGATTTTAATTCAGTTCTTAAAATGAAAAAATTTTTACCATTGATTTTTTAAGACTTGATTTCTCTTGACGGGTTTGCCACCGTTTTCTTTTCCAACAGTCGATACTTTTAGTTGTCACTGGTGTCCTTTCCGATAGTGATTCCATAGATATTTTTGCAACAGCTGATAGACTTACTAATAGGCTATTTTGTCATTAAATTTATTTTCTCCAGCGGTGGATACTTTTGCTTGCAATTACGTAGACAACCGTAAGAATCGTATTGTACTTAATAACCGTTGTTCTCCAAATCTCGAGTATCTTACTGATATTGATATTGGATAAGCTGTATCAAAACATGTGGGAAAGCTCTGGGGAATTGATAGAGGACCTGAAAACAAGCAAAAAAGTTCATATAAACATATGACCAATTTCGCTTAGGTTTTTAGTTACAATAATTGTGGTGTATACAGAATGATTCACGAGGATTTACTGTCACTTACGGAGCTTATTTCCGAAGACATTCCGAGTAAAAAATGTCATATAAACATCTCAATATTTTCGAAGTTACACTAATTTGAAGTTGTTTGTAAAATACTTTGTGGGTAAAGGAATATTACAAATCGAGAATGAAAAATTCAGAAGTATCATCTCTAGTATTCTGAAGGTAAAAATGTGCTGTCAATTGCTTTGTACAGATTTTGTTTTCCAATTTTTAACTAAAAATGACATCATTCTTACATACTTATCACAAAAATTGTTACAAATCATACGACTTTAGGTACTTGATTATTTACAGTGTAATTATGCATCCTAATGTACAGTCTTCAAGAATTTAAAAGAGTGGCATGATTTGTAAAAATTGAGGTAATTGCGTAAGAAAATGTAATTTTGTGGTTAAAAATCGAAAAAAAAAAATGTACGAAGCAACTATGGAATTCACAACATTTCTAGTGAACATTTGACACAAACAGATTTTGCTATGTAATGTGGTCGTGAACTGTCAGAAAGTTTAATACAATAATTATATAGTTCTATCAAACATCCTAATGTATAATTGCAGATATTCTACAAGTAAAAATAAGTCATTCACTTGTCAGCATGACGTTGCCAGGCTACCGAGTTGTTCTGTGTATAACGAACAAATGCCAATAGCAAGCTGCACGACTGCATTGGTTTTCATTACGCCTGACAACGTCCACCTGGGAGGTTCAATATCTGACGTAGAATTAATCTTGATGGACGAAACCCGACCGGGAAAGGTGAAGTGCTTGTATGGGTATAGATTATCAGACCAACCTCCGATCAAAGTAAAACTGAAACCCAGAACAGAAACATAGCAAGAGTATCTTCAACTAAACCAGAATACGTACGTAGGTACTAAAATAAAAAAAATACGAGTATTTCTTACTGTCTAAGAAAATATAATAACATACCTTTCTTGACGAAAGATATACTTTTAATTGAACCGGTATATACTTTTTATCTCAAGAGAGAAATACAATAAATTTGGAATGTTAACGAAGTACAATCACCACTCATATCAATTGCTGAATTATACAGAGTGATTCAAAAGATAAGGTGAGGAGATGATTCAGGACGACATTTAAAGCAGGAAAGTCCTTTGTCTGTTTTATTTATTTAAAGATTTGAAACTGTCCACTTGCTCTACTCCCTCATTTAGAATTCGCAAGTTTATCTTCTGTATTTTTCTTCCTATGACCATTCTCTTCGTCATATTTGCATTTATTTTCATCCCATACTGTTCACATCTGTCATTTACCTTCAGTAACATATCCTGTAATATCATTTCCTCTTCTGTTAACAAACTCTTAAGCATATAAAAGCAAAACGGAAAAGACACTCATTAGGATTAATATTCCAAGTACAACTAAGCTGACCTTGCAGGGAGTTGTATGGTTTTTTTTCATTTCATTTATTATATTCCATAACTTAGATCTTACATTAGCAATGAAGCTTTAAGATGTGGAAGAAGTCAAAATTGTACAAGATTACAATTACAATTACAATTTTTACAATATTTTATAATTTTTACAAGTTTACAATATTGCAATTTTCTACAATTTTTTTAAATATTTTGGCGAGATATAGTGAGATGAGGTGAGGGCCGAGGACTCTCCAAAAGACCACCCGGAATCCGCCCCATGGCCGGGGGAAACCCCGGATAAAACCCAACCAGATAATCAGATCAAAGGGGGTGAAATGAAATGAGGCCGAGGACTCGCCATAGAAAATCCGAGGACTCGCCATAGAAAAGCCGAGGACTCGTCATAGAAAAGCCGAGGACTCGCCATAGAAGGCCGAGGACTCGCCATAGAAGGCCGAGGACTCGTCATAGAAAGCCGAGGACTCGCCATAGAAGGCCGAGGACTCGTCATAGAAAAGCCGAGAACTCGCCATAGAAGGCCGAGGACTCGCCATAGAAGGCCGAGGACTCGCCATAGAAAGCCGAGGATTCGCCATAGAAGGCCGAGGACTCGCCATAGAAAAGCCGAGGACTCGCCATAGAAAAGCCGAAGACTCGCCATAGAAGGCCGAGGACTCGTCATAGAAAAGCCGAGAACTCGCCATAGAAGGCCGAGGACTCGCCATAGAAAGCCGAGGACTCGCCATAGAAGGCCGAGGACTCGCCATAGAAAAGCCGAAGACTCGCCATAGAAAAGCCGAGAACTCGCCATAGAAGGCAGAGGATTCGCCATAGAAAAACCGAGGACTCGCCATAAAAGGCCGAGGACTCGCCATAGAAAAGCCGAGGGCTCGCCATAAAAGGCCGAGGACTCGCCATAGAAAAGCCGAGGACTCGCCATAGAAGGCCGAGGATCGCTATAGAAGGCCGAGGACTCGCCATAGAAGGCCGAGGACTCGCCATATGTTGAGGTGTTTAACGATATATCCCCATAATAATAGTATCTATATGAAGTATGTCCCGCGCCGTGGCGTCGTGGTCTAAAGCATCCTGCCTAGGACTCGCCTTACGGAATGCGCGCTGGTTCGAGTCCTCATGGGGGAAGAAATTTTCTCATTAAATTTCGGCTAGTGTATGGGACCGGTGCCCATCCAGCATCGTGATGCACTTGGGAAGCTACGATAGGTAGCGAAATCCGGTTGCGAAAGCCAGCTGTAACGGCTGGGGGGATCATCGTGCTAACCACCCGATACCTCCATTCTGGTTGGATGATCGTCCACCCCTGCTTCGGCATGTGGGCGTGAGGCCAGCAGCCGCCTGGTCGGTCTAGGCCCTTCACGGGCTGTAGCGCCACGGATTATTATATGAAGAATATTAGCGCCGCGCCACTGCGATCTGAAGCAAAGAATTCGTTGCCGACTTATATGCAGTGATGTTGTTGCTACTGCTGCTGACGATATGTCAAATTTGCCTATTCTGCAAATGCTATGAAGTTAAGAGTGTATACATACGCCATAAACTACTACTACATAAAACCAAATCAAAACATCAAGGATAAGGCACAAATTCGGATGACCTGATTAACTTTCAGTCATTTTTTTTTTCTTTCTTTCTCCACAAGCACGGACATCGGCAGCCCGCATGGCTTAATGAAGACTTGCAAAGTTCGCTGACCCGAGTACTGAGCGAGGAGACGTCCAGACATGCTATAATGACGACACAGTGATATTACGAATGAGGACCAACTTTCGGAGAATACGTCCCTTACAATCACGTTATTCATAACTATAACCCGAATGTTTGACAAAATATTTTTTATACTGTGTGGAAATAAATAATTATTTTCATAGATATAAATGTGATTTGGGGTAAATCAAAGTGGTAGGGCCAATTTTTATTTTGCCTATTTTGCTTTTTTAATACTAATTCAATAATAAATGCCTTTTCTGTTCATTTTAAAGCAATATTTCTTCTTTACTTGAAAATTTCTAATTAATTGTAAAGTAATGTTTATGAAATTTAAATATATAAAACAACGACTTACTTTACTAACAATAGTAAATAAAAGTAATTTATTTCGGTGCTTAATCTGCTAATAATCGTGATTTAATACTATTGGTGTAATATGAATAATGATCGACAATCCACAGTTACAAATATGTCACATCTCCACGATACAGACAATCAGATTTATATTTTTAAATATTAAACTCGTTCTCATAGAAGTTGTCACGTAGCGTTTTCAATTGTTCGCTTTCATATTTTCAAATCTTACTGTTACAATTTTGTGCTACACTTGTTTATAATTGTATGAGAAAGAAATTTGAGTGAGGAACACTCAGTTATTGTCGGGTGACAGAAAGTATAAGACCGGTTAGCTAGAATGCCTAAGTTCAGTAAACCATTGAAAAGTAAACTTCATGTTTACGTTAGTGAATTTGGTGTTCATGTGTTTTCAACCGATGGATCAGTTTTGTTATGTAAGGTTTGCGAAATGACAGTTAATCACGAAAAAAGTATTTTATAAGTCAACATGTGTCACCTACGAAATAAATATGTGAGTTATGTTGATATAATTTAAATTTATTGCTAAAATATATTATGCCTTTTTAAAATTATAATGCCTTTTTCAAAATTTATTGTGCCATTTTTTACGTTATATTGCCTATTTTGCCTGTCCATTTTAACTGTTTTAAACGCCTGAACATCCGGGATCTATTCATAACAGATCTTATAAAGAATAGTCTTAAAAATTCAATTGTTAAAGCATACATTTAGACAGCTTCGTAGCCATGTTTTCGGTTTTAATTCCGCCTCAAGCCTAAATGTTATTCATACTTTTTGTGTTAGGGTAAATGTACAACAAATTAATTTCCACAATAGTGTACTGAACTTTCATTGAATAGCATGTGGAAATTTGTTTCTAATATTTATTCTGCTTGTCCAAATTTGAACAGTTTATTAACCCCAAACATTTGAAACTATTTTAATGAAACAAATATTAGTGTTGTCACAATTCAGATTCAGTCCCATGTACATCTGTTTTAAGCGAAAATTTGATGTTCATTTACTGTAATATACCTGTATCAATCTCTTACATAAAATATATAATTATGCTCAATTTTTATCCCACATTTTCTACCAGTGCGGTCATGACGTTCTAGTTACGCTCGGCTGCATCTGGCGGCGGCGGTATACAATACGCTATCAAGAATTACAAATGAACGGATAATAAAATCCTTAGGAACATACCTTTAGAAAGTAAGAGAAAAATGAATGAGGGAAATAAATAAGTTAAAAGACATGCAAAATAAATTTTAAAATATATGTGTGCATATAATGTAAGAATGTCTACCTATATATACATAAATATATCGCCCTATTATTAGTAAATCCGATTAAATCACTTTTTGTGTAAAATAAGTTAAGTACAGTCCCCGACTTGTCTTTCCGTGCTCTGTATTCTACTAAAATGAAATAAGTCCGACATGTTGCATTCAGGCAGCAAACCAATTAGGTACTTTATTTGAAGAATTTATTATGATTTTTCGTGCATTAATAAAGTTTTAATTCCTGTTTTTACAAAACTTGTATTATTGGTCTTAACTGGTTTTACTAGTAATAGGACGATAAATAAATTATATTTTGATAAGTGAGTGATGGCTTTATGACCGGATGTCAATGCTGTCATTCAACATTGTAACGCACTCCAGCCAAATAAATAAATAAATACAAAAATAAATAAATAAATAAATAAATAAATAAATAAATAAATAAATAAATAAGTAAATAAGTAAGTTAATAAGTAAATAAATAAGTAATAAGTAAATAAATAAATAAATAAGTAAATAAGTAGGCCTAAATAAGTCAATAAAAAATAAGTAGGCTAAATAAGTAAGTAAGCAAATAAGTAAACAAACAAATAAACAAATAATAAGCGCATTGCAGTTTAAAGAGAACTGGAACATGGCAAAATCTAAACCCGTGAAGGAACATTACTTCGAAAGGAAATGGGAATATGATTATTTTGTTGTTGAAGACAAAAAATTGCTTGTTTACTGTGTCCCATGCAATTTATTTCTACTCGCCATTTCAACATTAAACCACATTTCAACAAAGTCCATACTAAGAATTATGGAATGCACAAACTTTCGGGAAAGTTCATTATTACGAACTCTATATTGATTATTTATTTATATACTGTTAAATTAAGGACGTCACTTGTTGTGTTCATTTTTAATTGAAAAGTTCATTACTTTCAAGGTTCATTACTTAAATGCTATAAATTTATGTTTCCGTAGGTGATGATAGGAGGAAAGTTTTCGAAAATCTAAAGCAGGTTAGGTGCAAAGAAATCTCAAAGAAACTACCGACAGGAAATCTAGCATAATTGTAAACCTTGAAACGAGATAACGCATTATAAAAAAGTATGAATTCATTACAGTCCTTTTTGAAAATTACCTGCCGCCACTGACGGCCAGAGAACATAAATAACTCTACGCGGAAGTCGATCATCCCTAATAGAAGTGGAGTGAGGCTGACGTCATATTTCCCCTACTTACGAGTTCTGGAGGCCTGGTTTAGTGTTACTGTGATTACAATTACATTAAAGGTTCGCGAGTTTTTTTACATAAAAATATGTAGGCACTACTCAATCTTTCACAGTACTTTCTGAAATCAAGAATGTGAAATTTTAATTCGTAATGTTTCAAACTTTGCGAGTTTCCAGTAAAATATCATCTAAACTGCCTTCTTTATATGAAGCAAGTACTGTCAGCTATTGGATTCTAGTACAGCAGAAACGAGGACCATAAGAAATATTAAATGGAACATGGCGACAGTACAAGACCTATTAATTTCTCGGTTTCATTTTTCTGTCACATTATGAGCTTATGGCAGTAAAAACATGGGTGATATGGAGATTAGATCGTACGACTTGATAAAGAAATCCCAACTTGTTGAGATACGGTCGCATGCCTGAGTAACACATTCGCAGTGGCACGACTGATTCTCCTGTACTGTGAAGGCTAATCACTAACTTACGTCGAGATTGCTTGGGAGTAGTAGCGCAACTCTGCAAGATCTCTAGTCGTGCGTAGTCGCTTTCAATGTGCGAGCAGCCTAAGACCCGATTGAGGTTGTGTGGGAGGAAACAAATTCCACAGACAAACGAAAAATGAATTACGGTTTCGCGATTATATATACAGGTTTAGTTAAAAGTCCCTCACCACTTAAATAACTTTTGAAGCATGTGGTTCAGTGACATGAAACTTGGTATGCGAGGATAACCATATACTAAGAACTCAATACTGGTATTACCGAGCTTTTCTATTTCCGGTTTAACCGGAAGTAACTCCAACTCTCTTATTTTAAATGGAACATCCAATATATATTTTTTTATTTTTGAATAAAGCTCATTAAGACCTTTTCAAAAATTACCCACACTTGACACTTCTGTACGAATTCAGAATGTCATAGATACTTGAATTTGCTCGAAACTCAAGTAGTACCGGCCATCGCAAACTTATTTTCACATCCAGCCAACTATCGTCTACCCAGAGATGATATCTATTTCCAACAAGACAGAGCTCCAGCTCACTATGGACAGAATGTTCGTGAGCATTTAGACCAGGTTTTTCACAACGATGGATTGTAGGATATGTCACATAGAGTGGCCAGCTAGATCCCCAGATTTGTCGCCTTTGGACTTCTTTTTGTGGGGCCATTTGAAGTCAGTAGTATATCGAGAAGGACTCAATAACTTAGAAATCTGGAGCATTGAATAATGGAAGTGGTGCAAGATATTCCTAAATCATTCTTTAAATGGTTTCTATGATCGATTGACACATTCTCAAGCAGCTGAGGGCTACCAATTTGAACACATAATTTAGGTGAGCTAGATTTGTTTTGTTTTTGTTAAGGAAGGAGTATTTTATTATTTTAATATTCGATACACTTTTCTGTTTTCTTGACTTAGCAACACTGAATTTGTACAGAAGTGTCAAGTGTGGGTAATTTTTGAAAAGCTCTTAATGAGCACTATTCAAAAATTAAGAAAAAAATATAGTTTGGATGTTCCATTTAAAATAAGAGAGTTGGAGTTACTTCCGGGTAAACCGGAAATAGAAAAAATTCGGTAATACCATTATTGAGTTCTTAGTATATGGTTATCCTCACATACCAAGTTTCATGTCACTGAACCGTATGCTTCAAAAGTTATTTAAGTGGTGCGGGACTTTTAACTAACTCTGTATATGTCTCCCTAGGCATTATCTCGTAAAATCAATCGATCTAGTTACTGTGTGTGTTTCCAATGCCTACCCACTTCACTTGCGTGATTCGGGTTCCGCATATTGCGGATAGATTGCAGAACTGCGACCCACTTTCAAGTTGCACACCATTTCGGCGGGCCACACTATGCATGATGTGTATCTGTGGAGAGTTATGTCGTGTACTAGGGTGAGTGTATGTGTAAATGTTCGTGTAAGTGTTGTATAGGGAATGGATGTGGGTGATGAGGAAGGCAGAAAGGGAAACTCGGTGCCGGCACGTAACCTACTCCTGTCGAATAGCACCAAGGGGGCCGCCAGCTTAACGTCCCCGTTCGACGTACGAATCGCTATCAGCAGTGATATATACATTCTCTTTATATGTACTGCGGAAAGAATTTGGATTTAACCCAGGCATATTGGTGCACAGTCTAGTGATTAGAAATTGTGCACCACCACAGATAGATATTTTACACTAAATTGTCTGACCTTGCCGGGAATCGAACCCGGGTCGACTAGTCTGGAGACAGGCGCGCTACCACAGAGCTAAATCGGCGGACAATCTAGTTAGTATTTGTATGGGTTTTAAAGTTTTGATTCACAAATGCTGAGCGGGAGCCAGAAGTTCAACAAAAGGAGCGCCTGGAACCACATCCGACATGGAGTCTAATTATGTCGTATCAGTGTGTTCCAATCATCTGACATTTTATAAAACTGTTCCAGTTAAACCTTTCCTACTTATACTGCGTGTTCATTTCAAAGTGTGTCATGGCTCGCTGTATGCTGTCATGTGGCTATCCGATGAGCCTAGAGAATTCAATCTTCCTACACTTCCGCAAAGGCGTATTACCTATGTGCCAGAGAAGTTGCCTAGCAAGTAGGCGTTCATTCTGAAGAGTACTTACCGATACGTACGGTAGTGGCAGGAATGTGAACTGTTTGGAAACACGTACTGACGTGAGTTTTTTCTTACTGTCTGGATATGGGGAGAAGGGTAAGACGATTACTTACGTATTTGTTGACATTAACTTCGACGGTCAACATGGACACGGAGCATTTTATATGTGTTGTGGAATGTTGCCGTTACTAATGATAACAAATACACTGCGTAGGACTTGCCCGCGCAAAACACAGTTCGAAAGAGGTTATGGTATCACACAGACTTTACAGGCCGCCATCTGTTGCTACGACGTTCAAGTTATACCGTTGCTACGACGTTCAAGTTATACCGTACACGTTCTCAAGTTCAGATTGAACGCCTTGAATAATAGGCAACTTCTCTGACATAAAAGCTGAAACTCGCTTCAAATCGCTGACTCACAACAGTGACGTCATGACACACTTTGAAATGAACATCCAGTATTACATACACAAGTCCTCACTGAAATGCACCATTTATTCGATCATTTAAGCACAAAATTTTATCATAATTCGACTATTAATGCTGCCAGCAGTTGTCACATTATCGAAAGAAAAGACAGTTGGTTCCTGATGGATTTTAAGATATATTATGTTTGTGAAGAATGAGGTTATGTGACGAGTTTTTTTTTTTTTTTTTTTCCTTTTGAGAATTTTGGTATTTCCTACCATCCCCACGCCTTCGAAGCTCCAGTAAATCATTACCTGGCTATGTACTACAGTGACGAATCTGTCGGTCTGGCCTGGCTACGCAAAACACGGATAGTTTTCCAATTAAAATGGAGGGCAGGTGAACAGCGGGCGGTTCATCGTGGGGGGCCGACACTCGGCGCTCATTAACAATAAAGTAGACAGGAGCGGCCGTTCACTGAATGCAGTTAGAGGGACAATCAAGCATAATTATTTATCGCCTTGCGTCATGCTGGCATAATGATCGAGGAGGTATGCTATTCGCGTTGAGGACCTCAACATGTCGAATGACTCGTTCTTGAGAGTTTCAAAATAATTGTCATTACTCATTATCAGAGTTCGAAGTTGAGGCACATTTACTCTGGAGTTAAGTACACACACAAAAATTCAATGTTTACAAAGCAGCTGGCAAGGTAGACCCTCCCATCATACACACATAATGTTAGTTGAATGGAGCAATATAAGTAAAGCAAGGGAAAAATTAAATATTCGCCTGAAGGACAAACCTAAATATTACGTTGCAACCTAGAGACGATAATGCGATGCATTCCAACCAACGCGTTATCGTCTCTAGATTGAAGAAACGTAATATTATTCTTAGGCCTATAAACAGTTATACAGGGCAATACTATTTACATAAGTACTTTGTAACAATCTGTATAATAATAATAATAATAATAATAATAATAATAATAATAATAATAATAATAATAATAATAATAATAATAATAATAATAGTCGGGGCGGCCGGGTAGCTCAGTTGGTAGAGCAGCTGGCTACGGACTGGAAGGTCCGGGGTTCGATCCCAGCTGGTGACAGGATTTTTTTTCTCGTTGCCAAACTTCCAGAACGGACCCGAGGTTCACTCAGCCTCCTATAAAATTGAGTACCGGGTCTTTCCCGGTCAGAGCGTGGTGCCGACCACACCACCTCATTCTAGTGCCGAGGTCATGGAAAGCATGGGGCTCTACTTCCATGCCCCCCAAGTGCCTTCATGGCATGTTACGGGGATACCTTTACCTTTTAATAATAATAGTCGACCTGTTTGGCGAGTTGGTATAGCTCTGGCCTTCTATGCCTAAGGTTGCGGGTTCGATCCCGGGCCAGGTCGATAGCATTTACGTGTGCTTAAATGCGACAGGCTCATGTCAGTAGATTTTTCTGACAAAATTCCGGCACACCCGGCGACGCTGATATAACCTCTGCAGTTGCGAGCGTCGTTAAATAAAACATAACATTTTTATAATAATAATAATAATAATAATAATAATAACAATAAAAACTTACAAATGGTTTTTAAGGAACCCGGAGGTTCATTGCCGCACTCACATAAGCCCGCCATAGGTCCCTAGCCTGTGCAAGATAAATCCAGTCTCTATCATCATATCCCACCTCCCTCAAATCCATTTTAACATTATCTTCCCATCTACGTCTCGGCCTTCACAAAGGTCTTTTTCCCTCCGGTCTCCCAACTAACACTCTATACGCATTTCTGGATTCGCCCATACGTGTTACATGCCCTGCCCATCTCAAACGTCTGGATTTAGGCTAATGTTTCTAATTACGTCAGGTGAAGAATACAATGCGTGCAGTTCTGCATTGTATAACTTTCTCCATTTTCCTGTAACTTCATCCCTCTTAGCCCCAAATATTTTCCTAAGAACCTTATTCTCAAACACCCTTAGGCCTAATCTCTGTTCCTCTCTCAAAGTGAGAGTCCAAGTTTGACAACCATACAGTACAACCGGTAATATAACTGTTTTATAAATTCTAACTTTCAGATTTTTTGAAGCCAATACTTCAAGTCGACCTTTCGTTAAATTGTATATTTTAATTAATAAATTTACTTACAGAAATTTCAGAAACCTCATAGAAGAAATTTGCGACCAATAATCCAAAAGACTAATTCTGAGTGGTTTTAAACTATTAGTTACGACTATAACGCCATTAAACACGATTATGTCCGTTCGTTCGTTCACGATTCATCGCCCATGGTATAGTGACCACCGTGCTGTCCTCTTGACTTAAGCTATGTGGAAGTACATATCGTCGTTGTTCCTGCAATAACTCCTTTGTGACATATTTATCGATTTTCAGATTTTTGGTCTATTAAATAACTTAAATAGCGATACAGCAAATAATAAAATCTCCTATATGTAATTAATTTCTTTCTTTCGAATATGTAAGAATTCACAATCTCCTATGTACGGCTGCCATAGGATGAATAAATGTGTTTTTTCTTCCTACTGAAAAATTGTATATTTTGCACATAGGAGTTATTGCAGGAACAACGACGATATAGACTTCTTTGGCACATGGAAACGCAGAATTACTGCACTCAAAGTCCATATGTACTTCAGTACATCGGAGTAATATGATAAAGCGTAGTAATCACTTTGTGATTCAAGACGGCGCCATGTTCCGTCGGACCCCGACCATTTAGTCACTCGTAATGAGTGCTCCTCTGTACTTGTGGTTGGACTGCCACGCATGCTGTGACACGGTACGCGAAAGTAGGCCAACAAAGGGGAACACAGTAGGTAGAATTTAAAAATGAGAGGGATTCAATCCAGCATCGGAACTTGAATCCGGTGTGGCTTAGTGGCCAAAGCATCAGCACGTAAAGCTGAAAACCCGAGTTCGAGTCCCGGGTCGGAGAGAATTTTTCTCTGTTCTACCGATTCTTCACCAAAAAAAATCTTTCATTGAACAATAACGTACTTCGCCTACCACAAATCTTATTGGATCAGATCTCTGTTCAGTTCCTGAGTAATTAACAGGAGACCGAGCTTAGATTAAACTGTTTGTATTTTCGAACTTCAGTGTTTGTTATTTTCGACAGCTGGACCTCATTTTTTTTTATCACAAATGAGAAATTCGATAACACGTTTACTTTAAACTATACGAAATGTTCGTTGTTTTGTGTTGGCTTGTGAATTGTGTAGTTTCATTTGAGCTTGAACTCTCGATAGAGATGTGCTAAATTGAATGGATTAGTAATAATGAATATAGAACATTTTCATTCCCAGTAAGGTAGTTATTAGCCTATATTAGTGGTGAAGCGTCATTTGTCCAGATTAGCAATGTACTGGCAGGTGCGAATATGTGCGCCTGCCATCCATACTGCATAAATGATGGTGCTTGTGGCCAATTAATTAGCGGTGTAATGGTGCAGTGGCCAACAGGCAGCCATCGGCGTAGCTCGGTCGGTTAAGGCGCGTGCCTACCGATCCGGGGTTGCGCTCGGGCGCGGGTTCGATTCCCGCTTGGGCTGATTACCGGGTTGGGTTTTTTCCGAGGTTTTCCCAACTGTAAGACAAATGTCAGGTAACCTATAGCCTCATCTCGCCAATATCCCGCTGTCACCAATTTCATCGATGCTAAATAACCTCGTATTTGATACAGCGTCGTTAAATAACCAAGGAAAAAAAGCCAACAGGCACAGCGCAATGTTTTGTTTCTAATTAACTCTTTGGAATTGGCGCAATGTCTCTCCGAAACTGAGTAATACTGTTTGAACCAACATATTTTTCTTGAGAAAACCATTAGACGTTATTTTGTAAACGAGACACTGAAGTTCTATCTATTCCTACGGGAACTGTAATGCAAATCCATCAAACTACCTCCTCTTCATGCAAGTGACTCTACATTTTAGACAGATTTCCAGGGAGGAAACATGGGCCTACTACATGAGACGAGCAAACTGTATATATGCGATGTCTCGAAAATTATTTTATAATAATAATAATAATAATAATAATAATAATAATAATAATAATAATAATAATACATTTATTTAATCTGGCAGAGCTAAGATCAGCAGGTCTTCTCCTCCACCCAACCAGAATCTAATTGAATACAATAGGCTTACATTACAATAATAACTAGAATGTATACCTAACAATAATATGACGGTAAATACTTACTTACTGGCTTTTAAGGAACCCGGAGGTTCATTGCCGCCCTCACATAAGCCCGCCATTAGTCCCTATCCTGAGCAAGATTAATCCAGTCTGTATCATCATATCCCACCTCCCTCAAATCCATTTTAATATTATCTTCCCATCTACGTCTCGGCCTCCCCAAAGGTCTTTTTCCCTCCGGCCTCCCAACTAACACTCTAGGCCTATATGCATTTTTGAATTCGCCCATACGTGCTACTTGCCCTGCCCATTTCAAACGTCTGGATTTAATGTTCCTAATTATGTCAGGTGAAGAATACAATGCGTGCAACTCTGCGTTGTGTAACTTTCTCCATTCTCCTGTAACTTCATCCCTCTTATGACGGTAAATAATAAGAGTAAAATAAATAAAGGAAGTTAGATAAGTTGTGTTAATGAAACAATAATAAAAACATGGACAGTATTAATAATATTAATAAAAATTATTATAGTAATAATAGTATCATGAGGTAATTTGAATATGTATCCTGTTATTAAAGGAATGAAAATTAAAAAAAAAAATATAGCCGATTAAGAAATTGAAACAACTACTATTGGTCTAAGTTTATTGGTCTAAGTCCGACAATCTGCCATTACTCGATAGAAATTTTCATATGTATGAAAATGGTAAATTATGCTTTATTTAAGAACGCTCGCAACAGCCGACGTTTAAGCACACTTAAATGCAATCGACCTCGGCCGGGATCGAACCCACAACCTCGGGCACTGAAGGCCAGTACTGTAACGACTGCGCCACTCAGGCCGACCGTATGTATGGAAATATATTATTTAATAAACAATATTACCCATTTGAAATCAGGAGCCCATTACACAAAGGCAGATCTACTTCAAAAGTTAATTATCTTAATACTCGTAGGTAATACACATTAGGAAAATATTTGAGGCTAAGAGGGATGAAATTGAAGAAGAATGGAGAAAGTCACACATCACAGAACTGCAAGCATTGTATTCTTCTCCTAACATAATTAGGAACATTAAATCCAGACGCTAGAGATGGACAGAGCATGTAGCACGAATGGGCGATTCCAGAAATGCATAATTATAGAGTGTTAGTTGGAACGCCGCAGGAAAAAAGACCTTTAGGGAGACCAAGATGTAGATGACAGGAGAATATTAAAATACATTTTTGAGGGAAGTGGGATATGATGGTAGGGACTGGATTAATCTTGCTCAGGATAAGGACTGATGGTGGGCTTATGTGAGGGCGGCAATGAATCTCCGGATTCCTTAAAAGCCATTTGTAAGTAAGAGGAAGGAAGGGGAGAGATCATCAGCAGCAGCAGCAGCAGCAGCAGCAGCAGCAGTAGTAGTAGTAGTAGTAGTAGTAGTAGTAGTAGTAGTAGTAGTAGTAGTAGTAGTAGTAGTAGTAGTAGTAGTAGTAGTAGTAGTAGTAGTGGAAATAATGGAAGGTGCAGTAGTAGTATTAGTAATTGTACGAAGCATTACTAGAGTGATATTAGTAACAGTGCGTAGCATTAATGATGGCCTTATAGTAGTATTATAAATAGTAACGGTTTTGTTAGTAATAGTAGCGATATTGTTAGTAATAATAGTGGTAGTGTTAGTAACGGTATTAGCATTAGTGTTAGTAACAGTATTAGCATTAGCGTTAGTAACGGTAGTAGCATGGGTGTTAGTAACAGTAATGGCATGAGTGACAATAACGGTAGTAGCATTGGTGTTAGTAACGGTAGTAGCATGATGTTAGTAATGGTATTAAAATAAGTGTTAGTAACAGTAATAGCACGAGTGTTAGTAACGGTAGTAGCATGGGTGTTAATAACGGTAGTAGCATGGGTGTTAGTAACGATAGTAGCATGAATGTTAGTAACGGTAGTAGCATGATGTTAGTAACGGTATTAACATAAGTGTTAGTAACAGTAATAGCATGAGTGTTAGTAACGGTAGTAGCATGACTGTCAGTATAAGTAGTAGCATGGATGGTAGTAACGGTAGTAGCATGGGTGTTAGTAACGGTAGTAGCATGAGTGTTAGCAACGGTAGTAGCATGGGTGTTAACAACGGTAGTAGCATGGGTGTTAGTAACGATAGCAGCAGGGGTGTTAGTAACGGTAGTAGCATGGGTGTTAGTAACGGTAGCAGCATGGTTGTTAGTAACGGTAATAGCATGAGTGTTAGTAACGGTAGTAGCATGACTGTCAGTATAAGTAGTAGCATGGATGGTAGTAACGGTAGTAGCATGGATGATAGTAACGGTAGTAGCATGGGTGTTAGTAACGGTAGTAGCATGGGTGTTAGTAACGTTAGTAGCATGATATTAGTAATGGTATTAACATAAGTGTTAGTAACAGTAATAGCATGAGTGTTAGTAACGGTAGTAGCATGACTGTCAGTATAAGTAGCAGCATGGATTGTAGTAACGGTAGTAGCATGGGTGTTAGTAACGGTAGTAGCATGAGTGTTAGCAACAGTAGTAGCATGGGTGTTAGTAACGGTAGTAGCATGGGTGTTAGCAACGGTAGTAGCAGGGGTGTTAGTAACGGTAGTAGCATGGGTGTTAGCAACGGTAGTAGCATGGGTGTTAGTAACGGTAGCAGTAGGGTTGTTAGTAACGGTAGTAGCATGGGTGTTAGTAACGGTAGTAGCATGAGTGTTAGTAACGGTAATAGCATGAGTGTTAGTAACGGTAGTAGCATGAGTGTTAGTAATTGTAGTAGCATGAGTGTTAGTAACGGTAGTAGCATGAGTGTTAGTAACGGTAGTAGCATGAGTGTTAGTAACGGTAGTAGCGTGAGTGTTAGTAACGGTAGTAGCATGAGTGTTAGTAACGGTAGTAGCATGAGTGTTAGTAACGGTAATAGCATGAATGTTAATAACTGTAGTAGCATGAGTGTTAGTAACGGTAGTAGCATTGTTGTTAGTAACAGTAATAGGATGGGTGTTAGTAACGGTAGTAGCATGAGTGTTAGTAACGGTAGTAGCATGAGTGTTAGTAACGGTAGTAGCATGAGTGTTAGTAACGGTAGTAGCATGAGTGTTAGTAACGGTAGTAGCATTGTTGTTAGTAACAGTAATAGGATGGGTGTTAGTAACGGTAGTAGCATGAGTGTTAGTAACGGTAGTAGCATGAGTGTTAGTAACGGTAGTAGCATGAGTGTTAGTAAAGGTAGTAGCATGAGTGTTAGCAACGGTAGTAGCATGAGTGTTAATAACTGTAGTAGCATGAGTGTTAGTAACGGTAGTAGCATTGTTGTTAGTAACAGTAATAGAATGGGTGTTAGTAACGGTAGTAGCATGAGTGTTAGTAACTGTAGTAGCATGAGTGTTAGTAACGGTAGTAGCATGAGTGTTAGTAACGGTAATAGCATGAGTGTTAATAACTGTAGTAGCATGAGTGTTAGCAACGGTAGTAGCATGGGTGTTAGTAACAGTTATGGCATGGATGTTAGTAACGGTAGTAGCATGGGTGTTAGTAGTAGTTAGTTCCAGTAGTAACTGCTATTACCAGTAGAAGCTGAGGGGAGGAGTAATGGTAGTAATATCAGTAGCAGCAGTAGCAGTAAAAAACGAGAGAAGACAGACCGACTGTAACATAATATAATTTAATATAAATATTATAATCTATATTACCTATTTACAAACAAGTTCCCGTAATACAAATGATACTGTACTGTAGGTACCACGAACCATACTCGAATCAACACTTTACAATCAGCGAATATATGGAAGTACGCAGATATAAAGTATTATGACTAACCATTATGCATTAAATTATCCCACATTGTGGAATGCTGTAGCCAAGTAGAAATCGCTTACTTGAAACATACTTTTTCGAGATCGCGGAAGTAGAGAAAATGTACAATTACCGTACATTTGTTTCCAGACGAGACAATAAAGTTTGACTGACGAGATTCACTGTTTCCGGGTTAATGGTTCAGAACCCTGATGGATATTGAGCAAATATAATCACATTACAGTTTCATAACGTGAAAGCACAGACCAGCTGTAGCGATTGAAACCTGCTCCCGAACCAAGCAACCTTCATTACCAAGTGCAGCGGGCAATTCAGCGATATTTGTGCATAAAACTTTACTATTTAAAAGCAGCATACAGCGAAGAAATAACAAAAACTTGTTCTTAGATGAAATAAGAAAAGTATAAAGAAAGCTTGTAATGATTATTCACTTGGAAATTATGCGCTTTCGATTCCGGGGAAAGGGGATTATTATTTATTTTAAGTTCCGGATGTCTTAGACATATACTGATATGGAAAGGAATGGAATGGAGTGGAATGGAATTTACGGGATAGTGGCACTATTGTTGCATCGCGACCTGTTACGATCTATTGCGCTACCCCCAAGCTAGGCGCATTCCCAAACCCACATAGGCTGACTATACTAAGATTCGCTCCGTACCCAGATCCTTAGGCCAGCCCCCTCCGTGCGTCGCCAGCCGGGGATCAAGGAATGCAAAGGAATAATGTAATGAAGGAATGATGACGTAACGATGTAGATGTCTAGTATGAGAAAAGACGGAAGAACACAGAGAAAAACCTCAACTGCGGCCTTGTCCGCCACAAGTATCACTATAGATTTTTCAATGAAAAATCCCAAATCCCAGATCTGACCGGGACTCGAAACCGAGCCACCTGTGTGACAGGCTGGAGGTCTGACCATTCAGCCACCACAGGAGGTCCTTAGAGATATACATTAGTCTCTAACAACTGAGAGCTAGAGTCTAAACGGCCGGAGATGAAAGTGTCACAATCAATTTCTGTTAGTGTTACAAAAATGATAATTTAACTGCTAACTCCCTACACCCTGTAACTATTCTTGATCTATTGCATAGTTAGCCTTTATCATTTTAACAGGTATTCTGTCTTGAGAAGCATCTATCTAACAAAATTTGGGCTTTTTCGGTTAATTTTAATTCATGAAAGAAAGACCGTAATTAGATCGGAAAGAGGATAGAAATAAATATTTTAGTAAAATACTCAAAAAGTCTACAACTACTAATATCCCGCATAGATGAGGTTTTTACTCTATCACAAAATTATTTTAAAAAATCGAGAATTTAACATACCTACATTATAATTTATACAGAGTGTAAGGGGTATAAGTACCGTCCTTTTCACAGTCGTCGGG
This sequence comes from Periplaneta americana, assembly GCF_040183065.1. Lineage (NCBI taxonomy): Eukaryota > Metazoa > Arthropoda > Insecta > Blattodea > Blattidae > Periplaneta > Periplaneta americana. Next base: position 55,123,939 of record NC_091133.1, read on the forward strand.
GACGGTCTACATGATCAAAAATTGTCCACACAACATAGGGTCAAAATTTTATAGTTTTCCCAGAAAAAATATTTCTTCTCTTATTTTATTCGCGTTATACTGCTTATATCGTTAGTAAAATCACGAAAACAATTACATCAGTAGGTATGTCTAGCAGAGAGCTAATATTAGTTTAAATAGGCCTACATATTTGTGTGTTCTTTTACGATTTCGTGAAATTAAATAAAATTGCATGCTTAAATTTGTTAATATTCTGGAGTGAGAGATGTGGCAACGTGTTCAGCAGGCAGTATTCTGCACAGACGTACGTACATGTCAACTGAGTTCAAGCTCCCTTTCCATAGGTCTACTGCCGAGTGGATGACAGTTCAGTACAGGTATTCGATAAACAACTTACAATGTCATTCACAGTTTACGAATATCATATATTATTAATTTATGGAGAAAGTCGTCGTAATTCAAGTGAGGCAAGAAGATGTACCGTCAAGGTTTTCCTCAATGAAGGTTACCTAATCGGCAAACTTTTGTAGCGGTTTATCAACGATTATTACAAACTAGGAGTCTCTTACCTCGTTTCGAAAATCACACAAACAGAAATTTCTTTAAAAATTTTACTGCTTTATGGAAGCGGGAGAGATTAAAATGTTGCATTTAAAGAAAAGCTCGTGTGATTTTGTGCAGTAAACCATTATTGTTTATTTTTAGACGTACAAAAAAATAGACCAATATTATCAATATTGTTAAATGAATGGAAATTTACCATAAAATTCTATTAATGAGATTGAAAGTTTGTATTGGCTGTTCGTTTTATGTAAACAACGGTCCGCCCCTGCATTAGAACAGAGCATCTGTTTTTACCGCTGGGGTAAACTTGCCCACAACAAAAGGAGAGATTTAAATCATATCAGTCATTTGTGACTAAGAGTTATAAAAAAAAGGCACCTAAGAAATGGAGAAAAAAATAATGAACTTTAAAAATATAATCAGCACATCTGACATCATGATGTAAATCCTTTTTTGTGGTGAAGGTTACCCATGTGTTCAAGTTTACGGTACGTATTTTCTCAAGAATTTCAGCAGCGGCATGTATCGTCTAGTCTATTTCTTCATTTAATAATATTTAATAGCCTATTTCCCTGAATTAGAACTCGCTGTAGCCTGAAACCATCACATTCTGTTGGCACAATGAACACAGCTGCTCTTGTATTCTGCTCAAACTCCGCTGAGCGTTATCTGTGCAATCTGTGGCCGTTATCCCGGATTGTGGATATGTTCCCCTTTGTTTTCTTCGATTTGCATGTTAGGTCTGACCACTGCGCATGAGCCGCCGCCTTCATTTGTTAATCCGTATAATGGATTTAGTATTTTTAAGCAAGTAGCAGCACGCGGGAGCAATTCTGAGAGTCGTGCCTGCACAACTTTATGTGTTCATTAAATTACGAATACAATGGCAATAACCAGCCTGCTTCGGAAACCATTTCCTAGTCAATAAAATTTGCTACCGTGTAACAACAAACTGTTTGTTTAGTCAACTGTCCGAAGACAGGTCTGAACCTCACAAATACTACCAAGAAGTCACCACTTATGAGGCTATTAGATCAGGAGATAATGGGGTAGGGTGGCCAGTTCCTGTCCCCCTCCATTGCATACATCGCCAACTAGCTACACATTACACTAGTCAGACTTCAGATGCATACAAACAATTGTTCTTCCTCTGATGCATATCGTCAAGTGAGATGTACTGCCTGATGATAGATGTATATAATAATAATAATAATAATAATAATAATAATAATAATAATAGGGTTTGGAATTGAACGGGTTACATCAGCTGCTTGTCTATGCGGATGACGTGAATGTGTTAGCAGAAAATCCACAAACGATTAGGGAAAATACGGGAATTTTACTTGAAGCAAGTAAAGAGATAGGTTTGGCAGTAAATCCCGAAAATACAAAGTATATGATTATGTCTCGTGACGAGAATATTGTACGAAATGGAAATATAAAAATTGGAAATTTAACCTTTGAAGAGGTGGAAAAATTCAAATATCTGGGAGCAACAGTAACAAATATAAATTATACTAGGGAGGAAATTAAACACAGAATAAATATGGGAAATGCCTGTTATTATTCGGTTGAGAAGATTTTATCATCCAGTCTGCTGTCAAAAATTCTGAAAGTTCGAATTTATAAAACAGTTATATTACCGGTTGTTCTTTATGGCTGTGACTCTCACTTTGAGAGAGGAACATAGGTTAATGGTGTTTGAGAATAAGGTGCTTAGGAAAATATTTGAGGCTAAGAGGGATGAAGTTACAGGAGAATGGAGAAAGTTACACAAGACAGAACTGCACGCATTGTATTCTTCGCCTGACATAATTAGGAACATTAAATCCAGATGTTTGAGATGGGCAGGGGCTGTAGCACGTATGGGCGAATCCAGAAATGCATATAGAGTGTTAGTTGGGAGGCCGGAGGGAAAAGACCTTTAGGGAGGCCGAGACGTAGATGGAAGGATAATATTAAAATGCATTTTAGGGAGGTGGGATATGATGATAGAGAATGGATTAATCTTGCTCAGGATAGGGACCGATGGCGGGCGGCAATGAACCTCCGGGTTCCTTAAAAGCCAGTAAGTAAGTAATAAGAGTAATAATAATAACAACAAGAGTAACAGTAATAATAATAATAATAATAATAATAATAATAATAATAATAATAATAATAACTTTTGATAATTTAAGAGACCTATATGTTTCGCATATTATTATTATTGCTCCGTGCCGTCGCTGCGTGGTGTAAGGCGGCATGCCTTGGACTAGTTTTGGAAGGTACAGTGCATTGTCTCGAGTCTTCATGTGGGAAGAAATTTTCTTACGAAATTTTGGTCAGTGTGAAATCTCTCAATTCTTGGTGAAATCAGACCAAGCACCGCTGTTAAGATATAGCACATAGTAATGGATCAAAGAAAAAGGAAATGGGAACACCACTTTGAATTTTCTAAACACTCGTTTGCTCTTTTCTTTCTTCCTTCTTTCGGTCCTTCGTTCCTTCCTTCCTTCCCTTCCTGCCTCTTACATAATAAAGTAACCACTCATTTACTCGTTTATTTTACTGAGATACTTAATTTTTGGTACTAATTTATTTATTATTATGGTACGGTATTTCTGGGTTTTGAAATCAGGTGATAATGTAGAAATTAATTATCGGTTCCAACATTAAAGGGAGACAAGGAAATTAAAAAAAAATACCAAGCAAGGTCTTGTTATACGAGATCTTTTGGGAAATTTGCAACTTGTTATAGAAATAGATATGCAGGTAGAACAGTAAATAATGTCATTAATTTCAGTGGGTTATTATTTAATACAATTGCTTGTTTTTGCTTCCTTTTCGAGATAAAGCTGTCTTATATTAAACATTTAATAGCGTGGTTTGCGAAAACTATTGCCCGAATTCCAAATATGCTCAGTCAGTTTAAGAGAGCAAAGTATTGTGATAATAAATTATTGAAAATATTTAGTCTTTTCCAACTTTTCCTTTTGCAAAGGAATTTGTCAATGTTACATTTGTTCGGATAAAATTTCTGCACATTTAAAGAGAAAAATTTTTTTTCAATAATTTATTATTACAATACACTTCTCTCTTAAACTCGCTGAGCATATTGGGAATTCAATCAATGCTTTCCCAAAAAGAGGCTATGATATGTTTCATATGAAACAATTTTTATCTCGAAACGGAAGCATTAACGAATAAAATTGTATTAAACTTTGTTTGAAATATCTGAAAGAATAATCCTCTGAAATTAATAATATTACTTACGGTTCATTCTATATACACATTATCAGACCGAACATACAGGTTTTGCACCCTTCCTTGCCTCTCCTGATCATGGAGTCGTAGATAATTGTAGAGACAAGTATGAACCTCAAACGATCCTGTGCAGAATCCATTTTCATTTATTAGATATCTCGTACAAATTCACTGTAAAATGTTATTTCAGGACGTGTTCGAAATAGCATCCTGCGACCTCAAAAGAAGTCGCATCTTTTTAAAATCCCAGGTACATTGAACACTATCACAGATAATGCAGTTTCTGCTATTAATTTCTCATCTAAACAGCGCTGCAGAAACTACATACAAAAGTTCACCTTATAAGATAATAAGTTGTGTGACGTTATGCCACTTCTTTCAGCAAAGCTCTGTATTTATTTTATTATGCACTCAGGAGACAAGTATTGGCCCAGCTTTCTGAAAAAGCTATTAAATAAATATTTTGGTTAACTTTTTATATTGGTGATATATGGCAATGCATTGGGGTTATTTTAATACCCATAGAATTTATTTTTTGAACAGCGTGGCTCTCCCACGACCTCGGATATCATTCGATAATTATTGGCCGTTAAATATCGTTGATTTCCGCTTGGCAGGTGATCTGTAAATTTATCCAAACAAAATTGAATGCAGATGGAAACGCAAAATGGAAGTCGCTTCCACGCTAATATAGCATTCCTTTATATAATACCGGCTACAGCTGAAGGTTCTCAACAGAGAGATATGAATGTGATCTGACGAAAAATACTGCGGGCAAGTCGTCCTCACTGGGTACAATGTTAGAAATTAATATCGATATTCGCGAGTTAAAGATTCTTCTAAAGTGTGAAAGACATTTTTACCAAGCTACAGTACGTATAATAATAATAATAATAATAATAATAATAATAATAATAATAATAATAATAATAATAATAATAATAATTTAATGCAATGAGCAGCAAGAAAATCTGTGAAATTTTGAGATGGAGTTCAAATGGCAAAGATATCCAAATCGTCGAATTTCAAATAGAAGAACATTCATTGCTGTAAACCAAAGATTCAGGATAGAGGATCTCTTTGTCCTGGATGTGTTAAAAACATTATATTTTTTGTTCCTGTCTATAAATATTTTCGAAGATTGAAAAATTTTTACATAAAGTAGTTCAGTATACTATCCCCGATTATCTCTACAATATTTTCAATATAACTTACCTCTTATAACTTGTAGCCTATACACAAAACAAGACAAAGAATTAGAAGTAGGGAGATTCTGTCAAAAAACCTCATATCAAGCTTGATATTGTCTGCAAATGATCACTCTGCTGGTACAAATATGGAGCATCGTTCCAAAACGTTTCTTTTTATTTTGCAAATATGGCTGACCTTCAATGCCTACAACAGAAGTACGTTGGAATACTCTCTTAGGGTACTATTCATAGACATTTCGCTAGCCCGGGCTACGAGCATGCTAAAGAGGATTCATATCATATCATATATCGCTAACACTGGTTTATGAATACGAAAAACGTTAGTTCGCTGATCATCCACCGAAAGCCCGCGCTAAGAATGACTATGAATACGGCCCTTAAAATCTATGGCTTTATCTGGGTTTCACTGAAATATCTCACTTCCTATCCGGGATCTATTCTTATGAATTTGTTAATATTTCGAAATTTTATATAATATAATGTTCAGATATTGCTGGTTTATTTACATAATGCAAGTAATTTTTCATGCATTTGATCACGTAATAGCAGCTAATCGTATTTCAAAGGAATGTGATAGTAACTCTCAGAACTAATAGCTTAAATAACACAGTTCGCGGCATGAAGATATGATAGGCCTAATTCTAGTGTTTTATTTTCCATTGTGAAGCAATCATTAAATAAAACAAAACATATTGTAAAATCTTTCTACATATTATGTATAGTATTCATGAATTATACAGCATTTTACTGTACAAAAGTCACGTAAAATCTTATAATTCTTTTATATTCCGTCATATATTGATCGTTAAATTTTGAACATTTAAGATTTCCAATCCTTTCCTGAGTCTTTTATAATTCACAAACGCTTAAACCTTCCAACACCTGCTCCAGCTTTTCGCCGCAGTGTTTTGTTTTAGCGCTTCCGTGAGATGCGTCTTTGTTTCCTTAGCAACGCAGAGATTGTGGCATAATTAATACAATACATAATAGATTCTGTTCTTTAGACTGCCTGCTGGATTGCATCCTATGGCCACAGATTGTATATACAGTCACGAAGCTTGAGGTAATGAGAGCACTGGGAATAATAGATTGTGCCGGTATTATTTTGCATTGTCTGTCAAATGTATTATTGTACCATCTCAACATTACGCTAGATGGCAGTAGTGTTTTATGACTGTTTTCTTGTTATCAGTTGTGCCAGCTATGGAATCTTATTGAACTCTGTGGACGGTTACTAGTCAAGAAGGCTTTGTTGATTCAGTTTCATTTTTATTAAAACATTTGCATTCCACTTCAATCATCCGTATCCCAGTAATCAACGTCACTCGACAGATGATTTTCAATAAATCTTAGTATTAAACAATCTCTGATACATGACTATCCATACTATCATACAGCAGAAGCTATAACAAACATAACCTAAATAACACAAACAAGTGTTAGAAAAGTTTTAATTAGGGATGATGAAATAAACAAGAAACGTTTTAATTAACGATGATGAAATAAAAAATAAAGATGAATAATTTTAAAAGAAACCATTATTGAAAGTACAATTTCCAAATTTGAATGTTTTAGTGGTTGGTGGTTCAGTTGATGTTATATTGGACGTGTGCGTAAAAGAAGTGAACTCGTTGATGTACATGGTGTATCCCTCAACTTATTCAGGATTTCCGAATGGTGCCCTTCATATATGACCAGTGATCTTTATTAATTCTTGTTCTTGAATGCCAATGCGAGTCATATTTGAAAGTGCTGTGCATCGACTGGAGTGGTTTGTAATTTTCTGTTTTTTGACTTCCAGACCAGTGCAGTTTGAAATGTTGGCAAACAAAGAAATGCTAGGGTAGTGATAAAAATAAACAAATGCTAGGGACGCGATAAAATTGTGCGATAAGCAGCCATGATTGGTTGAAAGACGTCCTTTCGTACCGTTTTATTGGTCAAAAGTAGTGTGACGTAGTAAAAGTGTAATAGTCCTCATAAAAACAAATTGAACTGTGGTGAACGAAGATTGTGATTGGAACTAAATAGGCACTACTCGCAAGCACCACATGATAAAGTACAGACATTGCCACATTAAAATCGTGTTCAAAACATGAGATATCTGAAGCGTAGTCTACGCTGAAAATTATTCAATTGTTGTGTTCATACACGATGTTTTTGCTATAATAAACGTACAAATAAATACGAGTTAAACATACTTTTAAATCCAATAAAATACGTTAATATAGTCACGTATTATAGTAAATCCTAATATTACACTTCGAGTGAATATAATAACTATTTGTTCTTGCTTTTCATAAGTCACTGCAGTTAGAATCAAATAACTATATATATTACATATACCGGGTGTCCGGAGGAAAAACTATCAGTAAGAAAGTTAATTAACTCACCGAATAATTGATGAATGGTAATGTTTTTGTAGCAAATGACAGAGTAACTTCCAAAGTTTGAGATGGCTACCAATAAACTTCTGTATATGCAGAAATCAATTATTGTCATTATTAAAGATAAGAATTTACCCACAGAGACTACAAGGTTAAGTATGCATAGTGTGTTCGTTGTACGCACGAGAAACGTATCCCCATTCACTTGTTGCGATACAAAACACATTTCAGTTGTAACCTGGCCATACCTCAGGCTTCACGTCATTCATGACGTAACGACAGTCTAAGCACAACTAACCTAATGTCTTCATGTTGTGGTATAAATTCCTACCTTTAGTCATTATCGATCTTCGACAGAATAGCAAACTGATGCCGTGAAGGCATGTCATTTGGTTTCAATTTTTGCACCAACTGAATCTTGTAAGCATGAAGATGTAATCTCTTATGCACTACATCGTGGACAGTTGACTTTGAAATCCCTAGTTCTCTGCTGGCCTCGACGAACAGATTTAGTTGGGTTGAACTGGAAAGCCTACTGAAATGCGTTGATTTGCTGCTTTGACATTTTCTTCTCACGCAGTCATTTTTCTACAAGAGAATTGGTTTGAAGAAGGTTTTTATGCCAAGTAGTTATTGAGCGTCAGTCTGAAGATTGCTGCTGAGACCACTTTTGTCTGAATTTCGTCTATAGTGTCAACGGAAACTTGAATTCGACAAGCAAATAACATTGAACTTTTTGATGCGCTGTGAACGCCACTTTGACTATCAGCTGTGTACGTACACAAACAACAATATTTTACGTCGTTACCAACACGCTAACATAAGGAAGATGGATTTTTAAATCGCAACTGTAACTAACTACGAGTTCTACAACCACAACCTTCACGTTTTCCAATGGACCCATATCAGATGTCTGGTGTTATCGTAAATATGGAGTAGAGAAACTTCACAAAAGGGATTATGAGACTCACTTTGTGGAATGGAAGGGAATGGAATTTCGAGAGGAAAGCACTACGAACCCAGCACTGCGACCTTTCAAGATCTATTGCGCTAACCCTAAAGCTAGGCGTATTCCCAAACCCACACCGGCTGACTACACTAAGGTTCGCGCATACCCAGGCTTCAAGCAGGCAGCCCCACTCATCCCTAGGCCAGCCTCCTCCGTGCGTCGCCAGCCGGCGTTCAGAGAATGCTACGGAATGATGACGAAATGGAGAAATGTTGACGGATGACAAATATGAGGAAATAGGAGAGCCCCGACAAAAAACCTAACTGCGACCTTGTTCGCCAAAAGTATCACTATGATTATTTCAATGATTTTCATTTGATGGAACTGGTGGCAGTCATACATACATACATGCATTCATGCATACATTACATAGTGTTCTGCCAAATGGCAGGTCCTTCACTGCAAAACCCAGAATTCTGCAATCTTTCCTATTTTCTGCCTTCCTCTTTGTCTCCGCATATGATCCATGCATCTATCTTATTGTCGTTTATCATCTGATTTATTCTGTCCCGAACTCTTCTTCCGTTAACCATTCTTTCCAGTACATCCTTCAGTAGGCAGTTTCTTCTCAACCAGTAACCCAACCAATTCATTTTTCTCTTCCTGATCAGTTTATCTTCTACGTCTGGACTTTTTTTACCGTGGAAAGACTCATCATACCATGTTTGCAGTTTTTCTTGGGAAAAATAAAAGCGGTAGCTTCCCGTTGCTTTCTGCACACCACTCTCTCTTTGGTATCTTAAAGATCTCAGGGCCCTACGGTAAAGGCGAGGAGAATGGATTTGAGTAATAAGCCCTCGGGCTTCACCGAAATTCACTACAAGTGTTAAATATCAGTTCTAACAGGGTTTGTGACCTGATCAGAGACCGTAGAATCTCAATTAGCCTTTGCCACCAACTGGTGACAATTATACACATTTTGTTTTGCGAGATGGGTCCCATTATTCGCTATAGAATTGTCTGATATTCGTCTTACATGTGGAGAAACTCTAAAAAAAAAAAACAAACAAAAAACAAGCAATTAGGTCAAGTGAAATTCGAACCCACGCTCAAACGGAGCCTCGGAGCACGAAACCCGCTCGCTAATACCTAGGTTCCTCTGTGAGATTCTCTCTTTCAGTTATAAGAGACGAGAACTTCGTGAGGAAGGTTGTAATTATTCTTCTTTCATATTCACAATGAATTGATTCTCTAACCACACACAACACGTTTTCGTGAAATGTGCAGAGCTCTTCCTTCACACACAACGCCCCATCCAAGAGTCAAACTCTGTACTGTTTAAAGCTGTGTCGTCACTTCAGCAGACAAGTTGTGTCACGGAGCACAACGAGTTGAGCGACATGTGACACTTGTAGCCGCTTGTAATAACGCTGTTGTATCCAAAACATATGACAAACGTGCTGCTGTTTGCAATAACTAATATCATGCTACTTTAGACAGTTGTCAACATTGTTTTATTTTAATATGAATGTTTTAATTATAGTATTAATATCAGAAATACGTTTAAAATCATTTTCATGTAATTACGAAATGTTTGCTTACGTGTAATTCCTCTTTCTGACTGACGATTAGCTGCCTTTATATCACAACATTTTACATCTAATTCTTACAATCTAAATTATCTTAAGAGTATTTTAATACTATAGATTTTAAATTTTCTCTTTTCACAGATGGAGAACTTTGAGTTGGAAGACAGAAGAAGGAAGAGAAGAATGGTGAATCAACGAAAGAAGAGAGTGGGGAAAGGGGAAGTGAAACAAGTGCGGGGAGTAGAAGGGGAAGTTTAGAGAGGTTTAATAGAGTTACGAGTGTGGAACAAGGGGACAATAGGGAAGAAAAAGGAGTATATAATCTGATGACATGGTGTATTAGTGGGATGAAATAATACCACGGTTAGTTATATAATGTAGATCAAGTGAGCAAAGACTAATTGTAACAACATATTAAAATGAGTTGAGTATTGCATAAAACTAGTCGCAAGTGCACGATAAAACATCTTATATTAAATAGTTAAGTTTAGAAATTATATTAAAATGTGTATATCTATACGTAAATTATAAATTATGTAATGTAAGGATATATGTATATTTTTCTTTTTTTGTCTGTGAACTATAATAAATATAGCAAATAAAAAATATATAATGTAGAAATGGATTTGAACAGTTGCACTTTGTCAGGGTTATGGAACTGTTTTTTTAAGACCAAGTTATAAATCAAGTGAAACCAATGTTCTAAGGTATGAGCGCTAATGTGATTGTGTTAAAGCTGTTTTGACGGTGATAGGTTATGTTTTTCCTGAAATAGTCCACAAGGGTTAGGTCTTCTACAGTTGATAAGTTTAAAGGTATTTATGTTATGTACAGGGAAAATTATTTAGTTAGTTATGAGAAACGTGGGAATAAAGTTGAATGAAAAAATTAGTAGGCTATAAATAGCTATTAGTGTAGCTAAGAATAAGAGAACTGAAGTAGTTTAATAAAGTGTATTAAATAGAAGAAGGGATAAGTGAAAGTGAAATGACATTGAATACATGGTTAAGAGCAGGTTTTAAGGTCACGATTCATCTGTGTTTTAAGCTGTAAATAGTGTAGGCAAGGGAATGCTGCCCCGAATACAGAAATGTGAAAGGTCAGCAAGACCGAATATATTGAGAGGAATATATCATGTATCATATCATATAATATCACATCATATCATATCATATCATATCATATCATATCATATCATATCATATCATATCATATCATATCATATCATATCATACCATATATCATATCATATATCATATCATGTCATATCATGTCATATCATGTCATATCATGTCATATCATATCATATCATATCATATATCATATCATATATTCTGTTTTCAAATTAAATATACATCACTAAACCACTAAAAGACGGCCTACATCGTGTACCAATTCTTTGCGATAATTTTTCCAAACACCACTCCAAAACCTTAAGGTTTCATTAGCTCTCCTTTTAAGCCAATGCCTCTCGAAAATAGATCGTAATCACCTCAGTTACTGTGTGTTGAATTCAATGAAGAAATGTCTCATTTCACATTTCAAAAGGATAGATCAGGGGATGGCGAGAGTTATCGTGAAACACTTTAGTCTCCCAAGAAGCATTACTGGGCATCAATATGTACAATAATGTTTCACTGGCTTTTCGGTCAGGAGGTAGTGTATTCACCAGTATTAGCCCACTGCATTCGTAACAAATAGTCCTTAGCTTTTGAATCCTGCATTGCTCTGAAACTTCATGGGCGAGATGATTCTGGATGTCGTCACTCTGTCTTTTTTTTTTAGGATTACACAAGCGCAGCCTATACTGCGTTCCATAATGTCTGACAGGCGACGAAAACATTGCCGTCGGACGAAGAGAGAAAAAAATTGCTATTCAACCAATGGCAGAGGTTATATCCCACGCTTGTCTTCAAGTTGGGCGATCTGAAGCATTCTACCTTTGCCCAACTTCAAGACAAGCCTGGAATGTGGCCTCTGTCATAAAGCGTATTCCGAATCTCAACGCTGAGCAATCTGATGGCATCATGGTGTTCCGAATTTCACCGATGGAGTCACTGATGCTCCACCGGTGTCGCACCGGTGCCATCAGCTTGCAGAGGTAGTGGCAGTCTCCATCAGCCGCCATCAGTGAATCTGATTGGTTCTTGTATAGGGCAGGAATTAGCAGACGAATAACATCGTGCACTGTTGTGTCATGGCGGTCTGTTCTGCTTTAGTTCTGCTGAATTGTTTGCAATGAGCACAATGTAAAAGCAATATGTTAATGGCTTATGAGCGAACATGTCAACGGACCAGTTATTACTACCGGTTCAAGAAATAAATTGTTTATGCTCTCTTTTCTTTGAACGAGATGACAGTACGGAAATTTCGCAAAATCTTGCTAGTGTAGTACAGACAACAACTTACACAGTCGCCATGACAGCCATCGATCTTTCCAGAAGTTTTGTTCCTATTTCGCTGTAGCGTGACGTCATTGTTGTCCACCGGTCCGGTGAGTTTCGGAATACGCTGGTTGACTGAATAGCAATTATCCCTCTCCCTTCATCAGCGGCAATGTTTACGTCGCCTGTCAGACATTATGAAACGAAGTTTAGTACCAACGAATGTGATTATGCGATTGACACAGACTTCAGCATCGCATGCGTACGATTCCATATTCAATCTGGCTGTCTCTATACACTGTCATATTTTAACTGCAGCAAAACTGTTATCAAACGGACACAAACTTTCGCATTTTTAATTTCCGTCTTAAAATGTATGAGCAACTGACATGTAATACCAATTTCTTTGGAGAGTTCCACTCATGACTATTTTATTGTACGAAAGTTTGTACAGTTGCAACGTAGACATTGTCACCTGCGGCAAGAGATCTACCTGTTGTAATCATGTATTCGTTGGATTCTCATCATTTTCAAAGACACCTACCATACAACATTCCGATATAGTAGAGCTCCATTCTGTAAGCTTCGTGCAATTCTCTAAAGTATCGAGTTGCATTTTCGTCACAAATAAAATGTAATTTTTTTACAAAGTGCCTGTTTTTCAAAATTACTGAATATCCTGTGAAGAAAAATAATAAGAGTGGGAGTGGTGGTAGCAAATTCAGCGGCGGCGGCGGCGGCGGTAGTGGTAGTAGTAGTAGTAGTAGTAGTAGTAGTAGTAGTAGTAGTAGTAGTAGTAGTAGTAGTAGTAGTAGTAGTAGTAGTAGTAGTAGTAGTAGTAGTATTAGTAGTAGTAGTAATAGCAGTTTATTTTCCATTAAACAGATACAGTGTTTCGACATGGAATATAAATAAGATTCCGTAATGGACCTCTGGAAAAGAATTGAAGAAGAGACTAGTGAAGTGCTTTGTATGGAGTGTGGCATTGTATGTGGCAGAAACATGGACATTACGATGAAGTGAAGAGAAGCGAATATTGAAATATGGATATGGAGAAGAATGGAACGTGTGAAGTGGACAGACAGAATAAGAATGAAGCTGTGTTGGAAATAGTGGGTGAAGAAATAATGATGCTGAAACTGATCAGGAAGAGGAAAAGAAATTGGTTGGGTCACTGGCTGAGAAAAAGCTATCTACTGAAGGATGCACTGGAAGTAATGGTGAATGGGAGAAGAGTTCGGGGTAGAAGAAGATATCAGATGATAGACGGCATTAAGGTATATGGATTATATGAGGAAACAAAGAGGCAGGCAAAAAATAAGAAAGACTTGAGAAAGCTGGGTTTGCAGGAAAGATCTGCCTTTGGGCAGAACATTAATTGAATGAATAAAATTATACAATAATGTTGTAATTGATAAATCGTAATTACAAACAAAATAGAATAGGCACAAATTAATGTTTAATAAATAGCAAGTTTCAAACTAAGTAAAGGTAGCAACAACAGTATAGTTCAGGGATGTCGAACAGCGCTCTCGAGCTGTGAACTGCAGAGCCTTCACTTCTCCTTTACCGTGCAACGGTTGAACACAGGTAGCAGGCAGTCCGGCCGAATGATAGTAAACAAAAGCGAAACTGCGGCGGCTGGTACTTTGATAACTTTTATACATCTTACCAATTGATTAGGAACGCAGTTTAGATTTGCACTTGACGAACTCTGATAAACAAAGAATGTAGCCTACATGAGGATGAATTATGATAATAATAATAATAATAATAATAATAATAATAATAATAATAATAATAATAATAATAGAGTTTATCTACTGGGTTATTCCATGAATGTTGTTCGTTAGTGACGGAAATAGGTAAATCATAATAATAATGTTGTTAATATCATGTTTAAAATATCAACTTTGTGTGTATGTGTTGTAGCAGTGCAACTTAAAGTTCAAAAACGTAAACTGTTTTGATGTACTGTATAAAATTAATTGCTTTTAGCGTGACTTGAAATTTGTTCATAATTTTTGTTACAGATTCAAAAATATCTCCTCCTCGAGTTCGATCCCTTAGTGAAATGACATCTACAAAATCTCCATGAACATTGAAATCTGAGTCGACACTCCTTATGAATATACTGTAGCTAACTGCTACGTATCTTTCCGGTTGGTACTTTCATCAAGAGCTATAGTGAGTAATAAGTGAAAGTTCTCATTCTTGCTATCAATTGTTACTCCAAGTTATCTTCCATTTATGATACGCGCTCTGCAACAATATTACGAGACAAACATATAGATTTAAAATCAATCAACGTGTTCCGGACATATCCCTTTTGCAAGAGCTATGAGACAGCATTTCACAAATTCTCCGTCAGTAAATAGCTTTGAAGCCGTTGCAATAATTTCACAAATTTTGTAGCTAGCACGAACCAAGCTTGTTCTACTAACACCCGATGATGATGGAAGGTTTTCTGTATTCAATCTTGATTTTAATTCTTCTATAGCCTTTTCACGAGTGAAACCGGATAACTTTTCTGGTCCATAAGCTTCAGCATGACGTGTAGAATTAAAATGCCTCTTAATATTATTATGGCTTAGGTATCCAAGTTCCTTTCTACATATTAAGCAATGTGCCTTTCCGTCCTTTAAGATAAATACTGTAAATATTTATCTGTCCACTCACTATTGAATCGTCGTTCCATATCCATACCAGCCGCCAGAATTGATAAACACACTGCGTACAGAACACTGCTACAGCGAGCTGACTGTCGTTTCAGTTCAGCTACAGTAGGAAATAGTATTAATCGTTTCACAGTTTGAGAGCGCTGTTCGACATCCCTGGTATAGTTGAATGTTTGGAATAGCAAGTGACAGGCTAAGTAAAATTAACGATAACGAAATCACACAAAAGAAATTTGACAACTTAAATACCTCTTCCCTTTACAACAACGATACTGCAAGCTTCATAATAGTATCTCTGATTCCTAGTATTTTTGTCAAAATTATTACGTTCTATTATATTGTACTTCGAGATATTTCTTATTAAATTTGAATAATCCATATATGAAGGAAACATAAGCTTCCATTATCACGCAAACTAGCTGATGAATCTTACTGCAATTACCATAGTATGCAATGGCCCTGAAATAATTATTCAAGATAAAGACTTTACGATATCATGATTACCTTATCACGAAAATAATTATCAAAAGTAGTCGCAATTTGACGGAAATAATTATGTATATCATTACTTCTTACCGTGGCATACTGCAACAATATTAGCTGGAGAGGAAATATAAAAGTTTGGGTAATGTGTATTGTAATACAGAGACCAATAATCATTATCAATGTTATGTTGCTATAAAATAATTAATGTAGAAGGATACATAAACCTTAAAAAGTGGAAATAAAGAGGATAGGCTATTGCTGTTTACTACAAAAATGACCTAAGGGGAAGAAGAGTAAAATTCAGAACTATCGTGTCTGACCGTGAAACGAGAGGGTCAAGATTCAAATTCTGATTGGGACAAGTTACCTGGTTGGGGTTTATCCGGAGTTTTCTCTTAGCCCATTAAGAGCAAATGCTGGGTAAATTTCGACGCTGTACCTTTAAATAATTTAGCCGGCATTATCACCTGCATATCATTCAGACGCTACATAATCATAGCAGTTGATAAAGCATCGTAAAATAATCCACTAAAAATTGAACCCAGACGTCTCCAAAAACCTACTCGCGAGTAAGCCCCTGAACGGAACCGAAGCCTTTACGTAATGAGCGCGCTCCGCCTCACCCATCTCTCCTGCACTGTACTCAATGTTTATGCGCAAACGAAGAGCAGTGGCGGACTGCCATTATCACTGTGTTGGTCGGAGTGTTCCACCGTTTCACAATGTCTTCTAATCATGGACGTAGTACATTCAAGGATGAAAGGGAAGAGAAATATTTTTGTGTTATTGGGGACAAAGTGAAATGCTTAATTTGTTCGAAAATTTATAAGGGTGTTAAAATTCAACATGCGACGACACTACTCGACTCTTAACATAGAATATCATACAACTGCAGGCATGTTCGACATGTGAAAATAATTTATTTTGGGGCTATCTATGAATGTTGGTTATACATAATAATCAGTATATTACAATACGTTTACACTCACTTCCGCATGACAAACATATAGTTTTTTGTTTAATTTTAGGTCAAATGTGTAGGCTTACAAATATTTTGATAAATAAAAAACAAGAAAACACAAACACAAATAACACACGTGTCCTCAGTCTTAAACAAGAAAAGCTTCTTGCTAGTTATGCTCTAGCTTGGAATATTGGAAAATCAATTAAGTCCTTTAGAGAAGCATAATTTATAAAATCGTGCATACAGGACGTTACATAAATACTGTGTCCAGAACAAAGTCAAAGTTTAAGAAAATTAAATTGTTTACAATTACATTTCAGAGAAGAAATTTCAAGATTGTAAATGTAATTGAATCTGAAGTCGAAATCACAATTAACCAGTTTGTAGCTTACTCACTTGCATTGGACGAAAGCACAGATAGAAATGACAAAGCTCAACTAGCCATTTTCATCCGAGGAGTTAATGAACATTTTACTTTGTCTGAATGTCTTCTAGATGTAATTACAAAATACAATTGGAGAAGATCTTTTCCAGGCACTGAAAGGCACCACAGAACAGAAGAGGTTGAATTTGCAATGGCTTGTGTCAATAGCAAGTCAAAATAGTATGTCAAAATAATATACAAACGTATGATATTGCTTATTCTTTTGATGTTATTATTTGTAAACATAAGCAGACCGTTGCCGCGATTCCCTACTGATCGCTTCCATCTGTTGAGGTAGTGTCTCTTTCCCTTCTCTAGCCTTACAGCACACTGTGTTCGGCGGGCAGAATCGAGAACACGAATGACGATAAGCTTTTTGGAGACCTCTGATTGAACCTATGCATGACAACCTTAGCAACGCTATCTCTCTTTCGGTGTATTCTAGTAGGGGAAGAGAAGTAACCCGTGCGCAGAACAATCTGCCCTCCGCGGGTTTGAATATGCATCGCTTCTATAAAAAATACTGCGTAGGGAATATCATTTTGTAACAGAGATATGTCGCTATTAAGACTAACATTACTTAAACCTCGTAACTACTCGTAGATGCTTAATATTTACCCTTGAGAATTGCGTTCACCTAAACGACACTTTGACTAATTCACGCTATAGGAGAGCGACTATTTTCAGTGCCAAAAGTAATGGCAACGTAATTACTGTTTCCCACTCAATTTATTTAGGTTGCTTTTGGGATTACATACTTCAAATATAGACCCCTGCCATGTCAACAGTATGTTGACAAATCCTTGGAAAACGGCGGACTCCATTTTCAGCATCATTTGTATCACTTTTTCACTGATCGATCTAAAACTGTTCGGATGTCAACTCTTGATTGAAAGCGAATGCCTCGCTTCCACCCATCTTGCAATAATTCGGTATGGTAGGACTTCTCTCCCAGAAGCTTCTGCAGTAAAGCACTGGATTGCATTTTTTCCTCTTGCAACTTGTATTTTTATAAGGCATCTTTGTTCATACTTGCTGAACATTTTTAGGGCGGTATTACTTAATGCAAATCAGAAACAGTCCCTGTATTCACGGTTACTTACAGACTTTTAATATTCCACATTTATGCAATAATCGCGCCTCTATTATTTACTAAAAGATTCCGATGTTCCCCTAGGATTGCTGATTTACAGTAATGTTACCATTACTGTTTGAATTCCCTAGTGTCTTAAGTAAATGTAATTTTTAAGGAATTTAATTTTAAGAATATTATACTACCCGTAAATAACTAAAACAAAACAAGACAATGGGACTCCCCTTCCAATCCATCTACCTGGAAAATGGTAATCTAACCATTGGCGTACTGGAAGTTTGAAATGTGCTGGAGTACCGTCTAGTTGATACCATAGTTTCCTGGCCAGCCCGGTCCCCAGACGTAATACCATTGGACTTCTTTCTCTGGGTCTGCATGAAGGAGAAAGTGTACCAAACCGAGATAACAAGCAAGGAAGAGTCGTTCTAAAGATTAACATGGCTGCAATGGAGATACACCAGACGGATTGGATAATTTGCAGCGAGAGGTCAGACGGGGTGCTGAAGCGCGTTTTTGTGCTAGAGAGACATTTTGAGTTCTGCGCTAGACAACTGACAATTAGCCTACCTTCTCTCAAGCAGATATTAGATGTGAAATCAAATGGGGATAGATACGGTACAGGATATTCGTGTAACTCTGAAACGGGGATGAATATTGGAAAAGTGTATTAGGATTTTTGTTGTAAATAAGGTCCTGAATCACCTCCGTAAGGATTGACCTGACCTTTTGATACATCCTGTATTTTGTCGGAGTGTGAAGTCTCAGAACCTGTGAGGAAACGACACCTGCTAAAGTTCTTCATTACATCTAGCAGGGGACACCTGGTAACACGTGACATATTAAATAACACCAAATTCTTGGAGAGCGCTGGGAAATTGATGGCAAAAGTTCGACAGCTGAGGGTGGAACTGGTCGAGGGTTAGGAGGCCGATGAAATAAGGGAAAGAGTTATTTATTAGTGTTGCAATGGGTAGTACTGTCACTGAAAGCAAATAAGATACATTAAGTGTTAATGTCTTTCGTGTTTCACTTTATTTTCTTATATTTGTTTTTACTTATGTATGTCTGTGTATTTTATGTCTTACATTTATATTTATTATTTGGATTATTTATTGCAATTTTGGAAACCTATAAGTGACATCTGTAAGGAATTACTCATGCGGAAATTATGCCAGGAGATAGTGAGATAGGATGACCAGTTCCTTTCTCCCTCCAATGCATACATCGCCGACTAGAAATATACTTCATTAATCAGACTTAAGATGTGAAGAACAGACGAAAAAAATGAAGACATGGTTGGAGAAATTATTTCAGGAGGTTTTGCAAATCTTCTGCAGTCAAACGTATAAAATAAAGAAGTCATTCACAGCCTCCATATGTGAAAATTAACGAAGTAGACGGAAGTGTCAAATCTTTGCGAACTAACACCAATAAGACTATTGAAGAGGCAAACTATTACGCAATAGTATCTTAATTTGTGAAGACATTGTGAAAGTTTTCAAGGAAAGTTTGGTCAAATTATTAAACTGAAGTTAATATAGCATCCATACTCTTGATAGTATCGGAGACAATGTACATTTTGAAACAAAAAGTGAATTTGAATTTGAAAATTTGTATATCAGCATTGTAAATAATCATAGAAACGGAACTTTAGAGAGCTTTAAGAGTTCGACAGCATGACTAGGATTGGCCAATCCCTTTCAGGATGATGAACATTAGTGGTGAATGGTGATAATATTATTCTATCACACACATATCATTTTAGAAAGAGGTGAAACCTATTCAAAGAACCTACAAAATGTACTTTCGTTTTAACATGTAAAAATCTCACTTTTATTATTACTATGCTCTGTAATTCCGTGCATATTGCATAGGAAGCAAAAACTCTGGAACTGTCTCTGGTAGAATTTAAGTCTGATGAGTTCTTTTATGTATCTGATGCAAAACGCGAATTTGAAGTAATGGATATTCTCCAAACATTACTCTGTTAGAGAGAGGAGTGGCACATGTTTAAACACATTCTGCAAGTGTGCAAACTAGATCACGCCTCGATGATCACCAGCGCCGCGTAGCGGGAGTCTCTCAAAGAGAATGAGTGAGCAGTTGCATCGGATATGTGGGGCTCTTTGATTCCAGAGCTAATTGTGGTTCCAAAACATCGCCGCACAACTACTAGTGACGCATTTCATCATTTTAATTCAGAATTTTCGTAGGCTTATCACGAAAGAGTCGTGGGATTAAACCCCTTATATTCAATAACTTTCTTCTTTGACTTAGAGGTTACAAGGTTCTTCTCGTTGTATATTTCGTCTAGTTGGCCCAAAATTGCTCCATTTTTTCCTTCATAAACTCTAGATATAACGTTAGCAAAATGGAAAGAGTATCTACTTTTCATGTTAGAACACGAGTTCAAATCCCGTCTAAGTATTCGTATTATGTTATTGCCGACGCGAGCGTTTCTGGCGTGTGTCCTTGAGTACAATGCAGTCTGCGAGCATCTGTTGATAGTGTAGCTGAGAATGGTACCACCTCCTATACAAGTCACGTCAGCAATCTACCAACCACAGTTGTCAGTCTTGCTGCCCAGACTGCGGCAAAAGTAAGATACTGGCACTTATATAACTTTCCCTAAGCTAGCGTTTCTGCGATGTGTCCTTGAGTACAGTGTCCAGTCAGTGAGTCTCTGTTGCCACTACAGCTGAGAACGGTATCTCCTCCTGAATAAAGGGTGCGTCAGAAAGAACGGATGGATTTCACAGGGCAAGAAAATTGTAAGGATTCATCAAATCAAAAATTTATTGTTATCAACAGATTCACCAATACATGCAGTTTATTTACGGTATACAACATCATCCATATGATGTCCTTGGCTTTCGATACAGGCATCGAGGCGTTTTCTGAAGTTCGCCGTAACTTTCACAGTCATAGTTGGTGGGATTGCCGCAATTTCTTCACGAATCACAGTCTTCAGTTCGTCCAGTGTATGTGGTTACTTACGCCTTCAAGTGGTCCCAAAGAAAGAACTCGCAGGGCGCGAGATCTTATCGTAACGTCGACAATCTCAGTGCAATAGCATGTTTGCGGGCTGATCGTTGAGGTGGCCGGACAACCTACTGTCTGTCTCCACATTTGCAGGAGTACACACGTTCCGTGTTCGTCCAGGTGATTTCTTCTTTAATGTTGAACCTGTGGTACGAAATGAAGCCGCCCGAGTTGGAATCCTAGCGTGACGTCCGATGTCGAAATGAGTCCTGAGTGACGATCACAGACTCTTCATTTTTCAAAAATGTCTCTGCGATGAAAGCACGTTGTACACCAGACCAACACCATGTTCTCAACTGAAACTGCATTCTCTCGCTGATCCAACAGTCGTGGTCCCCCTCACTCTATCCCTCCCCTCGCTGCGTATTGATAGTTTGAAATCCATCCGTTCTTTCTGACGCACCCTGTACATGTCACAACAAAAATCTGTCAATCACAATTGTCAGCTTCATCGCCCATACACTGCTACTACTAAAGTAAGACACTCGGTCTTAGGCCTGAGTGATTACTACTGCAAATAATTTCTTCATTATTGAGTTCCAGTTCTTTATGTCTGCTTTAGTACTCCTCAAATTACTTTAAAAATATAAAAATAAATGGAAATTTTCACGAAATGTATTATTCGCCTAGTTTCCTATCCTTCACCTACTGAAAATGATGACATTTTACATATAGAAATTGTCATTGTTTATTGAGATTCATTTTTCTATGATACTAAGGGATATGCTACTGAACCTGTGAGCAGTATGGAACGAAGATAAATGTAAATAATACGGAGACATGATAATAGTAAGAAAAGTAAAGAAGGTAAACTTGCGAATTCTAAATGCGGCAGTAGAGCAAGTGACCAGCTTCAAATACTCGAGTGTACTACAAGCAGTAACATGAGCTGCAGCCAGGAAGTAAAAAGGTGGATAGCAATGGCTAAGAGGCATCTTCTGCAGACTTCTGGAAAAATAAATAAAGAAGGTACTAGTGAAGTGCTTTGTATACCTATGGAATATGATATTGTATGGGGCAGAAATCTAGACATTACGACGAAGTGAAGAGAAACGACTAGAAGCATTTGAAAATGTGAATATAGAGAAGAATGGAGCGTGTGAAATAGACAAACAGAATAAAAAATGAAGCTGTGTTGGAAAGAGTGGGTGAAGAAAGAATGATGTTGAAACTGATCAAGAAGAGAAAAAGAAACTACCTGGGTTACAAACTGAGAAGAAACTGACTACTGAGGGACGCACTGGAAGGAATGGTGAACGGGAGAATAGTTCGGGGCAGAAGAAGACATCGGATGATAAACGATATTAAGATATATGGATCATATGAGGAGACAAAGAAGAAGGCTGAAAATAGGTAAGACTGGAGAATGCTGGGTTTGCAGTAAAAGACTGAATGAATGATATAGGGTTGACATTATCTTACTATTGTCCCGCACCGTGGCGTCGTGGTCTAAGGCAACCTGCCTAGGACTCGCGTTACGGAATGCGCGCTGGTTCGTGGCCTCATGGGAGAAGAAATTTTCTCATGAAATTTCGGCTAGTGTACGGGACCGGTGCCCACCCAGCATCGTGATGCACTTGGGGGGCTACGATAGGTAGCGAAATCCGGTTGCGAATGCCAGCTATAACGGCTGGGGGATCATCGTGCTAACCACACGATACCTCCATTTTGGTTGGATGATTGTCCACCTCTCCTTCGGCATGTGGGCATGAGGCCAGCAGCCGGCTGGTCGGTCTAGGCTCTTCACGGGCTGTAGCGCCATGGATTATTTTTTTTTTATTATTATCTTACTATTTCCTGTAAAGTTTTATCCAATGGCTTTTGAAATTCGAGACGAAGTCACTTCAGGTTGAGGTGAGATTGTGTCATTTTTTTTGGAAAAAATATATGGATTTAGGACATTTAAATAACTTTGAAAAATGACTCTAAAGTATTAATAGGACACTAAGGAATTTGAGAATAATATTCTACAAATTTACAAAAATACTTTTCATACAACAAAAACGTTTTAAAGGGAAAACGGTGCTGAAAATGACATCCCGGTTCACGGTACCTTCAAAGCAAAATAAAGAGAGGTCACTTCCTATTAAAAGATTAGCCCTGATTGCTAGTTGTGATACTACCACGTTGTGCCACAGGTTCGGATGACGAACAAGCAGTTAGGTGGGAATAAAACAAAATAAGTTCAAGAAAATTAATTCACCGTATCTAACTAGAAAATTGTTTATGTATTTGATATCTTCGACTTACGTTATATTTACCAGGTTTCACTACATTTACATTTTTATCAAGGATGATAAAGTTTTAAGTTTTGGAACACATATTGTAGCATTTATGTCAAGTTTTCCATTAAACAAGCCAACTTTCCACAAAAAAAAATAAAATAAGATCCATGTATGAACGCAATATTTCATAATCTCACATTTTGATTTGTTGGCGGCACGATGGGGGGGCTTAATCATCTGTTTCAATATCACGATCCGGGATCATGTCTATGTATATCCAAAAATGAACGACTTATCAATATTCAAACGGTATCAGTAGAACGTATTCCATTAAATAACTGGACCTTATTCTTCATTCTGAAGCTAACGAACAGTATATCGCTAATTCAAACACCCATTTTATGATTCCTATCTCCATAGAGACTTCCTGTTCAAATGTTTGCATTCACACATAAACCCTCTGTTCTGTATTTACACACAAACAAACGATTGCAATAACCTAACAGAACATTTGAAGCAGTGATACGTATTTAACAATGTTTTAAAGGATTATAAAGTGGCACATTAACAATACAACGGAGACTGATGTCGAAAAACCTTTAAGAGGATTATGCATACTGTGTGTTCATTTGCATGCATAAAAATATTAGAGCCGATACGAAACAAGAATCACAGAAAATGTTATTACAATTTTAATAAACAATGAAGATCAATGCGTCGCGCATTGATTTTAGGCGAGAGGAACGCTGCTTGAAACTCCGACGAGTGAAAGTTTCAACGTTTTATGATGGACGATGACGTTGCTGAACAAAAGTTCTCGCAGTTTATTTTTAATTTTAGACTACTGCTTCATTATAGGACGCATTAGTTATAAAGAGAAAACATTGAGATATTGTGATGAGGAAAGTACTCGGAGATTTTTTAAAATTTTACAGTTTCATTATACGTATTACTTATAAAGATAAAATAATAATAATAATAATAATAATAATAATAATAATAATAATAATAATAATAATAATAATGGCTTTATTTAACCTGGCAGAGTTAAGGCCGTAAGGCCTTCTCTTACACTCAACCAGGATTAAAACATGCTTACACAGTTGAACATAAAACTGGATCGGAATTAAGTAATTACATACTGATACAATTTAGGTACATAATGAGATCAAAAGAGGTAGTTACATAAAATTTACCTCATAAAATAAAAATAAACATAGTGAAATACATATTAATGTTGTTAGAATCAAATACGAATCACATAAAAACAGAAGCCGATAATTCAATTAAAAAAATGTACACAGTAAAAATAGAAATAAACACTTTAGTATACATATTAGTATTAGATTACAATTAAGTAGGATTTACATAATTAAACCAGAAACCGACAGTTGAACTAAAATGTACACAAACAATAGATTAATAACAACACAGTGAGATATATACTGGCGTTAAGTGTTAAATAAACACGATTTAGATAATAAAAATAAGAAACAAAAAAATAAAAATAAATACAGTGGAACACATTCCATTAAATATTTGCAACGCATTAGGTCTGGCAGCTCATCATAAGATATTTTTCTAATTTACATTTAAAGGAAATTAAAGTTCGGCAGCCCTTGACTTCAGGCGGCAGAGAATTCCAGTGACGAGAAGTAGCAACAGTGAAAGATGAAGAATAAAGAGATGATGTGTGCAGTGGTATTGCAATGAATAAACAATTCTAGGAGTTTTTTATATTGTACTATTTCATTGTATGTAATAAGGAAAAAATATTGTCTTGTAACTAACAAAAATTTCCTTCAGTTTTGTTTTTTATTTTACTGTTTTCTTATAGTTACGTTTTAGTTACAAAAAGAAGAAATCATTGTAATATTGTGTTTAGAAAAAAATTCTCGGAGCTTCTTTTTTAAATTTTATTGCTTCTTTACATGTGTAATATAGAGAAGATACTTTGTAGTTTTTTAGCCGTTTTATTATACTGACAGTATTACTTATAAAGAAAGAAATACTGTGATATTCTGATGAACGAAAAATTCTTTAAGTTGTTTTACATCTTACCGTTTCATTACACTTCTAAATTTCAAAGAGAAAATATGGTGTTACAATAAATTTCCGCATATGCAGCTAGTTATCATACACACACACCCATTTTATGTAGGCCTACGGGTTTAATTACTGTATATAAACACTACAATATGAAAATGAAGTGAAATTTAGTATTTTTGGAAGTCACATGAATACATTTGAGTCTAAAGAAAGCAAGCAAACAGTACAAATGGTCTGTTGTGACGAGAATCCAAGTCCCCGCATTCCGGTAAAGTATCATGACACAAACACGTTCACGTCTGAGTATTTCTGATGAAATAAATTTTATTCAACGCCTTGAAAAATACGCAAATATTAAGGATATTGCTTGAGAGTTTAAGATAATATTCACTCATTCACTCATTTGTTTATTCATTCATTCACTCATTTATTCATCATTCACTCATTTATTTATTCACTCATTCACTTACTTATTCATTCATTCACTCATTTATTCATTTATTTATTGATTCACTCATTTATTCATTCATTCACTGATTTATTCTTTCATTCACTGATTTATTCTTTCATTCACTTATTTATTCATTCATTCATTAAATTATTTATTCATCCAGTCACTCGCTTATTCATTCATTCAGTCATTCACTTATTTATTCATTCATTAATTCCTTATTTATTTATTTATTCACTGGTTTACTCATTCATTCACTTATTTATTCATTCATCATTCATTCACTTATGTATTTATTCATTCATTAACTTATCTATTCATTCATTCATTCGTTTATTCATTCACTTTTTTATGCATTCATCCATTCACTCACTTCTTTATGCATTCATCCATTCACTCACTTGTTTATGCATTCATCCATTCACTCACTTGTTTATTCATTCATCCATCCATTCACTCACTTGTTTATTCATTCATCCATCCATTCACTCACTTGTTTATTCATTCATCTATTCACTCACTTGTTTATTCATTCATCTATTCACTCACTTGTTTATTCATTCATCTATTCACTCACTTGTTTATTCATTCATCCATTCACTCACTTGTTCATTCATTCATCCATTCACTCACTTGTTCATTCATTCATCCATTCACTCACTTGTTTATTCATTCATCCATTCCCTCACTTGTTTAATCATAAATTCACTTGTTTACTCATTCATTCATTCACTTATTTATTCATTCATCATTCATTCACTTATGTATTCATTCATTCACTTATGTATTCATTCATTCACTTATGTATTTATTCATTCATTCACTTATGTATTTATTCATTAACTTGTTTATTCATTCATTTATTCATTCACTTGTTTATGCATTCATCCATTCACTCACTTGTTTATGCATTCATCCATTCACTCACTTGTTTATGCATTCATCCATTCACTCACTTGTTTATACATTCATCCATTCACTCACTTGTTTATTCATTCATCCATTCACTCATTTATTCATTCACCCATTCACTCATGTTTATTCATTCACCCATTCACTCACTTTATTCATTCATCCATTCACTCACATGTTTATTATTCATCCATTCACTCACTTGTTTATTCATTCATCCATTCATTTACTTATTTATTCATCCATTCACTTGTTTATTCATTCATTCACTCATTTATTTATTCATTCATTCACTCATTTATTTAGTCATTCATTCACTCATTTATTTATTCATTCATTCACTCATTTATTTATTCATTCATTCACTCATTTATTTATTCATTCATTCATTCATTCATTTACTTATTCATTCATTCACTCATTTATTTATTCATTCATTCATTCACTCATTTATTTATTCATTCATTCATTCACTCATTTATTTATTCATTCATTCACTCATTTATTTATTCATTCATTCATTCATTTATTCATTCATTCACTCATTTATTCATTCATTCATTCACTCATTTATTCATTCATTCATTCACTCATTTATTCATTCATTCACTCATTTATTTATTCATTCATTCACTCATTTATTCATTCATTCACTCATTTATTTATTCAATCATTCACTTATTTATTTATTCAATCATTCACTTATTTATTTATTCAATCATTCACTTATTTATTTACTTATTTATTTATTTATTCATTCATTTACCTATTTATTCATTCACTTGTTTATCAATCATTCATTCATTCAATCATTCATTCACTTATTTATTCATTTAATCATTAATTCATTTATTTATTCACTTATTCATTCATTCACTTATTTATTCATTTATTAATTCAATCACTTATTTAATCATTTATTCATACATTCACTTATTTATTCAATCAGCCATTCACTTATTTATTCATTCATTCACTTATTAATTAATTCATTCACTTAGTAATTAATTAATTCACTTATTTATTCATTTATTCAGTTATGTATTTTATATGTTCGATTATGTTAAAAAGTTGAGCTTTAAATTTTTTTCCAGCACACTGAACAATTTTAAGACAACATGATCGAAATCATAAGTTTTTGGAAGACTACTACGCCAACGATCCCGCGGTGTCTCCTGGGTAATCCTAATTAGCTGACTAAAACTTCTAATTAACCGCAACTCATCTCTCTCTCAAATTGGCGGCCCGCAATTCCTACGTCCATCTCCAATAGCAGAGCCACAAATAACCAACAGTGATTGAAAATTCTCCTTACCAGACATATCTATAGAGATGGCCATAGAACTTTGTATTCTGGTCACGGACTGGAAACCGATTTCTCCTGATTAAATTAATTTAGCCCATCGATACAGATATGTACAGTAGTAGAGGAGAACTTTATGAGTAAGAAGTTTGGTTACAATATATTACGCATATCAGTGTTATTAAGTGGGACACACAGGCACACAAGGCCGCAAAATAAAGAACTACCTATAAGCGACAGAGACGGCTTTATTTGGAAAGGATTGTACCAGCATCCCCTTGCGACTACGCAACCAGCATAGCGGCATTAGCTGCAGATCCCATTAGTAATGATTGTGTCCAGGACTCGAGCGAACTGACCGCGGAATTAGAGCATTCCTGCAGTTCAGAAGTTCAGAAATAGTTCAGGATTAAGTTCTTAGTAGCACTATTCATCCTGCACGCCGAAGGTGACAGCCAGCAGTTGTCCCCTAACAACAACCTACTTCTTTATTAGAAACGAGCGAAACAATGCAACGCATCAAGACAAAAGAGAATTGCAAAGCGCTTTCTTTTGTTTGTGTGTATTTTTTTATCTTCACTGTTTTCACTCTTTTGTTCGTTATTAGCAGTATATCAAAGCTATAGTACAGCTTCATGGCTAGAATTCATCCAGGAATCGTAAGACTTAATTAGCAAGTGAACTACTTAGTACGCACAACGTAGAAATTATTTTATTCCATCCTTATATCCAATTGTGC
The DNA here is from genome assembly GCF_040183065.1 of Periplaneta americana. NCBI lineage: Eukaryota > Metazoa > Arthropoda > Insecta > Blattodea > Blattidae > Periplaneta > Periplaneta americana. Next base: position 55,152,635 of record NC_091133.1, read on the forward strand.
TATACTGTAATACGAGCTGAGGGATGTCCGTATTGAATGCGGAAAATTCAAGGATTAATATCACCAGCATACTTGTCTACGTCATTCCCGCCCTGTTTTACTAGTATAATTAGATGTTACACACAGATAAAACAAAAGCTAGCTGTTGCTACTATAGATTTCTTGCTATATCGAAACAATGTTACAAAGGTTTCAGCAGATGCCGTACAGTTATGGGTAACACAGAATAATTAGCTCCACACTGAGTAAAAAAAAAAGAGAGAGAGAGAAAAGAATTATGACGAACAGTCCAACAATTGCTACAGCATTTTTATAAATTCTTCATGAAAGATATAAATTTAAGTATGAATTACAAGGAATTAAAAAAAAGATATCAGAGAATTCGTAGAATCTCTAATTATGTGGAACGTTCAAGTGGTTAGTGGTTTTGTGATTATATGAGTTAATATGTGTATGAAATAAATGAAAGAATAGGCCTATTATGAATACTCCATTATTAAGAGTTGTTTTAATTGTATCCTTGTATTTTTATCTACAAAATGAAGCAAAAACGAGCAAAATTCTTTTAAACTGTTTTGTTTGAAATATCTCAAAGAATAACAACCAGAAATTAATTATATTATTTACTGTTCACCCTGTATGTGTGTGAGCACACACACACACACATATACATATATAAGGTCAGTTGGGGTAAGTGCATTTCTCGGGCAAGTACAACTTCAGTCCATATCTCTGTAATTCATTTGAGATTCGTCCTGCCATCTCGGGAAGTGTTAATCTTATTCCTTGAACACCGTTTATTGCCGAATACATAACTTATCAGAAAAAAATTACTAAATAAAATTTGAAAATTGCATTTGTAGCTCAAATAATAGAGAATACGCACTTGCCCCTTGATTATGTACTATCCATTACCACGAAAAGTTACAGCCTGGAGATGCTCTTAGCCCATATCACGGGGGAACTGCACTTATTTGTTTCATGAAACATGCTTCGACCATTTACGCAACTCATAAGATGAAAATACACAGAATTAACCACTTAATATACCAATAAAATCTTATTTTAAAATTACAAAGGACTCAGGTGTTAGTATGCACCAAAGTTGAACTTTCTTATTTAGGGGATGCACTTACCCCAACTTACCTTATTTATATAGTGTACCTTGTCAAAACTGTACTTTTAAGAAACAGGATTCGAAAACTGCAACAATGTGATCAAAATTCCAGATCCTAAAATTTATCCTGTTAAAGAAAGCCTATAATATGAAGATTTTTTCCCTTCTCTCCAATTTACAGGCATGAAGCAATCCAGAGTTGTAAAGAAATAATTCAAGCCTTGAATACCGTGTAAGAAATAAAAAATGAAGGCACAACAAGATATAATGCCAGATTGAAAGACAGATTATATAAATTTCAATATTTTATTACGGCTCTTTGACTTGCCAACGGTTATGACTCTACTACAGATTCTCTTCTGTCTCCACAGAGGGGAGCACATTCGGTCAGTTGCACCTGTCGACAGGTGATCGCTTTAACATGTAGTTCTATTTTAAGACTAACAGCAAGTCATCTGCGTTGCTTAGGCGGCAGCGCATTTCCTGCCGAACTGGGGTTGCGCTCGTGTGTGGGTTCGATTCTTACTCAGGCTGATTACATGACTTTTTTTCTAGGTTTTTCCCAACAGTAAAGCAAATGTCAGATAATCAATGGCGATTCCTCGGCCTCATCTCGGCAAATACCATCTCGCTATCAACAATTTCATCGACGTTAAATAACCCAGTAGTGATACAGCGTCGTTGAATAACTAATTAAAAACGACATAGACCTACAGCATAGGAAAATTATGCACCTATCGACAGGTAATAGCACCCGCATATACTACGTAAAGAATAGTTTTGGTCCTACAGAATATATCTGTTATGTTAACAATGGTTATTAGAGGAGAAAAATTCGCTCCGGCGCCGGGGATCGAACCCGGGTCCTTGGTTCTACGTTTCAAGTGCTATAACCACTGAGCTACGCCGAAGTTCAATCCACAGCACCGTATCGAATCCCTCTCCTCTAGTGTTTTCCCTTTTGTGGCCTGAATCCAAGTTCGACATATGTGTTGACATGTATAAACTCAACTGCCATTATACAAGGAGCGCACTCAATTGAGTGACTTGGTGGTTGGGATTCCACAGTGATATGCATTGTTGAGCGAAGAATCTACGTGAAGATTAAATTTTGGTCCTACAGAATATATCTGTTATGGTAACAATGGTGCATATTACTGTAGAATCCCAGGCACCAAGTCACTCAATTGAGTGCGCTCCTTGTGTAATGGCAGTTGAATTAATATATCGATAGCTCAGAACCAGACTGTTCCAAGTTCATTTTATTTTATTTTTTTTTCAGAAGAGCTATTTTAAGCTCTTGACATTCAAAGTTTCATGAAACAATTTGGAATAGCTTCTTAGCAACCTTATGAAGAGGAATATTACAATTTTCTTCGATTCATACATGCTGACAAGGACATGGAACGCAATGAAACACAGATTTCTTTGTTATAAAAAATTTGACTTAGAACAGTCTGGTTCTCAGCCATCGATATGTCAACACATATGTCGAACTGGGAGTCAGGCCACGAAAGGGAAAAACACTAGAGGAGAGGGATTCTATCCGGTGCTGTGGATTGAACTTCGGCGTAGCTCAGTGGTTAGAGCGCTTGCTACGTAGGTTCGATCCCCGGCGCCGGAGCGAAGTTTTCTCCTCTAATAACCAATGCCACCCTCATATAGTTATAGGCTATTTATAGCAAAGTAAAGCTGTGCACCTGTCGATATTTTTTCTGTACACAATTACCATGAAAGACTAAAATCCCGCATTATTAGTCTCTATATGGAAGAAAAATATAGATAGCGTCTATTAAGAAGAAAGTTCTTAGGCTGGATGACTTTCCTTACAGATGCCACGATATCAACACAATCTCACTATCCTTACAGGTAGCTACATCATAACACGACTAGAATCATTGGAACACACTATTTGAATGAATAATACACCTTACAAGGAGAGGTTTTGATTCAACCGCGTCAACTTTATAATTTTTTTTCTCCCCCAAAAAACATGTAAGTAGTTTCGAAGATTTGAAGTCCGAAAAACGGTCGAAAAGCCAGTTCTTTTCTTCGGAACATAATCATTGTGATATTTAAGAATAGCAAAGTTGATTTTTTTTTCGGAGTAAGGCTTCTAATATTTGCTATTGTTTTAGAGTAATTTCAAGCAGACATTACAAACCTGCAACGTCGCAACTTTGAAGTTATTTCTTATCACAAATTACGAATTTACGATTAAATTACGTTAAGTGTCAGCTTACTGCTCCTTGATCATACTTTCCTCCCGCATCACGAGTGTCGAGATTGACACGTGGAGGGGCAGTACGCGCGCCGCAGGATATTGATTGCGTCACTGCTGCAGCTGCTGCATTATGTCGTCTTAAAAATTTTATTCTTCCGGATGGTGTATAAATGAACACGGCACACGTGAGCCCACGTAAAACAGAGATATGGTCTCATCAACGCAATCTTGTTATTAGCCCGCCAAAGTGTTGCAGTGCTGGCGTATGCGGCTACAAACCTATCTATACCGAGATCGATATAAGGTGCAGAAAAGATACAGAGTGGAAGGTGTTCAATGACAGTTTCATTAAGAGATGAATCCTGAGCATTATATGAATGGAAAAGTTCTGCATCATTTTCTTCCTATGAGTTTAGATATCCAAGACATAACAATTTTATATGATTAATTTCGACCCCATTATCTTTCAGACACAATTATGAATATGCATTTTATAATAGTAATATGCGTTACAAGAGCGGTATGTTGATGTTTTCATGTTCGAGGAAAAGATTGAAGAAGCGAAACGTAGTTGAGCTTTTTTAATTTCCGAGAACATGAAAACAAACATACCGCTCGTGTATCGTACATTATTTTGCGCGAAGATCCTTTATTACATACCTGAAAGAGGAATTTCTAATTAGTTGCACTGAAATCTCCATCTTGGTTTCTGTTCAATGACGGCAACTTTTAAAAACTAAAATATCTATCTTCAACAATGTTGCTATAAAATGTTTTCTGTGTTTACTATATTCCAGCAGGCCGTGATATACGTCTGTCTTTTTTTCCCCCCAGTCTATAATGCGAACTTAAAACAAACGGTAAGGTTATGTAATGATTTATTTTTCATTTCAATATTTTAACAATATTATTTATATAACATATTGCAGTAATAACATCGGCATCTGGAATCTTGTTGATTTTTTCACGGCTTCCTTAATGTTACTTGCGTTACAAATGCAGTAACTTTTGTGGTGTTGTAGAGTTTACTTAATTTTTGCAAGTATTTAAAAACAATAATTAACAGTGCAATTTAGGTGAAATTGCAGTGGTAAGTTTCCAATTCATAATTATTATTGTGTTAAACATCTCTAAAAATAATATGTTAAAAGCCTAAAGCAGTAAAATGAATATGGCGCTTAAGCGGTAAGAAGAGGGAAATTGTTATGTGTGTTACATTGGGAATACTGAATGTCGCATTTCACACTTGCCGCGCATTGGTTTTGTGCGGAAAGCAAGCAAATACGCACGATCTCGCACAAACAATTTTACATAATTTTACATAATTCTTGTATCATGTTTACGGATAAAGATTATTTTAGTAATTTAATTATTAATAAACACCTTAAGAAATGTTGTGTGGCAACGCTGCTATCGAAATGTAGACGCATGCTTCATCCTAAGGCCTGAGTACAGCGGAGCGTAAGAGTAGTCACCTCCTGAAACAGGTTGAATGTTGATAATGACACAACCGTCTTCACAATGCGGAGAAGGGTTGTTTTCATGCGTACGCAAATGCTACTGTGTTTACTGCGACGTTGCAATGTTTTTTAGAAACAAATTGGATTTTCCAATAAATAAAAAAACGCAAAATACTAAAAGAAAAAATTCGTTTTTTTGGTTTTAAGGATTTTCTTTGTCAAATTACTGTCATCGAACTCCTAAAACTTGTTGGATACTTGAGCATTGTTTTTTCGCTTTTGGTAGACAGCAATTTCCATTGCTGAACTTTAGAAATAGCTACATGCGTTGCGTTTTGTTAATTAACATAAAATCGGAGGATAATTATGAATTTTATGTAGTATTTTAAACGTTCACGACATAGACAGTGATATAAGTGTTTGGCGATTTTTTACCTTATCATACTTGTAGAAAAATCCAGGTTAGTTAGATATAACACCGGTGAGGCTATATTATTAGAAAACGAAGGGAAAAGAAAACTTCTCTGTCTGATCAGTCACCAAAGTCAATAATCCTTCGGTACAGGTTGGAGCTCGTGGTGTGACTCCCAAGTTCTTTGAAAGCTTCAGGAAGACTTTTGAACTACCACAGACACTTACTACCGACAAAATAACTTCAGTTTTGAAACGCTCTTGCCAAATTCGGAGTCATCATATTCACTCTGTTTAATTTCTTTTTCTTCACTTTATAATTCATATATGTTTATTTTAATTTTCTGTCAATAAAATTTATGTAAACATTTAATATTGTAAAATTCATGTAGGAGAGTATACTGAGTCCTTCTGGGCTACCTCCAATTGCGGGCAGTTAACAATTTAAATTTAAATTAACCGTGTCGGATTGTAAAGAAAAAACTATCGCAATGTCCATATTTTATACTAGCCGTACCCGTGCGCTCCGCTGCACCCGTTAGAAATAAATATAAAGTAATTACATAATTAAAATAGGACATTTGATCCAGGGAACATTCGTGTTTGATAGAAGGGTAAATCTTTATTATGTTACTTAATTTAAATTGTATTTAAAAATTAAAATGCGATCATTTTGAGCCAGAGACCACTCATTTGGTCATAAAAATTATTTTACGAAATACAGGAAACGAATGTACAGAATAGCCTATCAAGTTTTCTGTGCATAAGAAGCTATTTTAATCTTACCTGTCCTCGATTCACTCAGAAGTTACTGTAATAACATTATAGCATTATGTCCATCTAGAGAAACTACACTTTCCAATGGTGAATTAATAATTAATTATACAAATCGGTTAATTTAGCTTCCGATATTACTTCATACAAACACAGAAACATTCTCTGTAGGCTATGTTTCATAGCTTTCGATTGCTGTTGTCCAAGGCCCCTTATAGACGAAGTCTTTGTTTTTTATTTCATTACATCGCCTTAGATGGCGTTGTTATTGTAACTTTGAAACTCATTTATCTCATTAAATATCAGCCCTATAACAATTTTGCATGGAATAAAACTTATCGGAAATTATGTTTAAAGAAACTTCTGTTATGTAATATTTTTCACGAAAATTAATAATAAGGGAGATATTTAGATTTATTTAATTCAAGCCCCCTTATAACCCCCCTCTTAAATAAAATATTTTGAATGCCATATAGCCTAAATTCTAAGTTACAACGAACTTAATTTATATTCCAATTTTCATATAAATCGGTTCAGCCATTATCGCGTGAAAAGGTAACAAACATACAGACAGACTGATAGACAGACAGACATACAAACAAAAATTTCAAAAAAGCTATTTTCGGTTTCAGGGCGGTTAATTATATATGTTAGGACCAATTATTTTTGGAAAATCGAAAATTACCAGAAAAATTTCGGCTACAGATTTATTATTAGTATAGATGTCGTACAATGTTATAGTATTGTGAAATTTTAATTTTCCTACCAATTTTTTTCTATTGTTCTATTAAAATTATAGCATATAGCCTATTAACCAGTTGTATCCTAATGGATACTTTGTGAATTTAAGGGTTAACCTCATCGATATGAACAGTCGATCTTGTCTTTCTCCAGTATCCAGAAGACATTGGTGAGTATATGCGTAGGATGGATGAGGGATCTTGTCTACCAAACGAAGTCACAAACACATAAGGAGCTACTTGCGCGCATCATGCATGCTGCTACGGAAATCAAAGATAGCCCTGTGGGTACAGTTATACGTAGAGCGACGAGTGCGGCTCGCAAGCGTGCGGCTAAGTGTAACTTATCTAAGCGGACGGCGACATTTTTTAAAATGTGTTCTAAACTCTCTAAGACTGTACATTAGGATACAAAATTGAACTGCATATTATCAAGTCGATGGAAGTCGTGTGATTTTTAATAATTGTTCTGATAAGTGCGTAAGAATAACGCAATTTTCTAGCTAAAAATTGAAAAAGATGTTTATACGAAGCAACTAAAGAGTTCACAGCACATTTTCTGCTTCCGAATATTTGCCAATTAAAAAAATGATACTTCTGAATGGTTCATTTCCTATTTGTAATATCCTTTCACCTTCAAACTAAAGAAAAGCGTATTTTACAAACATTCAAATTAGTGTAACTCTGTAAATATTGAGAATATATATAATATATATACACACAGGGTGTTTCAAAAATAGAGGGCATAATTTCAGGTATGTATTCCTCACATGTAGACAATACAAAAAGTTCATTACAACATGTGTCCGAAAATCCTTGATTTCCGAGTTATGGCCCTCAAAACAGTGATATTCACCGGAACGTTTTTCTTCCCGCAGATAGGTGCCGTGACAGAAGATATTAACAGAGGACACTCTAACAGTTGATTCCGAGGCGAAGAGAGCACTGAGTTTTGTGTTTGGCGTTGTACTTGCGACATGTGCTGAAATCAGGAGCTGGCAGAAGTGCACTTCATGTACGGTAAGGCGGACGGCAATGCTGCGCTGGCTCGTCGTTTGTACCAGGAGAGGTTCCCTAATCGATGGATAGGTAGAGGTGTCCCAATTGCTTGGCCTCCACGTTCACCTGATTTCAACCCTATTGATTTCTACTTGTGGGGCCATTTAAAATCATTATTGTATTCGTCTCCGGTGCCTGACATGGAATTCCTTTGGAATCGAATTGTGGCAGGTTGTGAGGAAATACGCAATACTACTGGAATTTGGGATCGTGTTCGCAGGGCCATGAGACATCAATGTGAGGCCTGTCTTCAATCAGGAGGTGGACATTTTAGCAGGAGGTGGACATTTTGAACATATGTTGTAAAGACAACTACCTGCGGAAAGAAAAACGTTCCGGTGAATATTACTGTTTTGAAGGCTATAACTCGGAAACCAAGCATTTCCGGACACCTGTTGTAATGAACTTTTCGTACTGTCTACATATGGGGACTACATACCTGAAATTATACCCTCTATTTTTGAAACACCCTGTATACAGGGTGATTAGGGTGATTCACGAGGATTTACACACCTTACAATGTTAAAAACAGGTCATATTAAATATTTTTTCCTGAGACTAAGCCATGCACAAAAGTGGAAGTTGTTCATGACATTTTTTCACATTACTAGTTTGCAACTATTATTTTGGAACTGTAATATAGAACATAATATTTTTTTCGGAACTATTGAAAGAATTAGAGATGGGTGAAAAAAGCTGGAACAGTTTTTTTTTAAACTGTTTCACAATTGAAACTGTTTCGTATCGAAACAGTTTCATGAAATAACATGTTTCAACTGTTTCAAAGAGAGTTACACTGCTCTAGTTATTACTTCAACGTTCTACTTGGTTCCAAGAGATAAACAGTGCAATTTCTAAATAGCTTCCCTGTTCTTTGCTGCCTGCAAAGACCACATGTAGCATTATCATTGACCTCCAATCGAAAGTAAATATAATATCGGTTCCACACAGCCTTCGTGCAACAATAGCCTATGTAGGTCCGCTCAATTTAATTGTGTGAATCAAATTCCCTAATAAATGTGCTATTAATTACTATTAGCCGTCCATTGATGAGAATATGTTCATGGTGCCCAAACATAGTGTTAATTATATTATCGCCTAATGTCTTATCGTTATTAAAACTCTCCTAGGGTTATATGCGTTATTTTTACTAAAATCGATTCATAATTGTAGTTATTTACTGTACTCTTTACAATAACCTACGAAATAGTAATATGCGTTACAAGAGCGGTATGTTGAAGTTTTCATGTTGGAGGAAAAGTTTGAAAAAGCGAAACATAGTTGAGCTTTTTTAATTTCCGAGAATTGAAAGAAAACATACCGCTCGTGTATCATACATTATTTTGTGCGAAGATCGTTTATTACATACCTGAAAGAGGAATTTCTAATTAGTTCCAATGAAATCTCCATCTTGGTTTCTGTTCAATGACGGCAATTTTGGAAAACAAAAATATCTATCTTCAACATTGTTGCTTTAGAATGTTTTCTGTGTTTACTATACTCCAACAGGCCGTGATATACGTCTGTCTTTTTTTCCCCCAGTCTATAAATTCGAACTTAAAACAAACGGCTTCCTTAATGTTACATGCATCACGAAATGCAATAACTTTAGTGGAGTTGTAGAGTTTACTTAATTTTTGCAAATATTTAAAAACAATAATTAACAGTGCAATTTAGGTGAAATTGCAGTGGTAAGTTTCCAGTTTATAATTGTTACTATATTGAACGTCTCTAAAAATAATATGTTAAAAGACTATAGCTGTAAAATCAATGTGTCACTTAAGCGGTAAGAAGAGGAAAATTGTTATGTATGTTCGGTTGGGAATACTGAATGTGGAACTTTAGACTTACCGCGGGTTGGTTTTGTGCGGAAACCAAGCAAATACGCACGATCTCGCACAAAATGATTTTCGTCGTCGTAATACACTGAACAGTTGATTTAAAGACGATTCAACGGCTTTGAAACATTTTTCTGAAACAGATGAGAAGTTGAAACAGTTGGAACTTGGAACACTTGAAACAGATGTTGTACTAAATAGAGATGGGTAAAAAAAAAGTTGGAACAGTTTTTTTTTAACTGTTTCACAATTGATATATCGATACGAAACAGTTTCATGAAATAACCTGTTCCAAAGAGAGTTATACTGCTCCAGTGATTACTTCCAATGTTCCACATGGTTCCAAGAGATAAACAAGATAAACAGTTCAATTTCTAAACAGCTTTCCTGTTATTTGCTGTCTGCTGTTTAAGCTATCATCGATCTCCAATCGAAAGTAGACATAATATCGATGTTCCACACGGCTTTCGTGCAACAGTAGCCTATGTAGGACCGCGCAATTTAATTGTACGAATCAAATTCCCTAATAAATGTGACATTAATTTAGCTGCCCATTGATGAATGTATTCATGGTGCCCAAACATAGTGTTAATTATTAATATATCGCGAAAAATATTATCGGATAATATCTATCGTTATTCAACTCTCCTAGTGTTATATGCGTTATTTTTACTAAAATCGATTTATTTTTAATTGTAATTATTTACTTTACTCTTTAACAGTAGCCCTAACCTACGAAAAATGACTTTCGTTATCATAATACACTGAACAGCTGATATAAAGACGATTCAAGAGCTTTGAAACATGTGCCCAAACACGAAAAGTTAAAACAGTCGGAACAACTGGTACAGATTTAAATCTATTTTTATGAAACTGTAATTTTAGAACAGCTTTGTTCATGAAACAGTTACAGTCGAAACTGCTTCTTAAACAGAATAGTTTATCCCATCTCTAGTAGTATACATATTTTACGAAAGTGTTACTTTGCAAGAGCTCCGCTCACAAAATCAACCATTTTATTTTATCAATAGACTCAAATAGCCTAAACAAAAAATTCACCCCTAATGCTTAGTAAAGTCGAAAAATCGAAAAATCGAAAAATCGAAAAATCGAAGGAGAATTGGGAGGAAAATTTAAAAGGTACGCAAAACGCGTCCTTGCAAGGGGGTTGGGGGCTGTACAAAACTAAATATGTGAGCTCCAAGCCTGTTGGCCACTAGTCTCACTCCGGGTTACGCTGCTCCCCTGAAGGAGCTCTAGAAAATTTTGAAGGGGAAGCCGAAATTGGACGTAACCTCTTAGGTACCACATACGCGAGGGGGGCTGAGATTGATCAATTGATCACGGAACGGGGCGAGGAGGAGTTGGCTGGTGTTGCCGTCAGGATGGCAAGACGCCGTCATCTGTTGTTCGATGACAAAGCAGGTGAAGGCCGTCGGAAGAAGCGCCGTGAAATCTAAGCTGCAATTTGAGATATCCCTGTCCTTTCAATTTGCGACTTATTGAGTGACCTCATATGTTTAATAGACTATTAATATTATCTGAACTAGGGCATACATAATTTATAATAAAGGTGGAATATATATGGGGAAGGGCATATAGGTCCGTGGCCCATTTCTTATAGGGCTCATCCCGACATTTGTCTTACGCCTGAGGAAAACCACGGAATACCTTAGGCAGGATGAGTTGTCTCATATAAGAGACTAGCCAATTTGGCTATTATGTAGGAGGTCATGAGCCTTGTTGATTTGTCTCAATTTCGAGACCAGCCATTTGGCTATATGATGGCTCAATTGCGAAGAGGGGGGAGAGATGTAATTGTTAATTAAGGAGATTCATGGGGATATGAGTGCAGGTCCGTGGCCCATTTCTTTTAGGGCTCATCCCGACATTTGTCTTAGCGCCTTAGGAAAACCACGGAAAAACCTTAGGCAGGATGAGTTGTCTCAATATCAGAGACTAGCCAGTTGGCTCTTAGGTTGAATGACTCTATGAATCGATGGATATATACTAGCCAATTGGCTCTATTAGATTTCCATCGATCAACAAAAGTAGATAATGTTATGGAGGGATTTTGTTTAGCCCAGTTAAGACAAGGCCATTTTACAGCGGTTGCACTATCCAAGGAGTCTCATGGAGTCGAGCCGTGGCTACCAAAACCTGGGAGTAACGCCAGCCTCCCTGTCCTCCTGTCTCAATAGTATAGCTAATGGACCTGTCTGGTGTCTACGCCGTAACCTAGGATCATACTGGCCGAGGCCAGATATGAGCGGGTTGGGGTTAGCACGAGCTTCCGCATACAGGTTCCTAGCCAGTCGAGCAATGAACTCGTCTATGGTTGGCAACTCTAGTTCATCATGGAACTTTCTTCTCGAGGCGACTCGGGGGAGATGGGTAATGAGTCGAATCACCTGGTTTTGGACAACTTGGAGTTTACGGAGATGGGACACTGCCGCAAACCCCCATGCGGGTGCGGCATAGGTAATGACAGAGCAGTAAAGTCTGGGGATTGCTATTTATAAATGGCAAAGGAACCAAGATTACATGAGGGTTCCAAAAAATTATTTGTTTGAATAAAGGAAAATTACAAAGAAAATGAAGAACAATCGAATGGGGTATTAAAAGACGGTATAATGAAATAGAACTTCAGCGTATATAACCAGTAAAATTAAGTAGGATAGAGTAAATCAGTTAAAAATGTGTGTGTAACAAAAAAATTGCTGAGTACTGACATCTAGCGATGGAAAAGGGAATCATGAAACAGAACGAAGAGTAAGAACAGTGAGACACTTAAAATGTAGTCATATCTAAAGCAATTTGATAGAAATTAGGCCTAATAGATTATATAATAATAATAATAATAATAATAATAATAATCATCATCATCATCATCATCATCATTACCATCATCATCGATCTCAGTTTGTGAGAATTATGAATCAACACTATGTAGCGGACATTTCTGTTCATGTGATCAACTGATCACTGTAACTCAAGGTCATTTCTCAAGACAACACAGGACAAATACTTATTTCTTATGGAAGGGAGTAAATCACTTCTCCGCCAGGAAACGGTTATTTTATGTTGGTGATTAAATCGTATGAAGGAAATATTTAATTGACAATACTGTTTAATGGAATTGACTTGTATCATGTTAACCACATGGACAGAGCATTCCGCTAATTGAACATTCATGGCGTAGCAATCAACCCGCCACCAGCGAATCAATGTTCGACAACACGCACTAGCCATCCAGATTGAAAAGTTACTAGTTTACGCAACTGAGTCCAAAACAAATTAATTACTGAGAATCCAATTACGTGTAAAGCAATATGTACTCGGATGTGACACAGCGCGCCCTCCTCTGTTAAAATGTAAACTAATTACATGTCATGATATATTTGTTATTTTTGTCTCCTCAGTACTCTGTAATGAGCGCATTAACTCCTTGCTAGTGTCAATTGAAACAATTGAGAGACTGGACACACGGCCTTCGTGAGTTGTGAGTGGAACCAGCGAATTCTAAGGGTCACGGTCTCTTTTGTACGTCAATATTACAATCATCGTCGAAGAACTGGAACGGAAGAATGGCCTTAGTTATGCCTTGAGCATATTAGACTATGTTTCAGTACAAAGTAACGTTCAACAAGTCTGAATAGCTGCCGGAGACACTCAACCAACTCGAGATGTTACACAGACTTTTGAGAAAAGAAAAGTTTAGGTCTAGATTCGACACGTTAAGTAATCCTACCTGAAATCTTAAGGGAACACAGAAGTCTGAAATTTTGTAAATTTAAGTTTTTTAAATCGGTATTATTCCTACAAGTTTAACATTTTTATCTGAAATTCCATTTTTATGACTTACAAGCTCCTCAAAACAACGGAGTTTAACTAGGTCGGTCCCATGATCAAAAATATAATACTAGTTCGGTCCGGAGCCAAGAAGTAAACAATACTAGTTCGGTCCCGAGTCAATAAGTTAACAGTACTAGTTCGGTCCCAGATCAAAAATAGAGCAGTACTGGTTTTCCTTCCCATTCTATGCAGACTTAGATTGTCATAAGGCAGGGACGGGTAAATTCGTGACTCGAGACTGCAAACTACAAAATTGCCTGCCCCTTCCTTAAAACAAGGTTAAAAATGTTGATTATCAAGTACATTGTACAGTATAAACCTCAGTCAAAACTTCTTAAACTTCAGAATAATCAGTGATACTCGGAGCTATGTTTTTTTGGAGAAATTTGTAGGACAATGTTTTTATATATCGTCGTTGTTCTTGCAATAACTCCTATGTGACATATTTATTGATTTTCAGATTTTTGCTCTATTAAATAATTTAAATAGTGATACAGCAAATAATAAAATCTCCTTTATGTAATTGAATCGTTGAGTTGGAAAAGGGGTCATGTCCTGAAAAGTAAATTGTTCAGGAGACACAAAAAACTCTGGACATGACCCCTTCTCCAACTCAATACTAATGTAACGCACACTTCTGTGGACGGGACATGACTCCTTGTTATACCAAACGATGCTTACAGACATAGCAGTCAGGTATCGCCAATAAATTCCATTTTGAAAAATGATGGACTTGACCCCTTTTCCAACTCACCGATTCAATTATACTTCTTTGTTTCGAAAATTTAAGAATTCACAGTCTGCCATAGGATGAATAAATGTGTCTTTTCTTTCTCCTGAAAAAAATTATATTTTGCATATAGGAGTTATTGCCGGAACAACGACGATACTGAAGTCTGTTTATTGAATTAGATAAAAATTCTGCCATTTTGTCTCTAATATATTGTCCTTTCTTTAATTGGTCTGGTATTAAGAAGTGATAGAGGCAATATACCTCAAGGCACATGCCCATTATGTGGACAGAGAGAAGATGACATTCACATCGTTCTTGAATGTCAAAATACAAAAGATATAAGGATAAAATTTATAAATGAAAAGTTCCTACAAATAAATAAAGAAATAGCTATAAAAAAAATTGATGAATAATAATAACACAAAATTGCAAAAGCAATTAGGTTTATATCTTTTTTGACTAAAAAAATAGAATGGATAGAATAAATGATTTAGAATTGAATGAAAAAAAGAAAATGAATAAATAAATATATAAATAAATAGTAAGGTGAACAAATACTGATTGTAACTACATACTAGAAAGAGTTGTCTTTTGCACAAAACTAAAAGCAAATGCAAGATAAAACAAAAAAAATTGCTTATTAAATATATAAATTGTAGAAATTGTTTTAAAAAATATTATATCTTTATGTAAAAAATTATTATAAAGTTTGTAATGTAAGGGTTCAATTGATTACTTGTATGTACTTTGTCTGTGATCTATAATATAATAAATATATCATATCTAATTGATCTGGTCTTTTTTTGTTGCTGGACTTATAATTTGTATGTGTCAATTTGAATTCGTTTTAGAATATCTATTAATTGAAAGACGTTAGGGTGAGCGGTGTAAAATAAGCCCCTTAACTTTGCATGGAAAGATTCACAACTGTTTGTCGTTCTTTCAGTCGTAGCTACAAATTCGTCTCATAATAATGACAGTTAGGTAAGACCATACCTAATTATAAAAACAAGTTCGAATGGATATCACTACCAACACCAGAACACGTCAGTATTGATATTGTACTGACATGAGAACATGTCGGATTCGATACGACAGCTAGTTCATAATATATACAGTAACAATCTCTAGTATCTTTGAAATATGTAACCTGCATAGTTCGGACCGAATTAGCACTATACCTTTCTGAACCCCGGACCGAATTAGTAATGTATATTTCAGGTGTGTATCTGATGGGACCGAACTAGTATGCACCCCAAAACAAAACTTACGATCCAGTGTTTTAATTTCTTTTACTCCTCAAAAAGAAATAAAAAAATATTTTATATTGTCAACACTAAAACAGCCTAAAAAAATTAGCAAATCCTGCAAAAAGAAAAAGTACATATTAAAAAATGAAACAACATTCTGATAGTAAGTTTTGTTATACAAATAATAAAGAAGTTTCACGAAAAATTATACATGTGCCGGTAGTACAAATTCTGTAGAGAAATACAACGGACAAAAATGAACATTAAATTTTGAATTAATATAAACACATGCATATGCCTTAAAAATGGTCGCCAAAATATTCAATTGAAAGGTCGTAAGTGTATGAAAACTTTATTTCCCCACAGCCTCCTTAGATCATAAAGAACTTTTTAATGCTAAACATTTAAAATACGATTTCTGTCAACAAAAATAATAAATTTTCATCTGGATGTACCCTCAGAGAAATTATTTACATTAGAAGGAAAAGGAAATTAGGTATGAGGTTACTTAAACAGTTCAATAAATCACACAAGCTTGTTTTCTTTTCTCATTATGTCAAATACAATGATCCACAATACCACATTAAACAATACATAAAATCTACTTTAGGGAAAAATTAATGGTGCTTTGCACGAGATATAAAATGCACAGTGGCGAGTAACCGTGATAGATGTTAGAAACCAATAAATGATCTGATGTAATTCATGTAAAGAAAACGTATACAGAATGATTCAGGAGGAATAGAAATATTCAGTCACAACAATACGTGTTTTGTATACCACTATAAGCCTACTTTAATTTCTAATTTTATACAGATCTCCAGTAAAATTATTTTAAAACACATTACGATATGTTTATCTCTTTTATTATCTTGAAAATAAAAATGCTCCGATGGATTACAGAAAATATTCAAATAGGAATTTAAAAAATGCTGTAATGTGTAGTAATTGAGATACACACACACTTATCAGATTAAGAACGTAGGTTGAAGAAATCCGTAATTTTTTTCTGCTTCAGTTTTGCAAAATAATGGAGCTGTAATTCATTCTCAAATATTATTTAACCAAACCAAATTCACAGCATACTTCAGCATTCTTTCTACTACCCGTTAGTTGTAAATTGACCGGTGTTGATTACACGAACTAGCAGAGTGCGTCATCCCCACAATGCTCCGCGCTCAGTATTGCCAACGATGCCTTGTATACAACGGCAGTGGCGACATCAGTGCTCAACGGTCATGTAACATTGAACGCGTAGTACCATTTTCGATTTTCTTTTTACAATGTTAGCTTCATCTTCCACACTTATAACTTTTGTGCGAGATCGTGCGTATTTGCTTGCTTTCCGCACAAAACCAATACGCGGTAAGTGTGAAATACCACATTCAGTATTCCCAACGTAACACACATAACAATTTCCCTCTTCTTACCGCTTAAGAGACATATTCATTTTACTGCTTTAGGCTTTTAATATATTATTTTTAGAGACGTTTAACATAGTAATAATTATAAATTGGAAACTTGCCACTGCAATTTCACCTAAATTGCAATGTTAATTATTGTTTTTAAAGATTTGCAAAAATTAAGTAAAGTCTACTACTCCACGAAACTTATTGCATTCCTGATACAAGTAACATTAAGGAAGCCGTGAAAAAAATCAACAAGATTCCAGATGCCGATGTTATTACTGCAATATGTTATATAAATAATATTGTTAAAATATTAAAATGAAAAATAAATCATTACATAACATTACCGTTTGTTTTAAGTTCGCATTTATAGTCTGGGGGGGGGGGGAAAGACGTATATCACGGCCTGCTGGAGTATAGTAAACACAGAAAACATTTTATAGCAACAATGTTGAAGAAAGATATTTTGGTTTTCCGAAGTTGCCGTCATTAAACAGAAACCAACACGGAGATTTCATTGCAACTAATTAGAAATTCGTCTTTCAGGTATGTAATAAACGATCTTCGCACAAAATAATATACGATACACGAGCGGTATGTTTGTTTTCATGTTCTCGGAAATTAAAAAAGCTCAACTACGTTTCGCTTTTTCAGTCTTTTCCTCGAACATGAAAACGTCAACATACCGCTCTTGTAACGTATATTACTATTGTTTCTTTGTACATTACTGCATTATCCTGTAGCTACGTAGCACCAGCTTGCAAACAATATGTGGAGTACAGGATGGTATACAACTTGGTCTGTCTCCTCTTAAGACTCGTAGTTCTTGGCCGGTAAAATATTTTGTCAAAGCAGCTCAAAAAAGTATTTGCGAGTACTTCTCAACAAAATTCTCGCTTTAATGTAAGTAGACCACGAATTCCTAGAGAATTTACTGGATTGTTCCTCTTGAAGGCGAGACAGATTAGAACTTCAGCTGTTGAAGTTTGTGACACGAACTGACGAAGGGATAATGGTAACTACTCAATTATACACTTTCATGTCCGTTTTAGGTTAGGATATATTATATAATGTGTTTTGTTTGTGTCATTTTCATTTTAATCTGTGTGCTCTTTTGAAGAGCAGTTGGATCTAATCATAGGTGAGGGGGGGGGGGCAAATCTACAAAGTAGCACTTGTTTTACACAGCACGTACGGTCAGAAGACCAGTGCATTAGGTTTAACAGAAAATTCTGCATTCCGTAACGCGAGTCCTAGACAGGATGCCTTAGGGTAAGTACATGTTGGAGCAACGATAAACGATAGAAGAAATGATCTAGTGACGCATTTGTATTATCAAAGAATCAAGTGTTCGTATCGGAGCGACGAGGACGCGGGAAGCGAACATTTTGATTTATCAGTAGAAGATATTCTATGCATCCACTTAATGAAAGAAGATTATAGGAAATATCAGCTGCTAACTTCAAGGTTAATATAACTTAAATACGTACAAAATTGAACCCGTTTCTAATCCCAAAGATAGTATAAATTCGTTGTGTTCTGATTGGTTCTTGTGATCACATAACATATGACGAATAAATACACAACTGATCAATTTGCCAATATCTACAATAATTAATTTAATATGCCGAAATAATAATAAATCGATTAATATTCGGATATATTCATAACCACTGGTAATTATACAGATTAATATTATCTTAATCAGAGATCATATGAACGACAAGAGCGAAGAAAATGGTACTTTTCATTTTCGTCGCTTTTATCGTGTATCTTAGCTTTTATCGTTACTCCAATATGCACACCTCAATGACAATGCATGCTTCAATTCTCTCTGATGTAGCATCGCTGCTTCTTTTATCGTTTATCGTCGCTCCAACATGTACGTACCCTAAGACCACGACGCCACGGCGCGAGACAAAGTTTTTTTTTAGTACTATCTATACTTATAATAAAACGTATATATTCAAAAGATTTAAATAAGAAATAATTATAAAAATATGTTTATACGCTTATTTATAAAATGAGTTGAGTCTTGCACAAAACTAGACGCAACTGCAAGATAAAATATCTTATATTAAATACTTAATTTTAGAAATTGTATTAAAAATTGTATATCTATGTGTAAAATTATAAGGTGTATAAATGTAAGTTTTTAATGATTATATGTAGCCTATGTACTTTTTCCTGTGAACTATAAACAATAAATATCAAATATCATGGAAAGGTAAAAGGAATTCTGCAGGCTGTAGCGGAGTTCGGGAGCGACCCGCAAGGGAATCTGTAGCGAAGGGGGCCTGAGAACATGCACATCATTTCATTCCAGGTAGTATACAATGGGCCCAATCAAGCGGCCTACATGCGAAGACATCCTTAGCCCGTGCCCTCCTCCTCAAGGGGGACTATTACATACATCAGTACTTTCACCAGTCTTGATGTTACAGTCACGAATTATGTTGCCATTTATATTTTCGTCAGTTTCTATATACAGAGTGTATCTAAATTGGTGTCAAATATTTCGGGGACATGTTCCTAACACCAAAACATTACAAAAAGTTCATATGAACATTGGTCTCAAAATAATTTATATCAGAGTTACAAGACAAAATGTAATGTTACAAAAATTGCTGGGAGTGGCTTCCTCCTGATTCGATGTATCCCCTAAACCTGCGTTACATGCTCTGGCGTACTCTGTTGAAAATTCCTGGAGTGTTTCGTATTTCGTGAAATCCATTTGGATACGCTCTCAGAATATCAACATTACACCTGTGGAGTAACGGTCAGCGCGTCTGGCCGCGAAACAAGGTGGCCCGGGTTCGAAAGCCGGTCGGGACAAGTTACCTGGTTGAGGTTTTTTCCGGGATTTTTTCTCAACCCAATACGAGCATATGCTGGGTAACTTTCGGTGCTGGACCCCGGACCCATTTCACCGGCATTGTCACCTTGATCTCATTCAGACGCTAAATAACCTAGATGTTGATACAGCGTCGTAAAATAACCCAATAAAATAAAAATAAAAAAATATCAATATTAAGTACACGAGTCGCATAAACCAGGAACTTTAAATGTCCCCAGACGAAGAAATCCATTGGATTCAAATCAGGCGATCGAGCAGGCCAAGCAATGAATCACCTTCGACCAATACATGTTTGGGGAAATCGATCATTAAAAAAATTACGTACTATCAGACTGAAATGAGCTGGAGCAACATCGTGTTAAAACACATTCGTTGGATGAAGTCCAGAAGCACATCATCAATTAAATTATGCAAATCATTTCGTTCTGTTCACTCACAGAATACATTTTCTTCCGATTTCTTTGCTCTACAAAATACAAACAAACAAAAAACCATCAAACAATCAGCGGTCAATGAACGGACGAATCCTTTAATAACTCCCTAACGAATGGTTTTCAGACCCATGTTCTTATTAACTGTTTTAACTTTCTTATTAACTGTTTTGAAGTTAAGAACACGTCCTCGAAATATTTGACACCAATTTAGATACACCCTGTATTATTGTTATGATCGTCATCATCACTATTACCGTAGAAGTGGGTAAAGTCAATCGGTGTAAAATCGATCATTTGCGATTTTTAATGAAAATTATGTATTTTCTCAGTTACTTGTTAAAATTTTGTTATGCAGACTTCATTGCCTTACATTTTACAGTAAATGTAAGCGAAAGGGACAACAAAAAGCCTGCGAATGCCAACAATGGGAACAGAATGTAATTACCATTGAAGTGAAAATTGTTATTTTCAACTTTTTCTCCTAAATGAAAACAAAGTCTTACAAACTCCAAATTATAATCAGCAGTGAAAGGAGACAGGAAGTATACGTAAGTACTTTTCGTTGATATTGTTTCCTGAAATAATAGTTTTGCAGTTCATAAATGTTAGTATTGAAACTTATTATTTTAAGAAAACTTGTACCTTTGTAGGGTTAAGTCGATCATGCCATCGACCTACTCGAAATAGATAGGACCAGCAGGAAGAATAAATTGTTCACCGAAATATCTGCAACTAACACTTATAAACAGAAAAGTGTCATAGTATAGCTTATATTGATGGAATAGTGGAGAAAGAGGAAGACGAAATTATGGTGAATTTTTTGCGTAAGAGAAGCACTACCAAAGGAACATATTTTTTACACCCCTCTGCACCTGACTATGGGAACAACGTAGTCTCTAAAGTGACATGAGGAAGGGAAGATTTCAAATAACATCTGATATAAACCTAAGCAATGTTGAATAGCATTTTAGATTGTAATTGAAGGGTGGTATTTCAATGTAAATTTTTGAATTCTTAAATCTTTGTTTTTTGGTATGTGAAGTATTAAAATGTGTTGTTATGTTTTATAAGTTGGCAATCATAGTCACGATTGTACAGTGGAGACCAAGGCCTAATTGTATCGAATAGTATTATCACAGTAACAAAAGATACACTATATAATACTATAGGCATATATTGAAGATTATTATTCTTTTTACACCTCTTATAACAAATAAAATATATGTAATACACTTAAATTGTTTTTTAAAAACATAAACAGTGATCGACTTTACTCCGTAATATTTTAAAATCGATCTTAAACTAAAAATTCAATGGTGATCGACTTTACCCTATTTAAGCAGGTAACTTCGATCACAACTCAAATAAAAGAACAGTTTTTTATAGATTGTAATTCAATTCTTGTAACGTGTCTTCTTAAGTGAAGGATATGACGAGAAAATGCTATTTTCTGAGTAACTTCGCTCCATTGCATAACCTCAATACCATTAAAAAAATTGCAAAATTTTGATCGACTTTACCCTCTTCTACGGTATTAAAGCAATACAAACTTGTTTCAAATTACACTTTCCTTTCAATGTATCTTTGAAAGTAACCACTGTAGAGCTGTGTCACGTAAATTTATCGCGACAATGCTCTTCGCTTCGCAATTTACAAGCAGATGACGATATAGTTGTCCACGGCTGTAATACATTTCTCAATGAAACGCATTGAGTGACAGTCCCGCTATCCTTAACATGAATGTCTATCACAAGCAACATCCTATCACGTGATCCGCTCAATTATGTTTATAGCGCTCATTGTATTACGTCGCACAACTCTCGAAGGCCACTCACACATGGTTCCGAAGATCCTGATGCCTGCGTCTTATCTTGTGATCATGCTAACGCCCTTCAATACAAGCTGTATTACAAAAAATGTGAAGAACACAGACCCTGAGAGACGTTCAATAAAGTCGGACAATACGATAGCAGCATAACCAAGAAGACATGAAATTTCCCTTACTGTCACAGTATTTCAAAAGTTACGTTGCATAAGATGATAATAATAATAACAATAATAATAATAATAATAATAATAATAATAATAATAATAATAATAATAATAATAATAATGTCTATGCGGATGACGTGAATATGTTAGGAGAAAATCCACAAACGATTAGGGAAAACGCGGGAATTTTACTGGAAGCAAGTAAAGAGAGAGGTTTGGAAGTAAATCCCGAAAAGACAAAGTATATGATTATGTCTCGTGACGAGAATATTGTACGAAATGGAAATATAAAAAATTGGAAATTTATCTTTTGAAGAGGTGGAGAAGTTCAAATATCTTGGAGCAACAGTAACAAATATAAATGATACTCAGGAGGAAATTAAATACAAAATAAATATGGGAAATACCTGTTATTATTCGGTTGAGAAGCATTTATCATCCAGTCTACTGTCAAAAATTCTGAAAGTTAGAATTTATAAAACAGTTATATTACCGGTTGTTCTTTATGGTTGTGAAACTTGAACTCTCACTTTGAGAGAGGAACATAGGTTAAGGGTGTTTCAGAATAAGGTGCTTAGGAAAATATTTGGGGCTAAGAGGGATGAAGTTACAGGAGAATGGAGAAAATTACACAACACAGAACTACACGCACTGTATTCTTCACTTGACATAATTAGGAACATTAAATCCAGACGTTTGAGATGGGCAGGGCATGTAGTACGTATGGGAGAATCCAGAAATGCATATAGAGTGTTAGTTGGGAGGCCGGAGGGAAAAAAACCTTTAGGGAGGACGAGACGTAGATGGAAGGATAATATTAAAATGGATATGAGGGAGGTGGGATATGATGATAGAGAACGGATTAATCTTGCTCAGGATAGGGACCGATGGCGGGCTTATGTGAGGGCGGCAATGAACCTCCGGGTTCCTTAAAAGTCAGTAAGTAAGTAGTAGTAATAATAATAATAATAATAATAATAATAATAATAATGTATTCTGTAAAAACCTCATACTGTGGGGGATAGTATGATCTCCCAAAATATCTTACAGATTAATATTAATAACAAAAATAATAGGTCCTAATAATAAATTATTATTATTATTATTATTATTACCATAATCATTAACATTACATTATTATTATATTATTATTAGTATTATTATTATTATTATTATTATTATTATTATTATTATTATTATTATTATTATTTTGGAGAAACAGTAACAAATCTAAATGAAGAGTATAATATGCAAAAGAATCCAAGTGTTATTTATTTTTTTTTGTGAAACTGAGATTATTATGATTTCAGATCCAAAATGTCACGGGGAAGTGCAGAAAATGTTTAATCCCTCTGATACTACTCCTTGTATTAATTATTTTCAAAAACGTTCCAAACAGGCACAAGTGCTATTAATTTGTACAATCTGATTTTTAACAGCTGTCCTCTAATAAATTTTCATTATGGTTCAATTTTAGCATTCATTTGAGGTTGTTGCAGCAAACTGCATCTTATTTTCAGGTATTTAAGTGACAAGTGAAGTAATTATCTTCAGAAGTGTGAAGTTTTTTTATCTTTAAAAATATTGAATTTGGCACTTAGGCCCTTTTGTATATTTCGGCACTTAAAGTGACACTCGAAAAGAAAATGAACGCAGAATAGACATAGGAAATGCTTCTTACTATTCCGTTGAGAAGCTTTTTTATCCAGTCTGCTTTCAAAAAAGCTTAAAGTTAGAATTTATAAAACAGTCATATTACCGGTTGTTCTGTACGGTTGTAAAACTTGGACTCTAACTTGAGAGAGGAACATAGATTAAGAGTGTTCGAGAATATGGTACTAAATAACGCATTAGTTTTTATAGCATCGTTAAATAACCAAGTAAAAAACTCCCCATAAAATATTCTATTATTCATCCTGAATTACTCTTATATGTTTTCTGTCTATTACAGAATTCAAAGTCACATTCATGCGGACAAAAGTAAGGGATTATACATGCATCTCGTTTGTTTTCCGATAGACTGTGATATCAGCGAATAGGGATTATAAAGAATGGACACTTCGCGTCGGTCCCTTTGATGTAGCCGGACTGATTTCAATGACCTTCAAGCCAGCTAGAGCGTGAGATTCTGCTTTCTCCCTAGAGTAGGCGCTGACATCACACCAGCTAGCAGTCGACACAGCGGAAATATAACACATATAATTAATAAATCTAGGTATATTATGTACTCAAATAAAATAAATTGGGTCCATAAAATAACAAATTCTTCATTAACTGTAATGTCTAGACTCTAGAGTTCCTTTATAATGAGAGTTGAGACGTTGACCCCAACAACAATTAAAATATGTAATGATTTGATAGCACTGAAAATGGAAAAACAAAACTCTTACGAGAAGTAAAACCATATACCTATATTATATTATATACAAATATTAAACGAATTTGATACATAATTTTATAATGTATTATATTATTTTATAATATAATTTATTATATCTGAAATATAAAAAATTATTATTACAACTAGTTCGTCACTGAGAAATAAGGAAAAGCTGTTAACTTGAATTTATTTGAAGCAAAGCGTTACTGGATTATGCATTAAGGTAGGCGATGTTTGAATCCTGTGTCTCAACTCTATTCTCAATTATTATCTTAGCCTATGCTCGATTACACTAACCTCTAGCGCTTGAAAGTAAAACTAAACGCTGGCGCACAGAGAAACAAAAGACAGGAAAATTCGCTCAGTGTCCATTCTTTATAATCCCTATTCGCTGGTGATATCTTTTGAAGGAGAGCGATTATAGAACACATTATCACAGAGTACTGCAGTTTCCTTTCCTCATTTCATTGTTGGTATCTCCAGCTCCTCTTTGAACCTATATCTAGGCAACGAGTATCTAATTTAAAAGGATCAACAAATAATAAACTACATCCCATCACATATCTTTGATACATATCCCTAATCCCTAAGTCCCCAGATCGAGGTTCCATCATTATAACTGTGTCCCATTTCTCTCTTCTCTGGGGAGCGAAAGTCAATATACAACATCACAATAAATTCCCTATTCTTTCTTCAGTAATCCTCCCCACGGAACAGACGCATGACTGATGTTTCATCAAATGCATGCAAGGCTCCGAGCAACGCTGCGCGTATCGGGATTCCAGGTGGCATGGCCGTACAATATACCTTTTTTTACATAGCAACGCGAAAAAATAAAAGCTCTCTATTCCAATCTCTCAACTTTTGTTGCGATGCGTTGAAAACTGTACAGCTGAAGGTTAGTCTGCAGGACGTGTTCAAGATGTCCTCGACTAGACCTTACGTGTCGCAGACAAAATAAGGGCAGTATACTAAATTCCATTAAGTTCATTCCTACTTTGGACGAGTCTTCTCACAGAGGAGATCGTGGTTCAATTCCCGACAGATCCTGTTACGCATCACATGGATATAACAGCGGATGTTCTAAGTATACTTGAATTTTCTCTGTCATTCCTAGTCGCCATTATTTCAACACAATATTCACCGTTTTTACTGCCACTGCCAGCTTAATCATCTTTCCTCTTACTCTTCTTCTCTTCAAATTCTTCATTCGCCATCCTTCTTCTTCAATGTATAGGCTATCATCTCTTTTTTATTACTTTTTCAATTATCTTTCAGTTCCCACTTTCCCACTTTCAGTTCTATTCTCTTTCAGTTCCTATATTATCACCATCTTTTAGTATAGGCCTAGAGCAGCGTTTCTCAAACTATGGTCCGCGGACCACCTGTGGTCCTCGAGGTCTGCCCTTGTGGTCCTTCAAAAAAGACAAGAAACAATAAAATTAAAAAGAATTGCGTATAAAGCTATAGCTAAAAATCTCGGAGTTTGGAAATGGCACATGGCAATCGCCTTTCACTTTTTCTCCCAGTAGGCCTACTAATATTTTATGAAATTTTTTACCCTACTCGTCTATCGACTTCCTACCCTCCTCTCAGCAACAAAAGAAGGATTTAAAGCACTATGAACGTGGTATTTCTCGCCATCTTTTCCTGCAGATCTGGCGCCGAGTCTGTAACCCAGCCAGGGACTACCCGAATTCATTTTTTATTTTAGTAGGTTATTTTACGACGCTTTATCAACATCTTAGGTTATTTAGCGTCTGACTGAAATGAAGGTGATAATGCCAGTGAAATGAGTCCGGGGTCCAGCACCTAAAGTTACCCAGCATTTGCTCATATTGGGCTGAGGGAAAACCCCGGAAAAAACCTCAACCAGGTAACTTGCCTCGACTGGGAATCGAAACTGGGCCACCTGGTTTCGCGGCCAGACGCGCTAACCGTTACTCCACAGATGTGGGCTCCGAATTCATAACAGAGGACCAAAGTACCGAACCTTTTCATGTATCGATGACTTTCTTAATAGTTTTGAGGACACCCAGTATGCACACTGAAATGGGTACGTACTGTACGTCGTACACCAATAATAGCACGTGCCACATTGCATCTTTTCTTGTTGAAAATCGGGAAAATCGGGCATGTTTCTGCATTTTTCCAGATGACGATATAAGAAATTTTAGACTTCACCTATTTTAAAATCCGATAGGTTTACTTTTTACACTTGCGTGTTTCGTCTCTAAGTGCCATTTCAATTTCGCGGGTTTCATACACTCGTTTAAAGCACTTCGTAACAAACAACGCACCGAGGTTTTAGTTAACTCTCATTACCACACCAAGTAGATCCAAGTTCCAAATAACTCTTGTCATATTTACGAAAGTATTTTTTCTTTGAATAGCTACCACTAGGACTAGATTTTTATTTAATTGCACTATAATTAATATATTTCTTCACACACAGCTTCTTAACTACGTATTAGCACTGCCTAATAGAAGCGAATCATCATGTTCCCTTTTTTTTTCAGAGATCCGGATCAAAGTCAGTTTTCCATTATTTATAATGGGCACTATTTAACAGAGACATGGACAACTACTAGTGTGTACCACATAAGAAGGATTTCAAACAACTGCTAACAGGCAAGCGATGAATCAACAATGCACAGAATTTTATACAGGGACATCATTTTATTTTTACTAACATTTTTAATATTAACCTGGCTATACCTTTGGATCAACGCAGTTTGCTACTCCCTTCCACGACTGGAGTTTGATGATACTGGCGTAGTATACAAACAAATCACTTTACTAGGTATAGGAGGGAAGAAAAGTAGTTCATCCATTTACGTGAACTAGGAAATATCACGCTTTTGAGTCTGATCATTTTCATTAGGTTTTTGTTTAATCAAAAATACAGTACAGTATTAACAATGAGTGCTTTTACTCACGAACTGAGCTATTCATTCGGACGTATTCATTATGCAGTGTATATTATACTGTCTACAGCACATTAGAATACAATATAGAGAATGAAGTTAAATTCAAAAATTATCATAATATGGATATTTAAACACATTTTTGAAAATGGTGGCCGTTCATTTCGATGCAGGCCTCAATTCTAATGTGCATATTATTGCACTATAGACTATTGTACCTAATCCCAATTACCAGTTTCGTCGTTCGTAACTAGTAACTCATGTTAAAATAATTCTGTACCTACTCTATAAAAGCGTACCTTACGTACTGTAAATTCAATCTTCACTTCTGCCCGATCCGAAAAGATAAAATTACTCAGACATACTATCTACTGTCCGTCCAAGTGGTTATTTCGTAGGGTCGTAGAAAGGGAGGAAATCGCGTGGCAATTAATTACTTATTATTATTTAAGTTGTTTTAAACAGTTGTATAATATTACGTAGACGTCCAATTCCTAACAGAAATTAATGTTCTCAGAAAAGAGCTAAGACGACAGCCCAGCCACTAGCTGGCGAATAAAAGCAGGTGGGGGAAACCGGGATACGACGTAGGCAAATGGACGACAGTACCTGTGCGAAAATGATTCAATATTGAGAGCTCTTTCGTCACTGGAAAACGCGAACATATTTTTGGAACGTACTGTTTACTATGACCGTAAGGCTACTATGACTGTATATGCGGTTTTGTATCTGAGTGCAGGACGGTTGAACTTCACTAGTAGAAGGGGTGGGAGTGAAGTACATTCAAAAACTCAGGTACAATAAAAATTGAAGTAAAAATAAAATGATGTCCCTGTATAAGTTACTACTTGTGATTGGCTACAAAAAATATAATTATAAAAGTATTATAATTAATTAATTATATTTTAAAATATAAGTATACTGGTATTAAAATATGCTACGAAAATGATAAATTTGCTTTCGAAGGGAACAAGAGTAAGGTGGTCCGCGGAACTGTTCTGACTTAAAAAAGTGGTCCCCACTTCAAAAAAGTTTGAGAAACGCTGGCCTAGAGCATTTGAGTGAGCACCTATTCGGGAAAAAATATCCGTTACCGTTTCTGTAATACTCGGCGCACATCTTGCTCATTAGCGGAAGCGCCGATGCAACACGCAACATATCTTTGTAAAAATAAATTAAGTTAGAATATCTTTGTGTATGTCAAGCATTCATAATGTTTACTAGTGGCTTCAGCAGTGAATGTTGCTTTTATTTTCTTAAGCTGGTTACAGAAGTCATTAAAATTTCAAGGTTTTTTTTTTTTTTGTTTTATGTTTATGCTAAGACGATTTTCACATCAAGTAGTGACCTAAGATTACTTTAAGTCACACAACAATCAGCTAGTTAAACGTTTCACGTAATTACAGGGATTCTGTGAATTTGCTATCATCAGTTTCAGTTCCTTTCCTCCGTGCCTATATTACCATCTTTTTATCTTAAGTTCCTTATCTTTCACTGCCTATTTTATCATCTTTTTCTCTTTTTTCTTATTTTTCAGTGCCTATTTTACCATCTTTTTCTTTTTTTCTTATCTTTCAGTCCTATTTTACCATCTTTTTCCCTTTTCTCGCATCTTTCAGTGCCTATTTTAACGTTTTTTCTCTTTTTCTTATCTTTCAGTGCCTTTTTCATCTTCTTCTCTTTCTTCTTATCTTTCAGTGCCTATTTTATGATCTTTTTCTCTTTTTCTTACCTTTCCGTGCCTATTTCATCATATTTTCTCTTAACTTCCCTATCTTTCTATGCCTATATTATTGTTGTTTAGTCAACTATCCGAAGACATGTCTGAACCTCACAAATGATATCAAAAAGGCACCACTTATATAGGCAACTAGGTCAGGAGATAACAGGGTAGAGTGGCCAGTTCCTTTCCTCCGTTCCTATATTATCATCTTTTTATCTTAAGTTCCTTATCTTTCAGTGCCTATTTTACCATCTTTTTTCTCTTTTTTCGTATCTTTCAGTGCCTATTTTACCATCTTTTTTCTCTTTTTTCGAATCTTTCAGTGCCTATTTTACCATCTTTTTCTCTTTTTCTTATCTTTCAGTGCCTATCGTTTTCTCCTTCATTGTCATCATCTTTCGAACTCCCTTCACTTTCATTATCATTATTATGGTTATTTATTTCTCTTATTTCTTTTCTGTATCGTCGCCATTATCTTTTTCTTTCTTCCTTTTTCCTTAATTGTTTCTTTTCTTCCTCTATTTCAGCACCTTCCCCTTTCTCATCATTCTCATCACAATTGTATTACCCTCTTTCTACTTCCGCTTTCTCCACCATCATATTACAGCTCGCCCATTTCTCTTTTCCCCCATTTTTTATGTTTAGTGCATTTGTAAATTTGTCACAGACGTGAATCAAATCCTCATCCATTACG
The DNA here is from genome assembly GCF_040183065.1 of Periplaneta americana. NCBI lineage: Eukaryota > Metazoa > Arthropoda > Insecta > Blattodea > Blattidae > Periplaneta > Periplaneta americana. The sequence goes on from NC_091133.1 coordinate 55,182,512, forward strand.
TTTGCAGACATTATTGGTTGGTGGGCAGGTACCTTCTTGAGTGACGCAAATATCTGTGAACTGGGTGGGGTACGAAATCACGCACCCGTGATAGCAGTCGGTCCCATCGCGATGTTTGCTCTGGAATTTATACTCTCCGGCAGGCGGGGTGTGCAATCTATAGATACGGCGTATCTCGTCAGTTTAAACGACATATAAAACACAAAGTCGGCGTAAATCTCATCCCAGCTGCGTATAAATTACATGTTTGCGTGCAACACGGGCCAAAAGCTCGTCTCAGCTCGATGCTCTATTTACATTTCCCTTATACAAAAACAGTTGACAGCTACATTCAAGTTACAACACGAACTGCATTCGGAACCCGCTAGGATATTGATCACGATATGAATAGAATTTATTTTATGATCGTACTACAAGGCAAGAATCAAAATGAGAATGAATTTGTATCTCTATTTAAATGCATGTATGAAAAACAATTTCATAGCGAAACAGTTTCAACACTGATGACTCAACCACAGACAACCAAATACATCGCAGCTTCGTGTGTCATCCTACGCTAGTTACTTGTCTGATGGCCGCTGAAATTTAAATTGTTAGCCTTTGTGGCACTGAACTTTCTATTGCATCCGTCATAGCCCAATTTCATGAACACACAAAAGAATTATCCACATTGGACAAACAGAATTTCTCTCCGTGACCATGTTGAGAGCTCTCAGGGACAACAGGGATGATCAAATGCAACAATCTTAAATAAGAAAACTGCTTAGGAAACGCCTCTCTTAAGTGTTATGGCTTATAACAGTTTTTAATTAATACCAGACGGAAGGCAACCCATCCTGCACTACCTCACTTTGGGATGCCTATCTGACTGGAGTAAGTAAACATTAAACTCACTGTTTGTAGTTCGAATAAAATATTCCGCTTAAACTGTTACACTATATTATATCATGATAAGCGAATGAATTCACTTAGAAAATGATACGAACATAAGCATAAGATAAGATGCTAAAATGGGGTCATACAGTTTCATGCAGGCGTTGTAGGTCCAATTAGGTTCTCCAATTTTTTCACACATCTCTGGAATCATTCTGACGATATCACAGGCAACTAGGATTTATACCAGGAATTTCTCTTATCTACAGATGTTGTCGGCCTCGGTAGCGTAGTCGGTATAGCGCTGGCCTTCTGTGCTCGAGTTTGCGGGTTCGATCCCGGCCCAGGTCGATGACATTTAAGTGTGTTTAAATGCGACAGGCTCATGTCAGTAGATATACCGCCATGTAAAAGAACTCCTGCGCGGCAAAATTCCGGCACACCGGCGACGGTGATATAATCTCTGAAGTTGCGAGCATCGTTAAATAAACCATAATTTAATTTAATTCTACAGATGTTCACGATTAAATAATATCTTCTACCAACCCACTTAACTGGATCAGTGTTCAGGAGGTATCTCAGAGAGATAGTACTTCCTGAGTTCATCAAAGCAAATGGATTCAACATGATTTTATCCTACAGTCCCGTCGCTCTAAATTCCGGCAGCCAATCACGTTGCAGTTCGGCTACATTTAAACGTGTGTGTCTTGTGATTCGCTGATGAAGATGTTAAGCATTTCCTGAGGCTGGATAATTACTTAATATAATCGCCCGCCATTTTGGCTCTTTCGCTGGCGTTCGCAAAAAGCACACGAAGACGTTATTTGCCGCTCAATTATCTGCTGAATTACAGTGCGTTTGATTTATTATCATAGGAGCTACGACATGATAATGTTTAACGGTGTGGCAAATAGATCGCTCATCTGGTAGCTCGGCAACGAAAGAACAAAAATGGCGAATGATACTACCTACCTAGAATTTATAGAGCCTTGACTTCCTAAGACGTAAGCAAAGAGGAGGAGTCACGCCGGGAATAACAGCGTCGCGACTATAGGTAACTTTCTCTGAAAGGTGGATCGGAAGAAGAGGTCCTGTTGTTTGGCCAGCGCGCTCCCCAGATCTAACTGATGCCATTTGATTTTATGTTGTGGAATCATGAAAATTGAACCACGGACCGTTTGACTGGCAGCGTATGCTATGTAAGGCACAGTGGCGGCCCTTAACAAAATGTCACTTACAGAAACAATTACTTTAGGTTTTTTAAGTATATACTTACAGGTTGTCATATATATTGTTTATTTGTAATCATAATATAGTGGATGATGATGGATTAAGAACTGGAATACATCTATTGGCTTTTCACGCTGCATATAGAATAATATCCGGTAATTGCTTTGAATTACAACAAGTGATATCGCTTTTTGATTCTTAACAAGTTTCCACACAATAAAAACATGAAAGAAATTCTCTTTTGTGGTATGATGTCAAACAAAAGAGACGGGTAAATTTATCCCCTTTGCTTAAATAGTTCCTGAGTAAGTGGCGACTACAATGTGGTGCACTTAATATTGTGGTCGTTTATATTTTCAGAAAGAATGTATTAATTTACTGTTTTATTGGCATAAAGATCTATTCCAAACATACTATATGAGTTTTTGAATAACAAACAAAATATCTGAACTACCAAATAATGATTTTTAATTCAACGCTAAAGTAACTGAAGGCGAAATTACAAACAGAAGGATTGCCTCAATTTTCTGAATAGCACAATTTTAGAGATAATAGTTGTGTTGCGTACATAAGTAACACTCAAGCTACTGTCTACATAAATGTAATTTCAGTATTTTATGACGATTTAGATTAAGTTCATTTTGTGTTTTTTGTTTCATGGATTCAATCAGTCTGTCTAATCGAACACATTTCTATTACTAATTAAATGAAGGTTTGACATTCGGCTAAGAACAAGAAACCACAGGGAGTAAGCATCTAATTTGAAAAAAAAAAAAAAAAAAACTTACGAAATGATGTTAACGGGATATTTTTTCTATATAATTAATTTAGTTTTAAAATGCATTGACTATCCAAAAATTGTAGTATTTTATTTATTTTTTAAGCTTATCCACATCTCATTTTGCTTGCATTTTCAACTGTTTCAATGCAAGGGTCAAACCTAATGGACTGGCACTCCTGCCATCTCTTGGCGCTACTGTCTTGCAAGATCGCTACCTCTCACGGATAACATTCGTAGCATTTCCCAAGACTACAATCTGGCAAGTGATCTTTAGTCTAACTAGTATATTTAAGAAAATGGAGAGAATCTGACCCGAATTTCATAGCATTTGCTTTGCATTAACGTGTGTAATTCGAAGTACTTCATTGAACAATTTAAATGTACGCATTTCGGGCTCCAACATTTTCAAGGGCGTGCTAACAGAAGATTCGTATAGAAACTTTCTTCAAAATAACTTCTCAGTTGTTTCAAAGGATAACCTTCGAGAGATACTTTATTCCAACAGAACGGACACTCTGTTCGTTCATCGTGGAAAGTTGCCGTCTTCTTTTATAGAAAATATACTGAAAAAATGACAGGAAGAAGACATATGTTGTTTCTTGCCAGATCTCCGAACCTGATACCATTTGAATTCTCCTTGTGAAGCCTTGTGAAGATATGTAGAAAAAACATACATTTGAGACTGAAAGGAAAACATACAAGATAAGGCATGAGAAATGTATGGCTGAGAAAGCAAGATAGTCTCTTAGTCTTCCTGCAAATTGAATGGAACAATATCGTATTTTGAAGATTTATTTTGAAGTCTATGTATTTCATTTAAGTTGTGGTAAAAGCGGACATAAAAGCACGACCATTTAATGTATGCTGCAATAATCATTGTCCCTCAAAATGTACTGTATATTTGTGTTTTTAACAGGAATGTTTGAATTTTTCGAACCGTTGTAACTTATGAGAAAAAGTATACGTTAAAAAGTCATCACCGTAAACAGAATTTCAAAACAAAATAATCTCCTCAAAGAGAAACATAGTTTTCTGTAGCCTACCTTGCAAAACGTTCCTTAATTTTTCTTTCTATTGACTTCTTTTCTAAATCTCAAACTGGCCTACAGTAGTAAACTCATGTAACAGTCGTTTAATAACTATTATGAGAATCGAGTCCAAAATCGCATCCACATTTTTCACAATGTCTTAAACACACGCATAGTACAGAGATATGTGGAAATAGAGTGACTCATATAGCTTTCTTTCCGTAAATGCTAATAGCATTATTAAGTGGAAATGTGTGATGCAAAAACTGGAGCCAAGAAGAGCTAGGCTGGATCAAAGGCTCGCAGTATATCACCAGGCTCCCGTGAGCCTTTGATCAACTCCTACGTCACCCACAGATGAGATAATTTTTCACTTCTTTGAACAGCAGCGGAATCATCATCCACACATCCGCGCTGTGCGGTGTGCGAACTACGAAGCAAGCTCTTTATGTTCTTACAACAGAAAGTAGGCTTTTCATGCTACCTGGAAATGATGGGCTCTACAAGCGAAAATAAGCGGAATTACTCCAATTTTCATTATATACCTAATACGACTCACTTTAATCTTATCCCACAACGAACTGAAAGAGATATCAAAGCTTTAAAATTGGACAATATGCTTAAGCAAGTCTGATAAAGCTCGTAAATTCAAGAATCGAAATTATTTCTTCAAATCACAGTATTGTTAATAGCAGGAGCGGCAGCGATAGTACGGATATAAATGCTGATAGTGTAGTAGTGCCAATGCTAGTAGAGGACGTCGGCGCCGTAGTAATGGTCGTTGTTGCAGGAGTGGTACGATTACAATAGTACTAAGAATAAGTAGTTGTAGTAGGCCTAGGTAGTAATACAACTAAACAGTAGTAAACCCTAGTAGATAGTGATAATAATAGTAATTGATATAATAGTATTATTTTTAGTTGATTCTTTAACGACGCTGTATCAACTACTAGATTATTTAGCGTCGATGAGATTGGAGATAGCGAGATAGTATTTGGCGAGATGAGGCCGAGTATTCGCCATAGATTACCTGACATTCGCCATACTGTTGGGGAAATCGAACCTTCGCTCGAGGCCAACTTCAAATCGGTAGGCAACTACCTCAGCCGACTGTGCTACGCCGGTGGCTATAATAGTTTCAATAATAGTAGTAGTAATTATTACTAGTAGGTAGTAATAATAGTAGTAGTAGTAGTAGTAGTAGTAGTAATTACTAGAATGTAGTAATAGTAGTAACATTTACTAGTAAGTAGTAGTAGGCTAATAATAATTTATCAAGTGAGATTTAGAACTAGAAGGTCTACAACTGATCAAATATCTATATACTAATAATAAATCTGTAGCCAACATTTTTCTGGTAATTTTCGATTTTCCAAAAATAATTGGTCCTAACATATATAATTAACCACCATGAAACCGAAAATTGTTTTTTTGAAATGTTTGTTTGTATGTCTGTCTGTCTGTCTGTCTGTCTGTCTGTCTGTCTGTCTGTCTGTCTGTCTGTATGTTTGTTACCTTTTCACGCGATAAAGGCTGAACGGATTTCGATGAAAATTGTAATATAAATTAAGTTCGTTGTAACTTAGATTTTAGGCTATATGGCATTCAAAATACATTATTTATAAGGGGGCCTGAATTAAATAAATCGAAATATCTCGCTTATTATTGATTTTTGTGAAAAATGTTACATAACAAACGTTTCTTTAAAAATAATTTGCGATAAGTTTTATTCCTTGAAAAATTTTGATAGGACTGATATTTAATGAGATAAATGAGTTTCAAAATCAAAATAACTGCCATCTAAGGCCGTGTAATGAATTAAAAAACAAATGACTTTGTCTATAAGGGGTCTTGGACAGCAACAATCGAAAGCTATGAAAGATAGCCTACAGAGAATGTTTCTGTGTTTGTATGAAGTAATATCGGAAGCTAAATTAACCGATTTGTATAATTAATTATTATTTCGCCATTGAAAAGTGTAGTTTCTCTAGATGGACATAATGCTATAATGTTATTACAGTAACTTCTGATATAATATAATATAATATAATATAATATAATTTAAGTTATTTGAAGGGTTCAGAACCATAGTGGGTCAAGCGCCATTTACTGAATACGTAGAAAACAATTGTTAAAATTAAGTTATTACCATAATTCAATGGAAACCTATAACAAGTAAAATAAAATATACACATTAAATCTAAATGATGTCAATCTTCATTAAGCTATGGTTGCATGTAATAAAAATTAAGAAACATGTTAAAGGAATTGTCATTGCACCAAATGAGTGTCTCTGGACCAAAATGATCGCATTTTAATTATTTGGATGCAATTTAAATTAAGTAACATATTAAACGATTTATCCTTCTATCAAACACGAATGTTACCTGGATCAAATGTCCTATTTTAATTATGTAATTACTTTATATTTATTTCTAACGGGAGCAGCGGAGCGCACGGGTACGGCTAGTTTACAATATGACAGATACAAGCAAAATGTTGGGAACAATCTAAGCTATTTGCAAATCATTTCATGAGTTTCTATGGTAACTGATAATGTGTGCTTATAATACAGTACAGTATATATAAAAGGAATACCCATTCAAACAACAGATATGGTGATATATTTCTTACTCCATTGAAGATTTTCACAATCAAAAAGCCATTATTTCATTTATCCTTATTTAACTTTTACTTTGAGCAGTTTGGGATCAAGATAAATGCAAGCAAGACGAAGACTACGGTCATTGGAAGAAAAATAAAGAATATAAACGTGCGAATGTTAAACGAGGCAGTAGAGCAAGTGGATAGCTTCAAACACTTGGGGTGCACTGATTGACCGATTTAGCTACCTCCCACTCACGAGAGAGGCCCTTGCCCTGTAGGGATGGTACGGGCTAATTCTAATTCTAATATAAACTGCAGAGAGGGCTGCATCATATAGGAATGGGATGGGAGTGAGAAAAAGGAGAGAATAACAGAAGGAATATATGGCGTAATGTGAAGATGCGTTTAATTGATATCGAGAGGCAAAAGATTGAGCTCCAATGTTCGGAAAAGTTCTCACTCCATTATTTTACAACCAGTTGTGACTACATAAATTCTTGTAACAAAGACAGCAAAGCAGGTTCAGCGTGGCTAAGATTGGAGGCATGGAAGGGTAATAAAATTGTCAACGAAGAAGGAGAGCGCCTTTGTCCACTGTGCGGAGAAAAGGACTCCCGGACACATATTTTATTGCGGTGTCGAATTGGAACATATCCGGAAAAAATATTTACAACCCTCGATGCTAGTCAGAATAGGAGTTCGCTTGCATGTCTTAACCTCATGGGGAATAGAGAATGGGAACAAAAGACTGGTTCCTCTTGAAGGAGAGACAGATTAGAACTTCAGCTGTTGAAGTTTGTGATACGATCTGAAGAAGGGATACTCAATTATACACTTTTATGTCTGTTTAAGTTGGGATATATTATACAAATATGTAAGTAGTAACATGAGCTTCAGCCACGAAGTCAAAAAGAGGATAGCAATGGAAAAAGGAAGCTTTTAATAGAAAAATGAGCATCTTCTGAGGACCCCTGGAAAAATAACTAAGGAAGAAACTAGTGAAGTGCTTTGTGTGGAGTGTGGCATTATTTGGGGCAGAAACATGGACATTACGGCGAAGTGAAGAGAAGCGAATAGAAGCATTTGAAATGTGGCTATGGAGACGAATGGAGCCTGTAAAATGGACAGACAGAATAAAAATGGAGCTGTGTTGAAAAAAATGGGTGAAGGATGAATGATGCGGAAACTGATCAGGAAGAGAAAAATAAATTGGTTGGGTCACTGGCTGAGAAGAAACTGCGTATTGAAAGATGCACTAGAAGGAATGGTGAACGGGAAAAGATTTCGAGCCAGAAGAAGATATCAGATGATAGACGACATTAAAATATATGGATCATACGTGGAGATTAAAAGGAAGGCAGAAAATAGGAAAGATTGGAGAATGCTGAGTTTGCAGTGAAAGCCTACCTTGGGTAGAACAGTATGTATGTATGTATGCATGTATGCATGCATGTATGTATGTATGTATGTATGTATGTATGTATGTATGTATGTATGTATGTATGTATGTATGTATGTATGTATGTATGTATGTATGTATGTATGTATGTATGTATGTATGTATGTATGTATGTATGTATGTATGTATGTATGTATGTATGTATGTATGTATGTATGTATGTATGCATGCATGTATGCATGCATGTATGTACGGTATGCGCCAAAATATACAGTACTGGAATTCGCGCAGCCCGCATGCGCATGCCTGTGCGTCTGCGTGTTGTTGCATCACCATTATGTATTGCTAGTTGTGTAACGAACGTTGTGCTGTGTGGTTGGAATTGACAATGGGTCTCGCGACGGAGGAAAAAGTGTTCATAATGGAGTATTATTTTCGTTCGCACGAAATGGTTATCAAGGTGGGCTGAGTTTAAAGTTAGTGGCGCAATAATATCGTGAACATTTTAATCAGCCGGCACCAAGCAACATAGTTATGCTGTCTATCATTACAAAATTTCATCGTACGGGTAGTGTATTGTGTCAACGGAAGGAAAGGTCTGGTAGGCCAGTAACTGTGTCCACAAATGACAATCATGGACGTGTCCTCAATCAGGTTTTGCAGTCACCAAAGCGAAGTCTTCGACGAACATCACATTCCCCCGATCTTACACCACCTGATGCTTACGTGTGGGGAGTGTTAAAGGAGAACATTTTCAACTGTAATGATCCACCCACAACTGTGCCTGCATTACGTCAGAAGATAGTCTCGTTTTTCAGGACTCTGCAGCAATCTATGTTCCAGAATATGTTTCAAAATCTGCGTGATCGTTATGAATACTGTCTACAGCGCAATGGAGTACATTTTGAACATTTATATTATCATTCCGATAACTAATAACAACAAATAATAGTAACATATTGTTCCAGTACTGTATATTTTGGCGCATACTGTATGTACAGTTGTCAAAATAAAAAGTGGCCGCTCTCCAGAAGCAAAGTTCCCTTCCGGTATCTTCGCTACAGTTCGGACCCAGGCGATGTTACATGTTGTTATATCACGTTGCCTGATATCTACAGTAATAATTAAAGTATTATTTGTGTTACTTGATAGCGTAATGGTAGCGTTCTGGCCTTTTATTCGTGAGGTCCTGCGTTCGAATACAACCTCCTGCTCTTTATGTTACTTTTTTGTTTTGTTTTTAAGAGAGAGATACAAAATATACATAATTGCTCCTTTCCCTTTTATAATTATTTCAGTAATTAATATCAGGTTCATGAATGTATTATGCCATGCCTTTATCATTACTTATTATGACATTATGGCTGCAAATGAAAAGAAAAAAAAAATATTTTATTCTCAACAAAAATATCTTTCGTGGCATAAACAAAATAAACTTACTGGCGTCTGCCTTAGAACATTCAAACAATTAATCGTTCAAAAAACAAAACAAAAATCTACGATTCAATATATTTAATCTAACTTTCCCATATCTCGATCACATCTTGCATTCGATTATTTTTTACGACGCTTTATCAACATCTTGGTTATTTAGCGTCTGAATGAGATTAAGGTAATAATGCCAGTGAAATGAGTCCGGAGTCCAGCAACGAAAGTTACCCAGCATTCTTGCAGTCGAGTGGGCATGGAATCGACTAGAGTCTTTTCAAATAACTACTATTCTCAGCCACGACAATCCAAGCATCCTGAACAGACATAAGCGTTCTGCCCATGGGCAGGCCTTTCACTGCAAACCCAGCATTCTCCTATCTTTCCTATTTTCTGCCTTCCTCTTAGTCTCCGCACATGATCCACATATCTTAATGTCGTCTATTATTTGATATCTTCTCCTGCCTCGAACTCTTCCCCCGTTCACCATTCCTTCAAGTGCAACTCTCAGTAGGCAGTTTCTTCTCAACCAGTGACCCAACCAATTCCTTTTTCTCTTTCTAATCAGTTTCACCATCATACTTTCTTCATCCACTTTTTCCAACACAACTTCATTTCTTATTCTGTCTGTTCAATTCACACGTTCCATTTTTCTCCACATCCACATTTCAAATGCTTCTATATGTTTCTCTTCATTTCATCGTAATGTCCATGTCTTTTCCCCATACAGTGCCACACAAAACACTTCACTAGTCTGTTCCTTAGTTCTTTTTCCAGAGGTCGCAGAAGATGCTTCTTTTTCTGTTAAAAGCTTCCTTTGCTAATGTTTGCAGTTTTTCTTGGGAAGGATAAATGCGTGAACTTCCCGTTGCTTTCCGCACATCACTGTTCCTTTCGAATCTTAATAGATTCTAGGGGGCCCAAACGTGGCGGTGGAGAGAGTGGATTTGACTAATTGGGCCCTCCGGACTTCACCGAAATTCACCGCAAGAGTTAAATATTAGTTCTATCAGGATTTTTGACCCGATCAGATACCGGGAAATCCCAATTAGCCTTTGTCCCCCGCATCCTGGACAAACTTCTACAAATCATCAGAAAATCTTGGAGGGGAATTGGGCTAATTTTTCCGCAAATGTTTCTTTACTTGTGCCCTCGTAGTTCAGTCTGAAGAACGTCGGAATTTTGATGTAAACGTCTGAGTTTCAATTCCTCGTCACTCCTGTTCATTTTATCGTGTTTGAAGATAATATAATGTAATAATGTAAAAAGAAAAAAACTAACACCAGTATTATGCAACTGTATTGTTCCAAACCTAATATTAAATTTATGTTATTTATGTCGCTAAAGAACGATAACAGAATATAAATGATAAATTGAATATTATTTATATCGCTAACAACGATAACAGAATATAAATAACTTCAATATTATTTATACAGGATCACTAAAGAACGATAACATAATATAAATGATAAATATCGGTTTGTTTAATTAATATAAGATATTATATATAATTAACTATTTAAATAAAATTACCTATTTTACAAAGAGAAATGGTTATTTATATTACAATAATTTCTTTTATAAATTCAGAGTATTTATATCGCGAAAGAACAATAACAGAATATTAATGGTAACTTGAATATTATTTATAACGCGAAAGAACGGTAGCAGAATACAAATTATAATTTGAATATTATTTATATCGCTAAAGAACGATTAAAAAATAAAATGAAAACTTGAACAAGGCCCGAATTCCCAACCTTTCAATCATTAAGCGAGCACTCTACCGCTGGTCTACGAGACGCAGATATGAAATAATTCCATAGTTCCGGAACTGCTTTTACAAGGACATGCATCGTGTAACATCGCCGTGACTCGAAGTGGACTTAGAAAATTTTCGCTGTTCACGAGTGCGGCCACTTTTTTTTTTTTTTTTTTTACAACTGTATGTATATGTGGTAGAAAACTAATAAAACGAAAAAGAAACTTAATTCATTACATTAAACAAAATAATTTAAATTAATTGTTTGCTAAGACTACACCGTACACGAGCCTGGCTGGTAGCCTGGTAGTAGCTAGAAACATTTTTGTTTTATAATTTTAATTTGTACTCACTAGCTAGCTAGTTAAAATAAATAAAAATAAAAATTGCGTCCCTGAGCTACGAACTTATTTAATCGCCATAACTAGCAATTAGCAATTATTAAAAACATTCAATATATGGAATACTAATCTTCCTGTCACAGAGACTGGATACTTGTTCCTTGTGTTTGGTTTGTTCTCTAAAATGCTGGCAACATACATGGCCAGGCTGTTGCATAAAGAAGTTGATTCTGGCGTGATTAACACAAACCGGTGAGACTCTTCCCAATAGCAGAGTCCAACTAGCTGTTACGAAGATCAAAGGAGCCCGGGCACAAAACAGCGTGACCACAAAGCGGAATTCAAAGGGAGGAGGGGTAAGACACCGTCATGTTTTGCCATTTACTCATCCCTGCCTTCGTTTCATGTTCTCTTCTAATTCATTAGGTCTGTATCGTCATACTTGCTCTTCGTCTTTAATTGCTTCTTGCCCGTTGTCACTATTTGTTTACTTTCATTTTATTCCTCCTCTTCAATCATTCTAGCATCTTCCCTCCAATTTCTCCACCTATTTCCACTTATTCTCTGATTTTAGTAGAGAAAGTGTAACAAATATGAAATAGGGGTACGAATATGAAATACGACCTGAGACGTGTTGTATTGTAGTGCAAACTTTCCAGATTACTACACACTGATACCACAGTCTAGTATATACAGTCACGAAGCTCAATACGTAGTTAATATGCATCCATAGATAATTGCTAACCACTAGGATCGCTACTATCGCCTCATCACAGACAATGCGAAATAGTACCTGCGCAGTCTATTGTTTCTAGTACCCTCACAACTCAAGCTTCGTGACTGTATATACTATGTGCTGATACTCTCTTTCGCGGGAACAGTGTTGCCAACCGTAGGATCTGGATCGTACATGTGCGATAATTTGGTACCATGTACGATCGATCGTATGATCGAATCTGCGGACAGTACGCAAAATGTACGATCGTCCTGTCGGCAAAGAAGATAAAACATGCCAAAAAGAGAATTTTGAACATTTATTATAATTTACGACATTTGAAATGTTATTTTTTTCTGCTGTATTACGGGTATATTTCACTTATACATTTAAAGTAGTTCCTGCATGTAACATTTCTGCGTTACAAGTAGGCTACTGTACAGTCGACTGTCGCAAAACATATTTCTATAAACATTGTTCGCCTATTTCTTCAGATCTAGGTGACATGACAACTTAATTTTGGTAAACATTATTATAGCGACAAGAAATCGTGTAGTGTCCATTACTTATGGCTATTCAAAAATGATGCTGACAAACATTCCTTTGTTTATTTGGTCTCTCCAATCCTCTGATTTGTCTAAACATAATGACTAGAGCCAGTATGTTTGGCGAAATGTCTTTTTTACTGGATGGAAGTAATTAATTATTTGCATAGATATAAATGTGATTTGGAGTAAATAAAAATGATAGAGGCAATTTTTATTTCGCCCATTTTGCCTTTTTTAAGTGTTTCTTACTAATAAATGCCTTTTTTATCATTTTAAAGTAATATTTCTTGTTTATTTGCAATTTTCTAATTAATTTTAATGTAATGTGTATGAAATTTAAATATTTGAAACAAAGACTAACTGTACTAACAAGAATAAATAAAGTAATTTATTTCGGTGCTTAATCTGTTAATAATCGTGCTTTAATATTATTGGTGTAATATGAATAATGATCGACAATCTCAGTTACAAATATAATATTGTCATGTCTTCACAGTACCAACAATCAGCTTTATAATTTTAAATATTACGTTAGTGAATTTGGTACCCATGTGTTTTCAACCGATGGAACAGTTTTGTTATGTAAGGTTTGTGAAAAGCGATCACGAGTCCTTGGATACCCAGAGTAGTGCAATCAGCTAGTCCAGGGATGTCGAACAGCGCTCTCGAGCTGTGAACTGCAGAGCCTTCACTCCTCCCTTACCGTGCAACGGTTGAACACAGGTAGCAGGCAGTCCGGCCGAATGATAGTAAACAAAAGCGAAACTGCGGCGGCTGGTACTTTGATAACTTTCATACATCTTACCCATTGATTAGGAACTCAGTTCAGATTTGCACTTCAACTCTGATAAACAAAGAATGTAGCCTACATGAGGATGAATTATGATAATGATGATAATAATGATAATAATAATAATAATAATAATAATAATAATAATAATAATAATAATAATAATAATAATAATAGAGTTTTATCTACTGGGTTATTCCATGAATGTTGTTCGTTAGTGACGGAAATAGGTAAATCATAATAATAATAATAATAATAATAATAATAATAATAATGTTGTTAATATCATGTTTAAAATATCAACTTTGTGTGTATGTGTTGTAGCAGTGCAACTTAAAGTTCAGAAACGTAAACTGTTTTGATGTATAAAATTAATTGCTTTTAGCGTGACTTGAAATTTGTTCATAGTTTTTGTTACAGATTCAGATTCAAAAATATCTCCTCCTCGAGTTCGATCCTTTAGTGTAATGTTATCTACAAAATCTCCATGAACATTGAAATCTGAGTCGACACTCCTTATGAATATACTGTAGCTAGCTGCTACGTATCTTTCCGGTCGGTACTTTCATCAACAGCTATAGTGAGTAATAAGTGAAAGTTTTCATTCTTGCTATCAATTGTTACTCCAAGTTATCTCCCATTTATGAAACGCGCTCTGCAACAATATTACGATACAAACATTCTAAAATCATTAAAGTATTCCGGACATATCCCTTTTGCAACAGCTATTAGACAGCATTTCACAAATTTTCCGTCAGTAAATAGCTTTGAAGCCGTTGCAATAATTTCACAAATTTTGTAGCTACCACGAACCAAGCTTGTTCTACTAACACCCGATGATGATGGAAGGTTTTCCGAATTAAATCTTGATTTTAATTCTTCTACAGCCTTTTCACGAGTGAAACCGGATAACTTTTCTGGTCCATAAGCTTTAGCATGACGTGTAGAATTAAAATGCCTTTTAATATTATGATGGCTAAAGTATCGAAGTTCCCTTCTACATATTAAGCAATGTGCCTTTCCGTCCTTTAAGATGAATAAATATTTATCTGTCCACTCACTATTGAATCGTCGTTCCATATCCATACCAGCCGCCAGAATTGATTAACACATTGCGTACAGAACACTGCTACAGCGAGCTGACTGACTGTCGTTTCAGCTCAGCTACAGCAGGAAACAATATTAATCTTTTCACAGTTTGAGAGCGCTGTTCGACATCCCTGAGCTAGTCGGTCGACATTATTATTCCATTTCAACACTCTTGGGATAGGAACATTTACAATAAAACTCAATTTAGGTCAGTGTCCGTGATCCTTAAAATTAAAAATATTTGACTCTGATTTAGACTACATTAATTCCCTATACAACTGTATATGGAAAATAGCGTGCGCTGGAATAACAATGGCTGATTTGTAGGCATTTGTGGCGCAAAGGATTGCAGTACTCTGGATATCCACGGATTCTGGTTGTGACCAAGGTCCGCCGATAAGTCAGGTCGTCGCACGTTGCGATATTTGCACCCTCTATTCGGTTTGTTTACATTGGGTTGTGGAAGGAATTTGTGTTATGATTTATATATTTCATAAAATAAGTTTTCAAAATGTCTGGATGTGCAGCCCCAAATTGCTCAAAGTATTCCAATAAAGGTTTCAGATTGCTTGTCTTTCCAAAAGATGTGGGAAGAAGAAGAAAGTGGCTTCAAAATTTCTGAAGAGATAGCTTGAAACCAACGGAATATTCACGACTTTGCGAGGTAAGCCAGTAAATATATAGAATTATAAGAATGTGAATTTAAGCGTTTTGGCACTAAATTTTAAATTTGCATAATTTTATTAGGCCGAAATAGCTATCTACTTGAATTCAAAAAATAACCTAAATATTCGGCATATTGTAAGCCCGCCTATAGAAATTTAATAATTAATAATTTATTTATTTAATCTGGCAGTGGCATAAATTAGGAGTTTAAGGAGGATGTTTTCTAATTAAAGCTAAACTTTCATTCTAATTTATTTAGATTAGAAAATGTGCAAATATATTATCATTTATGAAGGTGGGTCTAACCTAATCTAACCCCATTGTAAAATGAGTGGGATATTCTGTGGACCATTATTATTATTATTATTATTATTATTATTACTATTATTATTTTGTTGCTCTTCATTAGTTGTATAAGAAATGCAAAAATAATAAATAATGTTACAAAATTTCGCCTCCTCCAACCACAAACTAACAGCTGTTCGTCAGCGACATCTAGCGACCTTGGTTGTGACTGCTGCCGAGTGACATCTGGCGGGAAACAATTATTGACAATCGGCGTAAACAGTTGAAAGTCACTGTCAAAAATATTTTTCGCAGGCTACAGCATAACTCCAGTTTTAACCGTTTTTCTGGCGTTCTACTTTTAAAAACGGCTATCTAAAAAATCTCTCTGATGTTGCATATCGTTTTATCTGCGTTGGGCAGAAAATATATCAAGCTCGCGCGTTACATCGTTAAATGTCAATAATTCAGTACTTGTAAAAGATAAACATAAACCTATTACTATATATAAACTAAAAAGAAAAATAAAGAGCTTTCTATCTATATAAGTCATTTTATTCCATAATGAATATTTCGATGGTGTTTTATAAAGGGAAATAAGTAAATAAAATGAGTTAGAGTATAAATGAACATTAAACTTCGGAATTTTATTGCAAATAATTTTCTGCACAAATAAAATGAAACTCTCTTAAAACACAGAATCATTAAGCGTAGATGTAATAATTTTTATTTCATGTCTGTTCTTGTTCATGGAATGTTTTAATATATTCTCTGTTCAAATGACATTTGAAATATTGCATTTTTATAAATTCAAGGTACACTCCGCAATATTATCAAGGCACCCTTGGTGTAAAACTATGATTTCGTATTTAACACGCGATACAAGCAACACAAAAAGGAAAAAAAACAGGAATGGAAGCAAAAAGACGGGGAAATGAATAACGTTAGTAATAAAACTGAAAAAGATAAATTTTTGTGGAATTCACGTTGAAACATACAAAATAATACAACAATTTAACGGAAACTGTTCAGCAACGAGAAATCTTTTATAGAGTAATAATAATAATAATAATAATAATAATAATAATAATAATAATAATAATAATTATTATTATTATTATTATTATTATTATTATTATTATTATTATTATTATTATTATTACATACAAATGGCTTTTAGAGAACACGGAGGTTCATTGCCGCTCTCACATAAGCTCGCCATCGGTCCCTATCCTGAGCAAGATTAATCTAGCCCCTACCATCATATCCTACACCCTTCAATTACATTTAAATTTATCCTCCCGTTAATGTCTCTGCCTTCCCAAAGGTCTTTTTTCCCCTGAAATCTCCCAATTAACACTCTATATGCATTTCTGGATTCACCCATATGTGCTGTATGCACTACCTATCTCAAACGTATGGTTTTAATGTTCCTAATTATGTCAGGTGAAGAATACAATGCGTGCAGTTCTGCGTTCAGTTACTTTCTTCATTCTCCCTCTTAGCCTCAAATATTTTCCTAAGCACCTTAGTCTCCATTACCCTTAACCTCTGTTCCTCTCTCTAAGTGAGAGTCCAAGTTTCAAAACCTATAGAACAACCGGTAATATAACTATTTTACAAATTCTAGCTTTCAGCTTTCTTGAGAGCAGACTGGGTGACAAAAGCTTTTCCACCGAATAATAACAGGCATTTCCCATAGACTATTTATTCCGCGTTTTCCTCTCGAGTGTCATTTATATTTGTTGCTGTTACTGCAAGATATTTGAATTTTTCCAAATTTTCAAAGGATAAATTTCCAATTTTTACATTTTCATTTTGTAATATGTTCTCGTCACGAGAAATAATCATACAGGCTACTTTGTTTTTTGTTTTTTTTTTTGTTTTTTTTTTTTTAGGAGTTTACTTCCAAATCTATCTCCTTAATTGCTTCAACTAAATTCCTGTGTTTCCCTAAGAGTTTGTGTATTTTCTCCTAACATATTAACGTAAAATAATAATAATAATAATAATAATAATAATAATAATAATAATAAAAACGAACCGTCTGACTTAATTCTGTTCAAAATAAAATTTAAATATATTCCCCTTAAAAATGTAACAATTTTAGTTAACAGAAATTTACAATCAAATTAAAAACATAAAATTAGGGTCTAGCAACTATTAGGTGCATTGGAAAGTTCTTGCACGTAACGTAGCCTAACATTTGACAGCGAATTTAATAACAATACCTTTTCTGAATACTTTATTATTCTTGCGATCCATTGCTGCAAGGACGAACAGGTCAATGAGAAAAGCACAAGACTTTACACTCCGTGTGCGGCAGAGTGACGTCAGGATTGAAGTTCTAACGCTACTCCATTAGCCTTGGTTGAGTTACTATTACCATTATCATTATTATGAATCTATAAATTTGTATTTTCAGTACACGAGAAATCACTTACTACAGTATTTTACTCGAAAGTAAGGTCAGTCGTTAACTGGATTTCATTTATATAGAGTAAAATATTTTGAACTAAAAGCAGTTCGTTTATGAATACAGCCGATACGTCGAGTTGGGGATTCCAGCTGCAAATTCAATAAAATCTGTCCGTTATTTTATTCGCATGCCGTCAGATATAATTAACCTCTTTATATCCAGGATTCACGGGTCGAAGTCAACTGTTAACGAGCACGCGCGTAGGGTATCAGATGTGAAAATAAAACGAAGGGAAACTGGACAGCTTATACGTTCCCTAAACTGACCTCTATTTCCGTTAAACTCAAGCACCTATTGTTGCTAAAAAAAAAAAAAAAGAGAGAGAGGTAATTACGTACATGTCTGACATTAACACAACAGTTCTTCGCACGATTTATTAAGATTTATTCTGCGCACATTTAAAAATATGTTTTTGGAGTAGTTCTCTTGCCCATATTACATGTTTTCTATTTTCAATATACTGTGTCCCAAAAGTCATAGTGTGGTTAGGAATATATATTTTTTAATAATAGACGTAAAAATACAGGGACATCATTTTATTTTTACTAGCATTTCTAATATTAACCTGACCATACCTTTGGATTAACGGTTGAGAACCGGAAACACCGTTTGCTAGCCATGTTCACGACTGGAGTTTGATGATACTGGCGTAAAATACAAACAAATCACTTTACTAGGTATAGGAGGGAAGAAAAGTAGTTCATCCGTTTACGTAAACTAGGAAATAACGCGATTTTCAGTTCGGTAATTTTCATTATAGGTTTTTGTTTAATCAAAATACAGTACTGTATTAACAATAAGTGTTTTTACTCACGAACTGAGTTATCCATGCGAACGTATTCATTATGCAGTGTATATTATACAGTCTACAGCACATTAGCGTTCAATGTATAGAATGAAGTTAAATTGAAAAATAACCATAACATGGATATTTAAACACATTTTTGAAAATGGTGGCCGTTCATTTCGATACAGGCTTCAGTTCTTTTGTGTATATTATTGCACTATAGACTACTGTACCTAATTCCAATTACCAGTTTCGGCCCTCGTACTAGTAGATTAACTCACGTTGAAATAATTCTGTACCTACTCTGTAAGAGAGTACCTCACGTACTGTAAATTCAATCTTCACTTCGGTCCGATCCGAAAAGATAAAATTACTCAGACATGCCGTCTACTGTCCGTCCAAATGGTTTTGTCGCAGGGTGTAAAAAGGAGGGATATCACGTGACAGTTAATTACTTAACGTGGACCTTTTATTTAAATTATTTTAAACAGTTGTATAATATTACGTAGATGTCCAATTCCTAACAGAAATTAATGTTTTCAGAAAAGAGCTAAGACAGCCCAGCCACTAGCCTTTACAGAGGGGCGAGCAGAAGCGGGTGGGGGAAACAGGGATGCGACGTAGGCAAACGGACGACAGTACCTGTGCGAAATTATGATTCAACATTGAAAGCTCTTTCGTCACTGGAAAACGCGAACATATTTCTGGAACGTACTATACTCACTAACTCAGTACTGCTTACTATGACCGCATGCGCGCCCTTGGTTCTGTGTGGAGAAAGTTTGGAAGTTTACTAGTAGGGGGAGTGGGAGTGAAGTACATTAAAAAATTCAAGTACAATAAAAATTGAAGTAAAAATAAAATGATGTCCCTATACAATATTGATGCCAAAATAAAACTCTCAAAATGTTTCGTCTGCAAGTTTGGAGGCACTGAAGGAAACAAAAGACGGTAACAATCGAACAAATGCTAAAATTTTCATTGTTACAATTAATTATACAACATGGATGTCCAAAGAATAGTGCAATGTGTTTTGTGGCTGCCAAATTTGAATCTGTGACTGTACGTCGTCGTCAGTTTCATTAAGCATATCCACAGAAAACTCCTATCTTCTGTGATAATCATCTGGATGAAGTCCATTTATTGAAGTTCGTAAGGAGTCAGATGAAAACTTTCCTTTAAAGCTCTAAGAACTGTTGTTTTCGGGAGTCGTAATTTTATTGTCGGGCACATTTACTAAATTATTTCTTTGGACTCTATACAAATGCTCTTCTGAAGGTTTCTACCGTTTCATTATTTCATTTATCGATGTTCTTCCAGTAGTACGCTTTTTCTCCATTAGGCTTCCATTCTCTTTTAACGTCTATCCCGGTGGTTCTTCGTTAAACACGCAACAAAATTCACGTCGTACACGAGTCACAGATTTAAATTTTACCAGCCACAAAACATATTGCACTTTTCTTTGGACATCCATCTTGTATGATTAACTGCAACATTGAAAATTATTGCATTTGTTCGATTGTTACCACATTTTGTACCCTTCTATGCCTCAAAATTAGGGACGAAAAACTTTGAGAGTTTTATTTTGGCACCAATATTAATTATATTTCTACCTCTATTCATTAAAAAAAAATATAATCTCATCATGACTTTTGGGACACAATGTATTTTACGATGCACTTCGTAGTTATCTACTTATTTTACGATACACGCATAGTGACGTATCATTCTTTAAATAACAGACAAAATACTGATTTAATGAAAAAGTAAGGTAAGAAACATAATCAAATATTGATGGCAATACAACATGCCTGTACGGCAACGAAACAAGAATGGCAAAAAAAGAGATAGGTATTTGAAGAAATTCCTATGATTGCATGTAACGTTTGTACAGGAATTAGGATAATTGAATTAGCATAAATAAATAAATATATTATTATTATTATTATTATTATTATTATTATTATTATCATCATCATCATCATCATCATCATCTACGAGTATTAAAATAACTGACAAATCTGTTCACCTTTTACTTAAACTGAAATATCTAGAGATCTAACGTACTTGGGCTTAAAACGCTCGGGACGTTATATATTACCGATTAAGCCCTAATTTACTTGATTCGATCAATTTTGACCAAGTTAAGGTGGAGCATGTATTTGAACGATGTTCCACTATAACGTTTATCCAAATTGACCGAATAAAGTAAATTTGGGCTCAATCGATGTGTAATGCATCGAGTGCTATAGACCCATGTACAATATCGTAGCTCAATTAGGTCTTGAAAAGTTTCAGTTTAAGCAAAAGGTGAATAAATTATGCTAATTATTTTAGTGTAAATCTAATAAAGCTGAATTAATAGGTCGTCTTGTTTTTTATGTATTTTGGAGAAGGCTTTGTAAATTGGGATTATAGAAGGTATTGAGTGATAAAATTATGAACCAAAGAAGTATGCTATTTTTTATTTTGTGTTTGGTGTGAGTGTGTAAACACAGAGAATTTTTAAAACTAAATGGGATTTTGTGCAAGTTTGTCATTTTACAGAGAAGTAAACGAGTGTGATGTGAAAGAAAATAAACAAACATTCGACTCGTAACAGTTCTGTAGTGATAACTAAGATGGATCTTGGTAGAAAAACGAAAAAGCTAGACAAAAAATGTTTAAACAATACATGCGACTTTGAAGAATACATAGGCTGATCCTAAACGAGAATGATGTTTTTTTTTTTTTTTTTTAACTAATGGTGGGTACTTAGTCATTCACCCACATGTAGACCAATTTACCGACAGAGTCGTTACCCATGGTGCGCCATAGGGGGCTGGTCTAGGCTACACGCGTGATGAAATGAGATGAAGGAATAACTTATATTGGTGTGCGTTGTAGGCGAGTTAGTAAAAGATCTAAGTCCTTTAAACAACCAAGGGCTGCCAATACTTAAGTTTATTAATCAATCTTGAAATACAAGGCGTAGTACAAGTGATGAAATGAAGATGATGATGATGATGATGATGATGATGATGATGATGATGATGATGTTGATGATGTTGATTACTCGTTGCGACGTGGGCCACTCGTCGCCCTCCCCAGCACTTCTGCTGCTGCCTGCAGAGCTATTATAATAACAATGATGCTTCTCCAACGATCGCGCCAGTGACGCTACGGTGACCTTTGAAGTCCGCGTGATTCGCATCTACTCGATGGCGTACCCACGCCGTGGCCAGTGCGATGACCTGCCTTTGGACTTTGATAGATGAGCCTTTAGTCATTAACCCCAGTACATGCATGACTCAAATTATGAATTTTAGGTCAAGTCTGCACGAGTTATGAGGATAGAATACATTTTAAATTTACAGTATTAATAAATCACTCTAAACATTAATTACAATCATACCAATTATAATCATACCAATTACAATCATACCAATTATGTATCTACAGTAAGTGGCGCTTAACACAATGCCCATATAGGCCTACATGAAATGGCTGTGTATGCGCTCGGGCGTGGATTCGATTCCCGCTTGGGCTGATTACTTGGTTTTTCCGAGGTTTTCCCCAACATAAGGCAAATGTCAGGTAATCTATGGCGAATACTCGGCCTCATCTCGCCAAATACCACCTCACTATCACCAATCCCATCGACGCTAAAGAACCCAGTAGTTTATACAGGGTCGTTAAAAAATACTGCAAATACAGCGATAGGACGCTTATGATGGCACAAGTTGACCAGCCAACAACAATAATCTTAACAGACTAGACCATGTCGCCATTTCTTCAGCGATACCAATCTGATGATGGAACATGGAACTGCCAGTAGTTCCAGGATATCGGAGAAATGGGGGTTTTAGAAACCTAATTTCTTATTCGCAATACGTTCAGCACAAAACTTGGAGCCTCCAAAGTTTTCTTAATGAAAATAAATACACAACACACTGAAAATCCACTATGAAATGAATGCAAGTCTGTAAGCCTTAAAGTCATATAAAATAGTGCTATTGCTGAGACAATTAAATGTGTAGTTAACTGAATTAAACGAGTAATTACATGACTTGAGAGCATTTAACGGTCAACTACGATGCATTTCACTCCCTCACAGCGACACTCTGTAACAGACACTTAATTACAATTTAAATTAACAACTCTGCTTTATTCCGCTGCAACTAGCGATCTCGAATGCAGACCCATCATTGCATACACCAAGTCTCAAAGCATTTCAGTAAATTAGCAGCTTCCTCAAGCTAAAGTTTCTTAATTGGTTATTTAACGATGCTCTATCAAATACAAGATTATCTAGAATCAGTTGCATTCATGGAACTTTTGAAAAATGAGTAGGTTCTTTTACACCGACGTAATGTTGTTAGCAACAAATCGTACAATATTGGCTAGAAATGTTGATAACACTTTTCTGCAGCAAGATGATTATAAACCAGATCAATATAGTTGTCAGAATTTAGTTGAGCGCAGAAAGTTGACGGAGGAATATATGTTACTATAGTCGCGACGCTGTTATTCCCGGCGTGACTCCTCTTTGCTTACGTCTTAGGAAGTGAAGGCTCTATAAAGTCTACGTAGGTAGTATCATTCGCCATTTTTGTTCTTTCGTTGCCGAGCTACCATACGAAGAATCTATTTGCCACACCGTTAAACATTATCATGTCGTAGCTCCTATGATAATAAATCAAACGCACTTTAATTCAGCAAACAATTGAGCTGCAAATAACGTCTTCGTGTGCTTTCTGCGAACGCCAACGAAAGAGCCAAAATGGCGGGGGATTATATTAAGTATTTATTGAGCCGTAAGAAATGAATAACACCATCACCGAATCACAAGACGCACACGTTTAAATGTATCCGACCTGCAATGCGCTTGGCTGCCGGAAATTAGAGCGACGGGACTTTTTATAGTTTGAACCATTTTGAGGAATAAATTTCTTCGTTCCTTTTCACTAGTGTGTGTTTCCTTTATAAATTCACGATAAAATTGTGCCGTTACACCCTTCGCTTTTTCTACTCCAAATATTTCCTTACATCAAGTTCCTTGTTTCAATTTGTATAGTCATGAGTTCATCATATTTAAAATGCCATAAAACTGGCCGATCTATACAGTTTCTACCAAATGTTTAAGAACATGCATTCAAAATAGATGTTTCATTCCTGTTCTTATACTTATGTGAAACACCCTGATTTTTATACAGGGACCAAACTGCTGTGAAAAATGAAGTTATTTTACGGCAAACCCAATCTCTCTATCTTTCAAAGTGTGGATTATATAACAATTTTTCTGTCATCAAAACTCACTGAAAAATTACATTTTTTTTTAGGAAAAAATTAATTGCTCCAGAATGTATGTACTTAGATCAATGAATTTTGGCCAGAAGTTCCTGCAAACCGTACGTTTTTCTAAATGAATTCAAAGATAGGCCTACTAATTGTTTGGACTACAGAAATGTTTTTAATGTAATCCAGAAAATCCTGCAAAAATTTAGTGAAATTATTTTTTTCTTATATCTCAGCTCTATGAAAGCTAAAATGAACAAAAAGGTTTCATGCTTAATATACATACATTACAATTTATAAAACACAATTCATAATATTCAAATGGCAAATAATTATCTGTAAAAAATAATATCAAATTTGCATATTTTTACAACCGTAAAACATTTACATAATCAAATATACAATTAATTAAATATCTGCATGATTATTTTACTGTAATGTTTTAACGACCTACATCAACAACATACAGAGTCTGGGATCCTTTACCTATTCTTTGAAGAAATATTTTTTTCTTAATAGTTACCTTCAATATTAAATTTTCTAAAATTTTTGATTAAGAAAAAGATATTTCCTGAAGGAATAGATAAAAGATCCTATACTATGTTGTTGATGTAGATCTTTAAAAGAATTGTGCAGATATTTAATTAATTGTAGATTTTATTATGTAAATGCTTCACGGTTCTAAAAAAATATATAACTTTGATATTTTACTCGGTAATTATTAGCTATATTAATATTCTGAATATGTTTTATGAAGTGAAGTGTATGCATATGTTCATTTAGGTTCTACAGTAGTTGAGATATAAAAAAATGAATTTCACTACATTTTTGCAGGACAATGTTGTACCTCCCCCCTTAATAGCTTATTTATAGACTCTGTACCAACTACCAGATTATCCAACTACAGTGGAATTGATATCTAAATGATATTTGGAGATATAAATTCAAGAATTGATCATGAAATTACCTGACATTCGTATTACAATCGGGAAAAAACTCTGAAAAACACCGATCTGGGATTGAGCACAAGCTCAGCAAGCCTCGGATCACGAGTTGCCAAGTTCATTTTCTATTTATAGTTCATATTCAATTATTTATGTTGTTTGAAAAGTAGTTCAAGAAAATAAACCTGATTGTAATATAATTCGCTGCATTATAAGCTAACTGAATTTTAATGAAGCGCTAGAAAAAGGATGAATGTAAAGTATGCATCATCTTCCTAACATTCTTAAGATTTATTCTGTGTTTGAATTGCAGTTCTCAAAATATTCTCTTATTTTTAAACATATACGTATAATATTAATACTCGTATTTAAACATAAATTCTATCCTTTAAAGACTGAAAATGTACCTCGACAATTTTAGTACCTTGTTCAATGACCCATAGATTGAAGAAGATTGAAAGTTATGACTTTGAAACGAACTGTTATCAGTAATCAATGCAATGGGCAACGCGAATATTTATCCATAGGTGTGCACTGTTCATCCAGCTTCAAATGATAAAAACAAAACATTAACCACTCTAGTCCATAAATACCCACAATGCCATTAAGCTTGGGGTGTTAAAACAGAGTTGCAATTGTGAGAACTATAAATAGAACTGATGTGCAGAAGTGCATAACATAACCAATTAAATCGGCATCATTTATATTTGTTCACTTTTTACTTTTCCAATATCGTACTTATATCCGAAAAACGGCTAAAATGGAGATAACCTATTCACACATACCTATGTCATTTAAAGTTTTCAGATTCAGTGAACAAACACAGTAGTTCGGTTATCTTGTAGTTCCATTTATCTGAATACGTGTTGAAAACAGCTAAAACAAAATTATTTTATCGCTGAACAACGTTTACCTAGGAGAAACAAAATGTAGATTACACCGACGCTTAACATTGTTAAATGTCAGTAAGTGTGTATCTGTAGAAGACAGAGTACATGTAAATTAAACAGTAAATAAAGAGATTTCTATCTATGTTTTATTTTATTCCATAATTAATATTTTATAAATTAACCGCCACAGTGGTCTCGCGGCTGGACGTATATCCTGTGGGCCCGGGTTCGATTTATAACTTGTGTTTTGCAACCCCATGGTCCAGGTGACACAGAGGTTTTCTCCGGGAAGCTCCGGTTCCCCTGTGGGGAACGGAGTTTGTAGGGGAGTAGTGGGTACAGTGAGACACAAAATATTAAGACATATGTATGCAAGTGATAATTGAAGTATTTTTAAAATCAAGTACAATATAAATAGACATTAAAACATGGAGTATAATAATACATAAACAAAAATGTTAATAGATAAAGGACATATTATACAATACGTGTTTGTCAAAAAGATGCAAATGTCTCACTGTTCCCATTCAGGAGGGTACAGTGAGACACCACAGTGTCTATTAAAGGACATTAAAATGATTTACATTTATTTCAAAAGAAAACAAAAACTTGCTGTCTCTTTACCTTGACATGTTCTGTAGGCTTATTTAGAATAATTTTGATGTCTGACTTCGAAACCATTGAAACATCTGGAACATTTGGAAAAGTGAATTTTCCATGACATTTCAAACTTTTGCGAAAAAATTAAATTAATTTTTGGTGACAACAAAGCTTATGATTATAAGAATTTAATGTAATTCTTTATTATTTTTTAACGTTTTCTTAAATTTTGTGAATATTTTTTATTTATGAAACCATTAAAATGTAATGTATCCATTATTTTAAGCTACAGTTCCTAAATTGGTTACTAGTATGTTCATTTTTAATGTTAGTTACTGGTAAATGTAATATAATTACAGTTTGTTTTTGCAAATCATTGGTACATGGGAACAGTGAGACGTCTCAGTGTACCCTTCAATGGCATGTCTCACTGTTCCCTTTACGCATAGTTCATTTAAAAATGACGCCATCACTTCAAAATTAAAACAAGAAAGACGAAACTTTGCCAACCAATCTCAAATACCATAGTATTAGGTAAAAAAACAATCATATTTATATCTCATTTGTATATCCGATATAACCTTCATTAAACACAAGCCAAAATTTTACTTCTAGAGTGAAAAATTACGAATTATTTTTTCATCACTCACCTTTGTAACTAGAATCAAATCGAGTATGAAAATACTGTTACTTTACTCATGCAACATACAACTCCACTGTTACCAACATCTCAACATCAAAATTTACCATGTAATAGAAAATGTCTCACTGTTCTCCCTGTCTTACTGTACCCACTTCTCCCATATGCACTCAATGTTGGTTGCTTGACGGTTGTCAGCCCACTTTGAGATCTGTGGATATAAAGGGATAAATTGAGCCGGGGTCTGGTAGAGTTCCTGGATAGCTCAGTTGGTAGAACCTTGGTGCGTTTAGCCAAAGGTCTCGGGTTCGATACCCGGCCCCGGAACAGTTTTTCCCTTCAAATTACAGTATTCAAATCAGCTTCGCAGGGAGCTATACCTGAAAGCTTGATTTGCATAATACATGTCACCGTTCGTTAACAGAAAACCACAATTCAAGTCACACAGAGTTCGTGTGCACTCAATGTTGGTTGCTTGACGGTTGCTCTACTGTAGTGGTTTCCAAACTTTTCGAAGACGCGACCCACTTTTGGGCGAGACATTTGTTTGCGATCTCCCACTACCTTACAGGTACTTAACTCCATTCAAAAATACAAATCCCTGTAAAATCGAAAACAACTATAATTTACTCAAAACCAGTGGAGACCATCCAACTTCTACTGTAGGCTATCGGTACTTTCAAGACGATAAATCGGATTATGCAAACCTAAACCTACGAATTTTGCAATTATCTTCATCTTCTTAGACTAGCCTACATTTCTGATATATTTCTCGAACGTATTATTGAAATATATTTTTTATATTCAACGTTAATTATGTTTCTAAATACAACATAAATTTATGTTAATAAGGCGTTTTTGTTTTTATTTTGTAAATCATCTCGTGACCCCCCCCCCTCAGTTCTTCACACGACAACCCAGGAGGTCGCGACTCTCACTTTAGGAGCCACTGCTCTACTGAATTCTGTGCACTGCTAGGAAAATGTGGTTCACAAACTATATAGGTATGTCATTAAAGGCCACCGTGAAAATTCACTGAAACTGTCTACGTCTTACAAATGGTAGAAACTTTGTAACAATGTTATCACGAATTTGAAGGATGAGCCTCGTACCGCTAGCTCTAGCTCAGCAGTTGCAGATGGAAATGTGGAGGAAGCACAAAAGTTACTGATTCAAGATAGATGGCTGTCGCGATGGGAACTCTCTGTGTCCTTAGAAGTGCCGGGAAGGAGTGGTCGCCAATATTTTAACTACATTTCTTGAAATGAGGTGTGTGTTTGTCCGTGATGGATCTCAATGAAGATCAGAAGAGAAAACGAGTGGTAACGTGTCATCATAAATCACAACTGCGAGTAGATTCGTAACAGTATCATCATAATTGAATTGGACCAGACACTTAGATCGGAGAAGGGGGTGCAGTCTTCAATATTACATTATTTTCTGTTTAGAAATATTCGCAAATCGACTTCTGCTAAAATGATTCTGATTATTTTCTTTGGTTTCCGCTCCAAGATATGGAAGTTCACATGTGACTACAGGAATAAAGCATTCACCAATATCGACAGACGCTTTTAGTACAGCTAGCGTGTATAGAATTGTGAGAGAAGTTTCGAAGATATCGGGAAACGAGAACAGCCTGCTGTACTATTCTATTGAAACTGGCGGCAGTCTAGAGGCGTGAGATTCAAAGTTTGTCACCTGTGTACTTAAATTGCAAGCA
Organism: Periplaneta americana; assembly: GCF_040183065.1. Taxonomy (NCBI): domain Eukaryota; kingdom Metazoa; phylum Arthropoda; class Insecta; order Blattodea; family Blattidae; genus Periplaneta; species Periplaneta americana. The sequence continues at coordinate 55,211,394 of NC_091133.1, forward strand.
TTGCGGAAAGTCTGAGTATAATTTAATCAATCCCTATTCAATGAATGGATGGACGGGTGAACAAATGGATAAATGGACGGATGAACGAATGGATGAATGGGTTAATGGAAGGACAAATGGATGGATGGATAGGCGAATGGATTAACGGATGGATGGATGAATGGGTTAACGGATGGATGGATGGATGGATGGATGGATGGATGGATGGATGAATGGATGGATGGATAGGTGAATGGATTAACGGATGGATAGGCGAATGGATTAACGGATGGATGGATGGATGAATGGGTTAATGGAAGGATGGACGGATGGATGGATAGGTGAATGGATTAACGGATGGATGGATGGACAAATGGATAAACGGACGGATGAACGAATGGATGAATGGGTTAATGGAAGAACAAATGGATGGATGGATGGATGGATGGATGGATGGATGGCTGGCTGGATGTATGGATGGATGGATGGGTGAATGGATTAACGGATGGATGGATGGATGGATGGATGGATGGATGGATGGATGGATGGATGGATGGATGGATGGATGGATGGACGAATGGATGAACGGATAGATGAGTGGATGAACGGATGGACGAATGGATGAACGGATTTTGGATTATCAAAATCTATCCTTTCATCAAAACAATATTGCTTAAGATTAATGCAATGTGTGACATGATACAGTTTTTATATACGAATGACAGGTAGACCTAAGTGCATTAGTTATATTCCCTTTAAAACATTACTCCTATTAATTATCAAAATTAATCCTATTAACAAACAGTATTATATACAATTAAAGCCACGTTTTATATACCACAAAAATGTTATGCGTTATTTAACGACGCTCGCAACTGCAGAGGTTATATCAGCGTCGCCGGTGTGCCGGAATTTTGTCCCGCAGGAGTTCTTTTACATGCCAGTAAATCTACTGACATGGGCCTGTCGCATTTAAGCACACTTAAATGCCATCGACCTGATCCGGGATCGAACCCGCAACCTCGGGCATAGAAGGCCAGCGTTATACCAACTGTGCCAACCAGACCGACTATATAATACAATTTTTAGTACGATTATAGATAAGTTCATTAATTATACTGTCTAAAACATTATGCTTTACAGCTTATTGCAATTTATCCTATTATTAACACCATATTATTTGCAATAATACATTATTATGAATTGCAATTTCTTGACACTTAATTTGAATGTACTGCGTGTATGATTGTGAGCGTTAAACTCTCAATATGGCAAAAAGGATTGCTTAAATATAAATTTCACATACACGTCAATTGATTTTAATTTTTTATTATGTGCTATGCTGTCTTTACCTTACTACCCATTCTGTTCACTATTACATATTTGTAAACATCGCTTCTGTTCGGTTCAAACGCGATCTGCTACTGAACCCTATCGAGATCTGCGTTTAGAAGGGACTTCATGTCCTGTCGCAGTTAACGTGCGACAGGCCTAAGTAACTAAATGTCCGCACTCTACGTAATATAAATTGATTGTAAATATGAGAGGCTTATTGTCCTGCTAATCGGTGGACTTCTGTGGCTGTATGTCAAAAAAAAAAGTGGAACGAAAAATCTCAGGACTGACCCTCAAAGATAGAGTTCCTAGTGCAAGAATAAGGGAAATGGCAAGTATAGAGGACACGGTTCAACATGCCACCAACTGAAAATGGAAAGGTGAAAGACACGTGTCGAAACTCCAATAGTCTACAACAGGTGGGCGCAGATTTCTACCATGTGGAATCCTCACATCGGCAGGAGGAATCTAGATAGACTAAGAACCAGCTAGGCTGATACCTTCAAGAAAATCGCCGTAGTGCATTGGTCGAGTGCTTGTAGTGAGAATCCGGAATATATTAAGAAGACTACAAAAAACAGATACTTGATGACTGTCAAATAGGAATAAATACATGCACAATGCTTACAGACTAGTGACAATGTTTAAATGTACGTCCGTTCTACAAAACTTATGATATACAAAGTGGGAAAGTACTTGCTTGACCGAAATTTGATATTGAAATAGGACAGAAAATATAAATAAAAACTGGACATTTATTTACATTATTTTCTGTTACAAAAATGATTAATACACATGGAAAGACGATACAAACTAGTCTGTTAAATAATTTTTCAACACAAAAATTATAAAACTTACAATATAAAACAATATC